>NW_023458560.1:31536524-31541779 GCF_013731165.1 Rhagoletis pomonella
TCAACGCAAACGCCGACCGAAGAAGAATCCAAAATATGCTTGCGAAACAATGGAGAATTTCGCAAAATTTTAAAGACAAATTGTGGAAGCGCTGGACCGTGGAATATTTGCCACAACTGTTGCAACGCTCTAAGTGGAGGAATGAGGTGCCACCACTGAAGACTGGGCAACTTGTAATCATTTGCGATTCAAATATGCCGAGGAGCCAGTGGCGAAAAGGCATAGTCGAAACTGTTTTCGCCAGCAAAGATGGACAAGTGCGCACCGTTGAAGTTCGCACGAGCCATGGTACTTTACGTCGACCTGCCAGCAAGCTAGCCGCTTTAGAGTTCAGTGAATCCCCTTAAGGATTCACGGTGCGTGGAATGTCGGCAACACTGGCCACTCAAAGGGACATTTTCTATTACAACACGATGGCAACGCCATTCCCTTTTGAAACGATTGTCAACGTCAGCTCTAGTTATTAGTTTCAAAGAAGCCGCGACAAAAACACCAATTGTAAAACGAAGCCGAACGAAGTCTAAGAACGAAAACTGAAAATTTGTCTGCTTTATATTTCTGGCCGCGAGCCATAGTTTTTGAATTTAAATATACAACTTAAAATTAACTCGCTTGTTTCGTTTTTCTGACAGGGCTGATATTGTAAAACGCGTTTCTTTCGTTTGGCGCACATATTTTAATAATTTAAATACATATGTAAATAAATTTTGTAAAGCTTGATCAAATTTGACTTTACACACCGGTGGCAACCCTCTCTTAAAAATATTTTCAATCTGAAACCTTCTTAAACCTCTCAATTTCAATTACCTAATTCCAATTGAATTGGACTTTTTAAACAGGTGGCAACCATCCTACGTGTAGTTAAGAAGTAAAGCCCTTTCCAAACTAAGTATTTCAATTGATACCCATATTGTAGTAATTTATTTATTTTTTTAACAGGTGGCAACCATCCTACGTGTAGTTTAGAAGTAAAGCCCTTTCCAAACTAAGTATTTCAATTGATACCCATATTGTAGTAATTTATTGAATTTTTTAACAGGTGGCAACCCGTTAAAAAAAATCTTATTGAACGACCTAGATGTAGATACCTAAACGCTACAAGAACACAAATTTCCAACTTAAAACAGCATTTACAGTGAAAGTTATCAACGTCAGACTCCGACGCAGTTGGACTAGTGTTGCCAGATGTATGGGCATCAACACCACATAGTGAAAAAAATTCGCAGAGACTTTGCAAATGACCGAATATACATATACATACTTACATATCGTTGCCTTAATATCTAAAGGCATTAACTCATATAGTCGCTGAAATGCAAAAAATCCGAAATTGACTAAAGCTTTTTATTGTTTAAAATTATATGGGGATTTATAATTCGATGAAATGCATCCTAATCAATCAAGACGGGAATTTTGGATTTTTACTTAGTTACGGCTTTTTGTATTTCAACGACGATGTGAGATAGGGCTTTTCTATATTAAGGTAACGATATGTATATATGTATGTACATTGTAACATACATACAAATCTGTGTTCGTATGGAATAGTAGCTTATGTTGAGAAGCTGGCTTTAGTATAATGCGGCATTCCCTTTATACTTTAAACGACAAGGAATTTTTTGACGAGACTTAAAAGAATATTGACCTGCTAGTATCGGAACTATTTTTTGTACGTTTTTTGCCAAAAGTTCTTCAACAGCTCGGCGCCAGTGAGTCATTCGCAATCGTATGCTGCGAATGCCGCATTATACTAAAGCCAGTGTTTCGACATAAGCTACTATTCCATATGAACACAGAAATATTTAAAAATCTTTTCAAAGGAATCGTAAGAATGCAATTTTTGATGCTGTTTTTTTACTTTTTTCAAAGATTGATTTACGAAAAACTTGAATAACTGGGCCAAAACTATTCTGATTTAGACTTATGGGATCTCAGTATAAAGGTGTTTTCACACTGTTTTTATTTCTGTCCAAAAAAAAATCATTCGTGTCCAATTTTTTTTTTCAAATACCACCACATCTTAATTCAACTTTGAATGACGTTCGTTCATCCTACCTTTCTCTTTCATCCTTTGAATGAGTTTATTAGCAAAGAAATAAAAAGGGTGAGAAAATACCTTTCCACCGACACCTCTTAAGTCTAAATCAGAAAAGTTTAGGCTCAGTTATTCAATTTTTTCTTATACCAATCTTTGAAAAAAGTTGGAAAAAACAGCATCAAAAATCTCATCATTACGATTCCGTTAAAATTTTTTTTACATTTTTTAAAAATCTTTTTATGCAAATTTTTAAAGCTTAAACCGTTTTGTTATTTGAGGGGATTTTTTCAAAAAAAAAAATTAAGAAACTATTTTTATTCATAAAAAACTCAATTTTTGGAGGTATTTTGAAATTGGTCCAGCTCACTTAAATCTTAATATTTTTTCGAAATATTTTGGTGGACGTCTTAAAATATAATAGATTTTATAATTCCAATGGAAAAATAGTACCGATTTTTTTTTGTATGGGGAGTGATGCAGTCTAATGTACATATGTAGATACACATTCTCCTAAGTTATCTCGAAATAGCAATTTATAATTTATTACAAAAAAAATATTAGCATTTACGTAAAACACAAATCAATTGATTTGATCAATTGATTTAAGGTACTGGTATGTTTGTGGTGGTTTGATTGCTAGTTTGGTAAACTCTTTAATTGAATCAATTAAGTTAGCATATTGAACGCCTATCAATTATGACGCCGATCCGTTGTATTATAAGGTGTACTTATTGATAAATGTGCAGACCTTATGCAAATAAAATGGAAAATTTAAAAGCTGATATATGCAATGTAATTTATAGAACTAAAATATATGTACGTGCTTATACACTTGATACATGAAGATCATCTTGTACGCTGGGTTTGAAACCAGCTAATTCCACAAACAAAGAACAATAAAACTCGGGTGAGATCAGCTATGCAAGTATTTACCCTGCAAAAAATGCGACCAATCCCGGATGCATCCGGGATCAATCGCCGAGGAACATGCGACTACTACTATTTTTCGTCTCTTTGTATGGAACGAATTGATCGCATTTGTTCGAGCATGTCCTATGGAGAGACTAATTGTACCCTTTTTATATCAGAACGGGTATAAATGTAGATTAATCGCCTTCTGTACCCGGACGGGTATGCATGTAGATTAGTCGACTTCTGTACAGTGTTGCCATTTTAGCCGTTTTCCGGCTAGATTTAGCCGGCTGCAATAGCAAACAGCCGGAGAAATTTCGGTCTAGCCGGAAGCCGATTTGTTAGCCGTTTTGTAAAAAAAATTAGCCGTTTTTAGCCGATTTTGCTATTTCTTTGTTTTCTTAAAATTCAAATATATATGTTTCCATTTTTGACTAAGCGACCCAAAATCTGTTAGAAATGGCTACTAGCGTTATCGTGGAGGCAGGGTTATATAAAATTGGGCCGATTTCGAATATTTTTATTTTAAACAAATTTTTTTTTTCTAAAGAAGGCCGTAACGGGGACTTTCTTCATAAAATGTTTGTTATCAATGACTTAAATTTAAGTGTGAAATTTTATTCGCAAACTTAGAAAATTACAAATTGTTTCACTCTTTGCTTAACAGGCGTTTGTGTTTGGATATACTTCCAAGAATAAATGTTACAGGTAATGTCTTCCCAGATAGCGTATATTCAATCCTGCCTTAATTACAAAACATCATTGTTGCCCACGGTTAATGTTTTAAGGCAAGGAAAAAATTGATATTTTCAAGCACTATGTACACATATGGGCTTATTTAAACTAACTTTGTTTTCCTGAGAACTTATTTAAATTCCAAAAACCGAAGGCCAACTTGAATTAAAAGAACCAGCACTGAAATAAATAAAAATGAAAGTAGAAGAGCACAAATTTCTATATAAAGCAAAACTCTCTAGGAAGACAATAGGTTTGTTCGTCCAAAATGCAGCGAAAATTATCACTCAAAATATCAGTTAGTAAGAAAAAATGCTCCCAAATTCTCTCTCAAGTAGAGATACTTGCAAATTTCTGCACGAACGCAAATTTGCAAATTTCTGCACGAACGCAAATTTGCAGTTGCAAGTTTCTCTGCCAGCTAGTGTCCACGGTTGCATTTAAAACATAAGAAATTTGTATAGAATTTTAAAGTTCTTTCAGCGGGACAAAAAACAGGATCTACATGTATATTTCTTGCTAGTCCGACTTTCCTCAACATACGTTTCAATTTTTTTGCCGTACTAACTGTCGCGTTTCCTATATCGACGCTGGTTGAGATTGCGTTACGAGTACGTTTCAAATCATTGGAATTAACTAAACTAATTAAGTAGACAAGTCTTTACTTAAATTTTTTACTATAAATCGCTCAAGTTTGTAAATTTTTAAATTTGACGAACCTGTTTATTCAAATTATTGTCGACAAAAAATGCACCCATGTGCCACATTCATATGTTTTTTCTAATTGCAACTTCTTGCCGTAAAATTTTTTCCAGCTTGAATTTGCCACTTCTCCCCAAGAACTAGTCTTTCTACTTATGATATATTTAAATAAAACATGTGAAATTTAGTTGAAACAGTTTAGCCGTTTTTAGCCGTTTTTTTTTTGCCAATCTAGCCGGTTGGCCCAGAAAGTTCTGGCAACACTGCTTCTGTACCCTGACGGGTATACATGTAGATTAGTCGCTTCTATAGCTGCACGGGTACAAAAGTAGATTAGTCGCTTTTTATGCCCCTGGAAATTTTGATTCGGGTAACGCGTTTGGGCACAGCAAACCAAAATTATTGTACGAATAACTAAACCGTACCCGAAATGTAATTTTTCAACTACATCATTTATTTACTGTTTGTGTATGAGTAAGATACTTATAGGATGCAACCGGCAAGGATACTACAGTTTCTAATTCGGTTTCTATATTCCCAACAGAGAAACTACGATCCCATCACAACGCCATCAACTCCAGAATCGGCATCAAATAATGCAATCGCTTTGCAGTGCATGAATGCAGCAGAAGCCATTACCCCTAACCGCTAATGTGACGCAATGTTAAAGTGCAGAGTACATGTACGAAGCTCATATAGTTGTAAGCCAAGGCTTTTTTTCTTGTAAATGGTTAAAAATTCTTGTTGTTAATGCTAACTAAAAGAAAGGTAATTTAATTACTTTTATGTTTGTTATAAATTCTTTCAAAAAAATTAACTTGTTTTACAAAAAAATCCATGTTTTGTGTATTGCCTTATGCGAGTGCAG
>NW_023458560.1:31541789-31542623 GCF_013731165.1 Rhagoletis pomonella
TAAATGGTTAAAAATTCTTGTTGTTAATACTAACTAAAATAAAGGTAGTCTAATTACTTTTCTTTTGTATATAAATTATTTTAAATAAATTCACTTTTGTTATAAAAATTTTAAAGTTTTGTGTACTGCCATATGCGAGTGTAAAACACAAAGTTGTTAGCCGAGACTTGTTTAAAAGAAATGTTTCAGAATCATGAATGGTAACACATTTTAAAATAAAGGTAATTTAATTACCTTTCATTTTGTTATAAATTCGTTAAAAAAATAAACTTTTTTTGTAAAAATTTTGAAGTTTTGTGTACTGCATACAATCGTACCCGCAAGGGATGAGTCGAGACTAATTGATCTCCATTAGTACCCGTATGAGACTAGTTGCGACTAATTAATGCCCAACTGTACCCGATAGAGAGTAATCTCGGAATACTCTCTTTAGAGATTAGTCGCACAATTTTTTGCAGGGATTAAACGGTGGATCATCTTGATTTAAATATTCTTTCAATGTATCGTACGGAATGCTTCGCGTGAATGGTGGTTCAAATACGATATTTATATCATTCAAATTGATCATTTCCGTATAACTTGTGCAATTAAAGTTTATATCTGGTTTTTTATAAACTCTAAGTTCCATTGGCTCGTCAACATCGGTTCGATAGCGTAGAATTTTCTTGATGGCACAGTTCAGTTCAGTACATTCTCGGTGGCTCACCAAGGCCGCTAGGTCAAGCAATTTATTCAATTTATTAAATACACTTTTTTTCAGCATTATTTCCATACCAAGTTTTTCCCAAATTCCAATCAACTTATCTTGTACTTGAATAGTGAATGATTTATGGG
>NW_023458560.1:31542723-31547238 GCF_013731165.1 Rhagoletis pomonella
TATTTATTTCTTTTAACTGGCGTATTGCTGATAACATAGATACTTACTTACGCTGTTAATTATTTGCACTTGCTGACAACGGCGATGTTGTTGTTATTGCTCTTGTTCCACTGCCATTGCAGGCTTAGTAGTACTACTTGCTGATTAAAAGTTATTTACAAATGTCAATTCTTTGTTTGTGCGGTGCCGGTAGGCCCCTCTCCAGCTGTACTCGTTGTAGCCTTTTGCTTCTCGCACTCGTTCAACTTTTGTTGGTATTTTTTTTACTTCGTTTCGTAGATATGTATGTTATTTTAGGCTCTTGCCTAGTTGCCGTTAACAATAACAACATATCATTTTTAACAACAGCAATTCCGTAAAAATTTGTCACATCAGCATTTTATAATTTGAGCAAACATAATAAACATATTTTTACAGTAATATTTTATGTTTGCATAGTGGTTAAAAATTCTAAAAACGGTTGGACAAAAGTCCAAACAAAAATAGTTTTCGATTGCCAGTTGACGAAATTGTTATTCATAACAATTTGGGAAGAGCACCACCTCTTGTGGAAAGCGCTGCATAAAATCAGAAATTAATTGAAAGAGTGCATAGTATATCCAGGCGCCGTGACGCACTACAAGAAGGGCTTAAGATGATTTTTTACTTGAAACCACCAAAAGTATTCGTAACGGGTGTAGCCGCAAAACGGGGGGGGGGGAAGTCCTTACACTAAGAGGGAATCAAAATTGTGAAAGCAGATCAATTACGGTCATGCAGAGGTCTTGAAGGTAAATAATAGCGAACGACGTAACGGAATCAAGTCCGACTTAGACGCTGAAACTGATTACCTTACGCCATCCTGAGATTTTAGTCTTTAGATTCTCATACTTTTTCCAAATACATAGTAAGGATTGCGAATGCGGTCTACTACCGCTAAATGATGGCATTTCCATGGCTCAAAGATGGGAAAAAAGTCCACTCGGGCCTTTACTCCAAGGACCTTCAGATAAGGTAATCATATCGCCTGCTTGCGTGATAACTGTAGCGTCTTTTAGGCGGCGACCATTAAACAAATGGTATGTAGAAACAGACTTATAGCCCAATTCTGTATCGAAGACAAACATTTTTTTACTGGTAAATTTAAACTTTTTCATATATTTTTGCGTAAAAAAAAACTGTGACAAGAATTTGTTACTGATACAGAATAGAGCCCTTGAATACCCTGCAAAAAATTGTGCGTCTAATCTCTAAAGGGAGTATTCCGAGATTACTCACAATCGGGTACAATTGGGCATTAATTAGTCGCAACTAGTCTCATACGGGGACCATTGGAGATCAATTAGTCTCGAGTCGGATATAATTGGAGATCAATTAATCCCCGACTCATATCTAACGGGTACTATTAAGGATTTAATAATATGTACGCACTCAGTCACTGAAATCTCGTGTACGGCGTTGGCACATAGAGAGAGTATTCGCTTAACAAAACTGAGAACCCCGGTTCGAATCTCAGCTGGCGCAAATTTTTATTTATTAAAAGTGACTAGTCGTTTTTTATACCCGCTCGGGTGTAAAGTGGAACAATTAGTCTCTTCATAGAACATGCTCGAACACAAGCTAACAGTTCATTTCATATAAAGAGATCAAAAGTGGTATTAGTCGCATGTTCCTTGTGACTTAAAACCTACATGAGAAAACGGCACTAAATTTTTGTAATATATTCTTATGCCGAATTTCCACTAGGCATTAAAATGACAAAAATTACTTGCTATTTTTTAATGTACCCTGCAGGAAATTTAATTAATTTGAAAGTAATTTATAAACTACTTTATTTTCAATGATAACAAATTGAAATTCTCACTATTTTACCTGCAACGAACTCTTTTCTTTAACATTGGCTATGTCCTAGGAACCAGTCCATTGCCTTTTCCTGCATGTATTTTCAACTACTTTAAAATGAATTTGGTTTAAACAACTTCAAAGTCAGTATGTTTCTTTTTAATACGCTTGCGTTCTGGACTTCACAGATGCTTTTTCATACTTCCAAGACACAAATTGTGTTTTTTTGAGCAAAAAGAGTATACAAATTCGAAACATGTACATGTAAGTAGTCTTTCAATTAGTTAATAAAAAATATCACTGTTTCCGTCATTATAATGACACGATTATTTTTGAATACTCTACTTTGTCATTTGTCATTTTTGCCATTTAATGCCTGGTGGAAGTCCAGCAATAGTTGCAACTTTTTAAATTTAAATATGTTTTTTAAATTATTATAGTTCTTCTTCTGGTTTTTATTTAGTTTAATTTTTATTAATATCTTTTATTATTTTTTATAATTAGGTATATTTTCTATTTTTATTTTTTTTATATTATTTCAGTTGTTTTTATTTATTATATTAACTTTTTTTTGTATTTTATTTAAATTTAATTTTTTTTTTATTTTATTTAAATTTAATTTAATTTAGTTAAATTTATTTTTATTTCATTTACGACGAAAGAAAGGCTTTCTAGTTTTGCTTTTAATTTTCCATAAATTAAAAAAAAAATCTTTTCCAAATGACCTAAAAAACTGAGTAATGCTAAACATTTGGCCATCTTTTGGCATTTAGAACAACTATGCGTAGTAGTGTTGTTTAGTTACTTTATGATTTTCATTGCCAGTATTTTTCTTTATATTTCTAATTATACCTTTCATGAGCATGAAATGGTATTATAACTTTGGTCCGATGTTTGTAAGTACCAGAACAAAAAGAGATAGACCCATGAAAATGTATACTTATATGATCAGAACGTCGAGCTGAGTTGATTTAGCCATGTCCGTCTGTCCGTCTGTCCGTCTGTCCGTCTGTCTGTCTGTTTGTATGCAATCTAGTCTCTCAGTTTTCGAGATATCCGGATCAAATTTGGTAGGTGGGTGTATTTTTATAATGTATTAATCATTTGTCGGAACCGGAAGAATCGGACCACTATAACATATAGCTCCCATACAACTGATTGTTCAGATATGAGATTTTTCATTATAACTTCTCCATTTATGCAGCTACGAACATGAAATTTTGCAATACTTGCACCCATTATCAACAGAATACTTACAGTGAAAATTACAAAGATCGGGTCACTATAACCTATAGCTCCCATACAACTGATTGTTCAGATATAAAATTTTGCGTTATAACTCCTCCATTTATATAGCTAGGAACATGAAATTCCGCACTGTTTTCAATAATTATCAACAGAAAACTTACAGTGAAAATTAAAAAGATCGGGTAGCTATAACCTATAGCTCCCATACAACTGATTGTTCAGATATGAGATTTTTCGTCATAATTCATCCATTTCTGTAGCTAGGACCATGAAATTTCGCGCGGTTTTCACTCATTATCAACAGAAGACTTACAGCGAAAATAACAAAGATCGGGTCACTATAACCTGCAGACCCCATACAACTGATTGTTCAGATATGAGGTCTTTTATCATAACTCCTCCATTTATGCAGCTAGGAACATGAAATTTCGCACCATTTTCACTCATTATTAACAGAATACATACAGTGGAAATAAAAACGATCGGATGACTACAACATATATCTTCCATACATCTGATTGTTCAGATATGGGATTTTACTGTAAAACTCCTTTATTTGAACAGCTAAAACCGATAAATTTCGTAAGATATTTTATAAATAATAATACAAAGTCTACTGAGAAAATCGTCAAAATCTATGCTGTATAAGCTTTATCTCCTATAGCACTGATTGTTAAGATACCAGTTTTTGCCATATATCTCCTTTATGTACGAAACTAAATCCAATAAATTGTGTTACCGGTTTACGTACCGATCACATAGCGGTGAAAATCACTTAGATTAGTGTCATATAAAGTATATCTTCCATACCTCTGATTGTTTAGATGCGATTTTTTATATAACTCCTCTATCGATGTATGCAGATGTATTCAAAAGCAGTAATCTGTCAAAGTAAAATTTGCAGATGTTCATGAAAGGTATGAAGCCTTCGGCATAGCCGGAGACAGCGCTGCTCTTACTTGTTTTGTTTAAAATTGTTTTTTTTTATAAGAAAAGGTATACTTTCCTTTAAATGTGTTTTTTTCTAAAATTTTTATATGCGTAGTATACAAATATGCATGTCAGAAGAGAGGGGATGTAATCGTACTTACAACTATGGTATTTCTTTTATAACTGTTAGTTTTTTTTTGTTTTGAATATTTTTCTATATAAAAAAAAATTATTTTTTAAGTTAAATGTGTTTTTCCTAAAAATTGTATATACGAAGTATACAAATATGCATATCGGAAGAAAGAGGGTTCAATCAGCTTTACAACGATATAAATTTTTTTTTAAATCAAATCAACATTGTTTGGAAAAAAAGAGAAATCACTGTTTTACCTACGACTCAATCTCTTAAAAAAAATTGGTTTGGACCAATACCCAGAAAAAAGTTGATTTTGCCGTACAGTGTTATCAATATCTAGGAAATTTGTAATAACAATGTTATTCATAAAACTATGAGAG
>NW_023458560.1:31547338-31556545 GCF_013731165.1 Rhagoletis pomonella
ATGATCTAATTTATAATTTTAGTAAAAATACGATGATATGTCTATGACATACTCAAGATGTTAATAACGCGACTGCTGCTAAGCATGCATACATATGTACTACATATCTACATACATATGTGGCTTGTACGTGCATAAGTACTCGTACATTAGTGTATATACCCTGCAGGGAAAGCTACTAGTTGTCAACTAAAATGTTTTTTTTCCAAATGAAATTCAATTTACAATTTTTAATTTATATTTAAATGGTCATAATTGACTTACTTTACTTTAATTACCTCCAAGCGGGCACTAACCGGAGATCTCAGAACCAGAACTGGTAGTCATCACTCGACGCCACAGGCAACATTTGTGAGGAAAGCAATTAAGCAAAGGCAAACGTCGCTGATCGCACATAAGTTGTTCGAAATCGTCGAAATGTTAGGCCGTCGCTTTAGCACATACTCGTAAGTTAATTAACTGGTATTTTACTGACTGGTTTAACTTTTCATTGCGGAGAATTGGGACAAATTATAGTCCATGAAGAGTGGTATGACTCTCCATTGAATACCAGTTTTCGAAATGGAGTTTCTACCAACTAGTTTACTTTTTTCTACGAGAAACTGGTATAATTATAGTTCATAACGAACTGGTATGACTTCTATTAAACGTTGCCTAAGAAGTTCCACTTCAAAAATTGTTATGAGTTGCAGCAAAATCCGTAAATAAGCTTTTAGTTTTATGTAGATTAATTTCCTCGAAATTGTGGGTCAAATAAATTGTAATATTAGCTTTTTTCCAATGACTATATGCCAGTAGGTTAAAACTTCGTCTCGCCTACTCTGTACAACTGGAGAAGTTCCATATTGTGATCTATAAGCGCACTTGGTCCCCTCTTTTTCCCTTTTGCTTTTCATTACACCAACTCCAGAGTATTGTACGGCAATATTCTCGGAATAGATCGAAGTCCGACGTAAAATGACTGCTTATAATGCTAAGAAATCAGAGCCTACTTTCGCGTTTTTGTCTTTTTATTTGGAGTCAAAAAGCATTGGGAAGAGATGTATTAAATTTAGTACCTATGTAGATGTTGCCGGTACCTAAAGGAGTAGCTGTAGCTAAAGGGAAGCCTGTGACTAAACTTCCACGTCGGGTTAAGACAGTGCAACCCTATCTCATGAAATAAGAGTAAACGGGAACACTATCCGACATCTGGTAGTAAACGAGTGTTAAAGTCGAGATGAAAATGCAAATACTTAGTTCTAATTCTACCAGAGGGGAAACTGCTCGTCGATAATACATAATAATAATAATAATAGATTGGCGCTTACACATATGTTAGTGTTTGGCCGAGCTTCTCCACCGATTTGTGGCGTGCGCCTTGATGCTGTCACACAGAGCGGAGGGACCTACAGTTTTACGCCGACTCCGAACGACGATTGTATTTTTATGAGAAGCTGTTTTTTCAGAAACAGAAATACACTCGGAGGTTTGCCATTGCCTGCCGAGGGACGACCGCTATTAAGAAAAAACCTTTTTTCTATATTTTTTGCGATGTTACTGGGACCAGGGTTTGAACCCAGGTGCTGCGAAGTGGAAGCGCGCACTGCTTACCACTACACCACAGCGGTCAATAATACATACCCTGCAGAAAAAAAAATTATCAATTGATTAAAATAATCAACTTCTAGTTAGCTTTTTTGCGTGATTTCGATAAATTACTAACTTTTAATTAGCTATGACCAAACTAACTTTAAGTTAGTTGTAAAGTCGTGCAGGAGTCATGCAGACGTTATCGGGAGTTTGTTTTCTTTACAAGTTTCTATTTAAATATCCTCATACAAAAATTACTTTCAATACACTTTTTTTCTGCACTTCGCAGATTATTTTTCGTATTCAGGACAAATAAAATAAAGGTCGAAATTTTATATTATCATTTTTATGTTCGATGTTCTGATCGAATTCAAATATGAGACCACATACAAAAGAACATGTAAACAAATAAGGAAATATGTAATGTTAAATAAAATAAGTAAGTAAATAAAAATATACAAGATTTAAAAAATGTTTTTTTTTTTTTATTGATAGTTTATGTTCAAAAGTAGTTAGCTACAAGTTAGTTGACATCTAATGCCGATGAAACCAGTTCTCACTATTTAGCGGCCATCGCCCTTCAAAAGTAGTTAGTTACGGCCAAAGGAAATAGTTAATAAATAGTTACCGCTAGTCGACTGCTGGTTAGTTAATAGTTAGCTACAAACTAGTCCCATTTCCTGCAGGGTAGATTGTGCTACAACGGTGAGTAAGCTGTCAATTATTAAGGTTAAATTCCGCGAAGAGTTTGCTTACATATCTTAAGTCAGACTTCAACTCTCGTACGTTTTAGCGACAGTATTTGATCAAAGACAGTGACCCAAGACCTAAGTAAAATTCTTAAAATTGTTTATGACGTTACTTTCAGTCGCATTTTTCCTAGTGTAAATACATCAGGCTGCTTAAACTTTGTTTATTCTAAATTGTTCATGTATCACACAGAAGATTGCTAATATTTACCGCATTCTTTGTCAAAGGAAAAAAAAATAAATAAATTTCATCGGTTTAACGCCTCAAAGATAAGCCATTGGATCAATATTTGTAAGTAAACAAAAAGCTAAAAGTTAAAAATAAACATATTTATGCCTAATATATATATTTTTTTTTATTATACGTTATTGCAATTTTTTCGCACACTATTACAGGCATTTACCTATACTTCATGTACATATGTATTAGTATATGCGTATGTGCTGCCTTGGTTACTCATTTTTCATTTTAATTAAAAATCGCTTGCTATACGAGCCAGTGTGCAGTACTCATAGCGGTGCTAGTGAATTATGAATTTGTTATACTCGTAAAATTTATTGAGTAATAAGCTCTTGAGAATGCGACAAAAATATCTGCGAAGTTCAAAACAGAAAGATATAATAAAACAAGTAAGAGCAGCGCTGTCTTCGGCTATGCCGAAGGCTTCATACCTTTCATGAACATCTGCAAATTTTACTTTGACAGATTACTGCTTTTGAATACATCTGCATACATCGATAGAGGAGTTACATACTTATATAAAAAATCGCATCTAAACAATCAGAGGTATGGAAGATATACTTTATATGACACCAATCTAAGTGATTTTCACCGCTATGTGATCGGTATGTAAACCGGTAACACAATTTATTGGGTTTAGTTTCGTACATAAAGGAGATATATGGCAAAAACTGGTATCTTAACAATCAGTGCTATAGGAGATAAAGCTTATAAAGCATAGATTTTGACGATTTTCTCAGTAGACTTTGTATTATTATTTATAAAATATCTTACGAAATTTATCGGTTTTAGCTGTTCAAATAAAGGAGTTTTACAGTAAAATCCCATATCTGAACAATCAGATGTATGGAAGATATATGTTGTAGTCATCCGATCCTTGTTATTTCCGCTGTAAGTATTCTGTTAATAATGAGTGAAAATGGTGCGAAATTTCACGTTCCTAGCTGCATAAATGGAGGAGTTATGATAAAAGACCTCATATCTGAACAATCACTTGTATGGGGGCTGCAGGTTATAGTGACCCGATCTTTGTTATTTTCGCTGTAAGTCTTCTGTTGATAATGAGTGAAAACAGCGCGAAATTTCATGGTCCTAGCTACAGAAATGGATGAATTATAACGAAAAATCTCATATCTGAACAATCAGTTGTATGGGAGCTATAGGTTATAGTTACCCGATCTTTTTAATTTTCCCTGTAAGTTTTCTGTTGATAATTATTGAAAACAGTGCGGAATTTCATGTTCCTAGCTATATAAATGGAGGAGTTATAACGCAAAATTTTATATCTGAACAATCAGTTGTATGGGAGCTATAGGTTATAGTGACCCGATCTTTGTAATTTTCACTGTAAGTATTCTGTTGATAATGGGTGCAAGTATTGCAAAATTTCATGTTCGTAGCTGCATAAATGGAGAAGTTATAATGAAAAATCTCATATCTGAACAATCAGTTGTATGGGAGCTATATGTTATAGTGGTCCGATTCTTCCGGTTCCGACAAATGATTAATACATTATAAAAATACACCCACCTACCAAATTTGATCCGGATATCTCGAAAACTGAGAGACTAGATTGCATACAAACAGACAGACAGACGGACAGACGGACAGACGGACATGGATAAATCAACTCAGCTCGACGTTCTGATCATATAAGTATACATTTTAATGGGTCTATCTCTTTTTGTTCTGGTACTTACAAACATCGGACCAAAGTTATAATACCATTTCATGCTCATGAAAGGTATAACCAGAAGGATCTCGATTTCCTAATTTGTCTGCTGAAGAGTTGAAAGGAGCAGCTATTGCAGCAACAAAATTGTAAACAGCCTTTTGTTTTCTCTCTTTATTGAGTTCTCCCCCATAATGGTAAATAGTTGACTACTGACAGTATAAAGAATACCTACAACAAAAGCCATTTTCTCAGAAAAGTGCAAAAAATCGCAACATGAAATTGAAAGATTAAACTCGAAACTCTTCATTTTATGAACATATCGCACACCGTCTTCAAAAGAGTCACAACTAAAAATTTGGGATTTTTTATATTATGCGCTAAAAATGTACGCAGGGAATAAAAGTATTTACCTTTAGGCAAAAACTGGAGCAAATTTTTGTTATAATTTGTTTAAAAAAAAAAGTCGCCCTTGCCCATATGATTATCATGTGCTAAGAAATAGTTTTAAAAAGTAAATGTTTTTCGGGTAATAATAAAGATTCCGACGCCCACTTCAGTTTTGATGCTTTATTTTAAATTAAAAAAAAAGTTCTAGATAGATCACCCTATATAATTATTTGAAAATTTATTTCAATAACTACTAGATTTGACTAAAACAACGGTTAAAACGGCCCATACGTGTGAAAAATAGTTGTTTAAAGACTTATGGCTTTATGCTGAAAAACTGGGAACAAAAAATGGCAGAAATATCCAAGATTTGCCTTGTTAGACAGGCCTTCTGGCCTCGTGGCAAAAAAATAACAACTCATTTGTGGCATCGGGATAGAAATTCTATCAATATTTTAAGTATTGATTAATGAAAGAGTCAAATAAATAAACTATTTGTCGAATAATAGGTGATTTTAGTAATGAATGCTATTGAAGCTAAGGAAAAATGTCGAACCTTCGGTGACTGTCAGATTACCACATCAGTCGCAGAGGGTTAAATTGATTCTCTATTTAATCTGTCCATTTCGCTCAAGGTAAATCCTGATAGGTCGCTTAGTTGTCAGGCTACCTGGTGCTCTACAAGTAATATTCGTAATGCCTGGAAAATCACAAACAAAATGCTGGAGACTTTCTTCGCTATCGCCCTTTCATAAGGTACTCTTATTTTGTTGAATATTTTCCTAGGGGTCTGTGCACCATGAATGTTGCTACAATTCTGAAAACTTCTACCCTTGATCTATTTAGCAAGTCCACAGGTTGTTGCCTTCGCCTATTTATTAGCCTTCTCATTGGCTTCATTGTTCCAGTGTGCTGAATGGAACCCAGGCAATGGAGGGTCTCTTGTTAGCTATACAAACGATCTTTGAGGTTGAATTGTTCCTCGTTTAGCTACATCCAATTATTTAAGTAACTATCTAAATTGCAATAAAATTCTAATGCTTTAATTGGCATTCTACGAGGAATTTCAAAGGCTCCTACTAAGACCCACAGTAGTCTGAAAGAGAACATAGCGGTACAAAAATATTTTAAATTTTTTAAATTCGCTTGAAACTGGTTACTCGGAGGTATTTGGGGCCGCTGATTATCAAACTGACCATGAATTTTTTAAATTCAAAATGGCGGATCCAATCTCACGGAATACTTTTTTGAAAATATATTGAGTTCGCTCGAAAATTGTTACTTGGTGGCTTTTGGTACTTTTGAGGAGTTTTTATGGTAGCTGATTACAAATCTGAAATCAGGTTTCAAACATTTTAAATGATGGGTCCAATATGACGACTTTCTAATTTAAAAAGTTAGTGGATTTTAATAGAACATAGTGAAAATTAGTTTCCTCTTAAATTCAAATATTAAACAAATTTGACAAAAAGTTGTGTGTAGTTTATATATTAAATAATAGCAATATGTAATAGATTTTTGGCAAAGTTTGTAATTTTGAAAACTTGTGTAATTACATTTTACTTATATTTACAAAAGTGAATGTTTTTCACTCTTATAAATGACGAATTAATAATTTTTAAGATAACACGATTGAACGTCACATTTTTGACTACTGTTTAGAAAAAAAAGTTTAGATTAAAACAGAACCTAGGGTGCTGGAAACATCTCTAGCGAACTCTGAAATTTTAGAAAATGTTTGGCGCGTTCAGGACCGTAGCGTTTACAGGTGCAAACATGCAAAAATTAATTTGAAGACTTTCATTTTTAGTATTTCGTCCCGCTAGATTCTCCATTCAGACCACGGTGCGACCCAAAGAATATTTTGTCACATATTCTAGCCTCATTATACTAATGACGGCCGGTTACTCAATGCCTGATTAGCACAAACCCCGATTAAACATCGTTATCGACGTTACAGACTGCCTGTTATATAAGTATATATATACATGCATACATGCATGAAGTCGAAGACGTTGATAACGATGTTTAGCCGGAGATTACTGTTTTAACTTAATCAGAACTAAAAAAAAGTTTTTGAAATTTTTAAACTCCCTTAAAGCAACCATCGCTTGTATTTTATTTTTATCTAAGAATAATATTTTTTATTTATATTTTTAAATTTGAATTGCATTTGCCCACAAATATTTTATGTTATTTTATTTTATTATCGTTTTTTATTTGTTTGCTTTAAATATAAGACAGTTTGGGACCAAACAAACAAACAAAATATTTCCACAAAGATCATTTCTATTAGTGTTATGTTTAAGTTATTACACACAGATATCTTAATCAAAAGTACTAATAAACTTCAATAATCGCACGCTAAGCTGTTTGCTTAAAATATTTAAATGTCACTAAGTTCTGATAAGCATTAGAGTGATAATCAGAAAAATGTATATTTGCCATTTAAGTACATAATAAAATAATAAAAGAGAGACAAAGAGAAAGAGGCACAAGCAACATCGAACGATAAGAAGAAGAAAAAAAAACAATAGTTAAATATAATAACAAACATTAAAAATTTGTAATTCAAATTGAAAACAATTATCCAAAATAAACAACAACGTTTAAGTGATAACCAAAAATGAGAACCAACTTCAAATTCGTATCCATGGTCACTGCGAGCAATGGGCGGTAAGATGGTACTGGTGGTTGGTTGATTGCTAGAGGAATTTGGTGACGTTTGTGAGAGTGAGTGACGACTGAAACTGAGACTGAGACTGAAATGGCATTGTGATGCATACGGGTAACTGAGTTTAATTTATTATTTGTTTTTGATTTTTTGTTGAACTCTTTTTTTTTTGTATTTTTTTGTACTTTTTTCATTTAGCGATAAAAGCTAAAAAGGCTAAGGCTCACCCTTGCGAATTGGCATATGTGCCGTGGGAGTGGGTTGTGGTGACAAAGATGTGGGAAACGACACCACCATGCCGCCCGCTGTTACCGTGGCAATACCTGACACAGGCTGTCGCTGCTGCTGCTGCTGCTGTTGTTGCTGTTGTCGTTGATTTGGTTGGCTCAAATTCGGATTTACAAACTGACCGTGATGCGGTGGATAGGTTTGCAGTTGATTACGCTGCTGTTGCTGCTGGTGTATTTGCGTGTGGTAAATATCAATTGGCGTCATTGTTTGCACGCCAATTTGTTGTGGCGTGAACATTTGTGTCGGCTGTTGGTAATTTGGCGATGCCGTTTGCAACGGAAATATTGACGACTGCGTTTCGACAATTTGATAGCCGTGCGTCGTATAAGGATTCATGTTGTTGCTATTGCTGGCAGTGATCCCGTGGTAGCGATGATCCGCATTATGTTGCGGCGGTGTGTAAAATTGCACAGCAGGCGCTAATGTTGTCGATAGCATTGTGGTGCGTGGCGGTGGGAAATTCGGCATTGGTGGATATTTAGCAACACCACCGCTACCACCACGACTGGATGTCGTTGTTAATTCACTGCCACTGCCGCCAAGCTTTTTAGGCGACATATACTCTATATTGACGAGACCAGTGTCCAGTTCACTACCAATGCTGCCGCCATCGCTGCTGCTGCCGCTGCTATCTGGCAATGTTAATGATGGATTACCATCAAAGTTTGTGGCGTTTATATAAATCAACTTGTGCTGCCCATCCAGGTTTGTTGCTTGGAATTGTGACTTTTGTTGCTGCTGCTGCTGGTGGTGGCGATGATGTGGCCGTCGATGTGTTGTTGTTGTTGTTGTGGTATGTGTTGGCAGTGACGAAGTGTCCACACCCACATCCGGCCCCCACATTCGCGTGAAAATATCATCCGCCGAACTGGGCGTCAGATCGTGTATCGTTTCGTATGCTGAAAGCGTTGAGAGATGATGGCCACCACCGTCACCGCCACCGTCACCGTGGCCGTGGCCGGCGCCCCCCGCTGTTACGACAAATGGCGAGTAAGTTTGTGGATGGGGAGGCGCCTCGTTGGCGCTGCGTACGTGCAACATGTGGTAACTTGTGTGCAAATTGTTGCACTTATATTGACCTTCGTGCACTTTAAGCGCGTGACGCACGGATAGATGTGCCTCGATTTTGTGTTTCTCACCTTGATTGTGTGAAAAGTTGGGAGTTTTAGAGAAAGTTTTTTCTGTTTTTTTTTTATTTTTTTACTAGTTTTTCTTGCGTTTAAATAAAGAAAAAAAAACTGTTTTATTATCACACTAAACCTAACTCTAAATAAATGAGCGTAAAATTCAAGGTTGGGGAGACTAGGGCTGGTAAGAAAAAATAAATAAAATAAATTCTCAGCTATAAAACTATGAGTCTTGGTTTGAATGAAAAAAAAATAGACTGCAATATACATATTTCAGTTAAGTAAGAGAAAAAATAAACGAAAATGTGTGCCAGGTGAATCAAAAAGTAACTGGTCGGAAGGAACCAAACACGACACAGGTTCATACATCCGTGGGTTCGCAATGATAGAATGAGATCAAAGTGAGAGTGTAAGTGCATTTTTCATTTTTATTTTATTTTTTTATTTCCACTTTTTGGCATTCTTTGAATGGATTAATGAACGAAACGAAT
>NW_023458560.1:31556645-31562973 GCF_013731165.1 Rhagoletis pomonella
GCGAAACACATTTCGAACCGAACACTGATTTTGGTAATAAAATTCAATGATTTGCAAGCGTTGCTCGTTAGTAAGTCTATTCATGATGAAATGTCAAAGCATACTGAGCATCTTTCTCTTTGACACCATGTCTGAAATCCCACGTGATCTGTCAAATACTAATGCATGAAAATCCTAACCTCAAAAAAATCACCCGTTAGTTCGTTCGATCAATTAAATGGCCTTGTTCATTGAACGAACTAGTTCGTGAACTTCCTAACTCTAGAATATACTCGATTCCACATTAAAGGAAAATATTTGGTCAGTCGAGACAACCCTCTACCTCTGGTTATTGTATTATGTTCATCTCATCTTTCAGGATGTCTCCGCTCCAGGCCTTCGCTTAAGATTGTATTTTAAAATGACAAGATAATATTCTTTACTTCTCTTACAAGCGCAATAAATGCTTTTGAATCATGGAATTTATCGAATGGATTGGCTCAGAATTTGACCGGATCGAAGTCCCGTCGAACATTTGTGATGAGAAATTAATCCGCTTAGTAACAGAGTTTTGAAAAACTTTCTACAAGAAAATGATTGGAGAACGTAATTGGGCATGAAGTTTTGCAAAATCTTGTTTCGTTAAACTCTAGACCTAATGCAAAAGCCAATATTTTAGCTAAAAGTTGATCAACTACTGACAAGTGTTACTAGTTATGCCAGAGCGGGTATTATAACTTTGTTCACTTAACGGTTGTTTGTAGCAGCCAAAACGAGTCGAGATATATGTATGTATGAATGCTCAAAATTAAAAAAAAAAATCGATTAAGTGGTGGCTGTCTATATGTCTGCCGTTCTTCTGTGCACACTATAACTCGAGTAAAAATTTAGATGTACTAACGAAACTCTGTATACACTGAGAGAAAAATCAATCAAAAATTGGTTAGTAGTTATTACCAATTTCAAACTTGAAAAAGAATCAACGTGTTTTTTGGTTAATATTAACAATGCCTTAGTTCATATTTTCAACAATGATTTGGTAATATTAACCACAATTTTGTTTACATTACCCAAACTATTGGTTGGCGATTTTTGGTTTGTATAAGTTTATGTTCTGCACTTAACAGATGCTTTTTCAAAATTCGGAGATATAAAACCAAAATTTTTAATATCATTTTAACATGTTGCCTCTGACGGGATTAGCAAATAACAGCAAGCATCCCTGCACACTCAGCTACAGCCGCTTTATAAATGTGTCTTCAAATGTTCAACTTGAATCAATTTTCTTCGTCGTTTGATTTGGCTCTGCACTTCGCATAGGCTTTTTCGTAATTAAGAAAAACCAAAAACAGAAAAAAAAAATAAAAATTATGTATCGCTCTGACAACTTTCGTACTGTTGGAAGCCAACAAATAGCAGCAAGCACCTCTGCCCTTTCCGCCACTGCCATAAATACGAATTTGTTCATAATGTTCAACTTGAATCACATTTCTTACAATCAAAACCATAACTTGGTTGAAAAACACCATTGTGCTTTTGGCTCAGTGTATGTATGTACTTTACATACAGATGGATGGTATTGAAAAATGGGCAAAATCGGTCAATAACCACGCTACGTTTTCAGATATACGAAAACTGCGATTTTTAGTAGCTACTGAAGCTTTTTTATTCACTCAAAATTGATATTTACAATAAGCTTTAGGCGGAAAATAAGAATGTTACACATTTTTGGAAAACGGGCGTAGCCCCGCCCCTTATAGTCTCGTTAACCGCTCCACTAATTTCTACTAAGCTGTTGGGCCTGGTAAAGCATAGCAAACAGGTGAAAATTTTTAAAATCGGATAATAACCAAGCACGAATAAATCAGTAACTACTGAAGCGAATTTATTCAAAATTGATGTTTGCAATAGGAATTTTATAGAGAAAGGAGATTTTAAAATATTTGAGCAAAGGTCTGACTCCATGGAATCCAGATGCGCAGCGGCACTAAAAAATCGAGGCTACCCAACTACAAAATATTAGTTTATTTTTAGTTTTTTAAGGTTATGATAACACTTATGGTTAGCTATTGTTGAAATAATATTAAAATTGACTTGCCTTCAAAATGAAATTACAAATTAGTAATACCGTCGTAAAGTGTGCACAATGCTCTAAATCTGTCAAATATTCATAATAGAGTTCCTTCCTTCCGCATTTCAGAATTTCCGCATCCTGCAACTTTCGCACTTGCACTTATACAATTTAGTGCAATGAAATCATGCTGGGATTTCAAAATGCAAGCGGGACATTGACATCGAAGAAAACGAGTTTTGGTTTCACATGAAAAACTAATTAATTGTAAATGCAATCCAAATTCATTAACTCCATAATTTCTCGAAACGATTTGGACATTTGACTAATTCGATTTATCGAAGTAGTGGCCAGTTGGTAACAAGAAACAAAACTGATTAATTAAATTGGTTATGAAAAGGAAATGTGTTTAATGCCTTAGAGTACACAACTGTCAAATACACAAATTTTTAAAAGCAAACTCTTTAACATCTTGTATGTACTACCATACTTTACTGAGTGACTATACTATACATGTGTATACATAACTGCATTTCAAAAATGTTTGTGCTTTAAAAATTACAAAAATCAGTGAACTTGAATTTAAATGAATCGTTGTTCGGTAAAATACATTTTTTTGCGCCCATACTGGTTTAATATGTATATTCAGAAGAGTGTGGTATTTATATTTATCTTACATTGAATCGCAATTATTTAAGGTCGAAAGACTGAATGCACATTATTCGACTCAACACGAGAATGTTTCCCATGTTGTTACAAACACATTTACATACATACGCATTTCAATAAACATTTATACACCAGTGGTAGCCAAGATTTTTATGTATGCATGCATGCATGATAAAGATTTTCTTAAATACACAACGTCGCCTGGGTAAAAGATTGTCGTAAGCGCAATTTTGACGATTTTGAGTTATAGATGCAGTTATATATTTTTAAATAAGGTCTTTCGATTGGTGTTATCTGTTTTTACATACCTCCTTTAGTTTCCGAGATATTGACTAAAATTTTTTCGATAATTTAGTAAAAATTTAGTTAGTGATGCAGTCATATTAAACTAATCAATATCTTAAAAATGGCGTTCTCCATTTTTGGATATCTCCTTTAGTTTCCGAGATATTGAGTATAAAGTGTCGTAAATTTAGTAGAAATTTTGATCACATTTTGTCGTATTTCATACAATGTGGCTGCCAAATTGTGGACAAATGACGCTTACGACAAAATTTTACTAAATAAAATCCTTCATAAACTCAAAACTAATTAACAATAAACATTAAAAATTAAATAATTTAAGAATTTTGTGAACTAGTAACATTTTCAGAGACTCTGGAGAAAATCTACCTTCGCGTTTTTTAGGAATTGCACTCCAAACTTCAATCGCGATTTCCCACAACCTGCCGAAATCAACATACGACAATCTTTTACCCAGGCGACGACAAGTAAATGCGATTAATAAGAAATGAAAGAAACCGCATGGACGGCAGCCTAGTTGAATGACTGAACGATTGCAAGCAATGATTTCAGTCAAGTACAAATTAATATGTACAAATGATAGCATACATACATAGTAGGGTGATTGACTCGGTTTTTCCAAACCGGGTTTTTCGAAAAGTTTTTGGGCGGTTTTCTACGAATATCGAATAAACCGGAGTTTTGTTACCGAATAATATATTTATACAACTACATACATCTTAAGTAGTAAAGCTGTAAATTCAATATATACATAGTTCTTATTTAATTTTTTTCTGAAGCGTGTTTTGAAATATGTAAATTGTAAATTTGCTCAAAAATCAAAGAAGGTATGCATTAGGGATGTCAATCCCGGGATCCCGGTCTTTTTTAAGTCCCGAATATCCCGGGATTAGTCGATTTAAATCCCGGGATTGCTGGAAACAATTTATTTGTTAGCTAATTAAATTTTTATCACAAATATCCCCTCTCAAGGGCAAAACAAGAATTTTTCGCAACCCTTAATGCTATAATTTCTTTAAGATCGCATTTCCATCAAAAGAAGGAATAATTTTGCTTCGCTCAAAATGGAATAGGCGTTGCACTTATATATTTATTTTTTACTTAAATGTGTTAACTTTTTTATTATTACTTAAATATACTGATAATATCTTAAATTGATCTCAAACAGTGATTTAAAAAATTTTATATAGTTACATAGGTAGTTACTGCTGTACCAAATCAGTCACTTACAAAAATATTTTGCATAGATTTTTTTTGCAATATTCAAAATATTTTTCATGGTATTTTTTGTTAATTAAAAAAATATATAGCTCATTTTACAACAAAAATCATGTAAATCAAAATTTCACACTTTAGAGAAAGTTGGTTTAAGTTCACCAAATTATCATAAAAATATCAAACGTTTTAATCATAATTTTTACAACAAATTCTATTATGCAGTTTTATAGCCCATTCAATTTAATACAATAAAGTGCAATTTTAAAGTTGCTAAAAACTCCCTTGATTTTTGAATTTTTTTTACTGACGATGTTGGGCATTTTCTTCTTTATAACGAATTTTTTTGTGGCAAAAAAAAATATAAAATGTTAACGGGATGTTTTAGCAACTTCAAAATTCCACATACATATATATTTTTTTAAATTAACAAAAAAAAAATACCATGAAAAATATTCTTAATATTGCAAAAAAAATCTATGCAAAATATTTCTGTGAGTGACCGTATATGCATTTGTACTTGTAGTACAAAAACTATGTTATAAATTAATGAGAATATGTACATACATACATATATGTTTGTCAAATTCAATGTTTGTTTTTTGTTGATTGAAAATACTTATTTATCGCCTTAATAAATATGTAAATGAATTACAATAAATTGTACTTTTTTTTTTGTTATATCAATCTGATTTACAAACAGTGACTCAAACAAATGACCACGTGTTTATTTTTTAAATATTCGTAATGTTTTTCGAGCTAATTTTTTTTTGTTATTATTCTATAAAAATATCATCCAAGCTTTAACCAAAAACAAACAAAATTTAGGAAAATTCAGCAAATTTTCATCAAAATTTCAACTTCTTAGCTCATTCAATTTTAGTCTAATGAAGTGCAAGTTTCAAACGGCTAAAAAATTGCGTTGATTTTTGAGAGTTTTTTTGGAGACTGCTTTTTTCCGTTTTTTTTTTTTAATACGTGCAAATTACAAAAACTGGAGTTGATCTTTTGAAATTTTTTCGCTAACGGTCTCCCGCATTTTATTTCATAAGAAGTTCATGCTTATATAAAAAAGTGCAAAAATCCGGAATTTTTTAGCCGCTTGAAACTTGCACTAATTTTATGGGCTAAAAACTGTATATCCAAAAATGTTCTAAATATTGAGATTGAAAAGTTGAAGTTTTGATGAAAATTGGTTGAATTTTGCATCAAGTTTTAAACAATGATTTATATGTTTTAGGTTAAAGCTTGGACGATATTTTTATAGAAAAATAACAAAAAAAAATTCAGCTCGAAAAACATTATGAATATTAAAAAAAAAAATCAACGCGTGGACATTGTTTGAGTTGTTTGTTTGTTGAGTCGAGTTTCTTCGTGAGGCTGGCGATACTTTGACACAACTCCGTTCTGTACATTTCGAAGGTATGTAAATTCCATATTTATTTTGGTATAACAACTGTATGAATTGTTCAAACTTTGATTGCGTTTTCCCACAAATTTTAAGAGCCTTATTCTGTATCACGAACGATAGGCAACGCGAACGATTCGTCTGCACAGGAAAGCTTAAAGAAATTAGTCCGTTCGTGTTGCCTATCGTTCGTGATACAGAATAAGGCTGTTAATTTTTAAATAATTCTGTATGTTATTACACGTGCGGTTTAATGAGCCTGCCGTTAGATGAGAATGAAGACAACATAACATGTAGTCGATTCACTGATTTACAGATTTTAGTAAGCTGTTACAGAAAAACAACAGTAAAATATTTTCGATCGATTTTCCCTTTACTTTTTTACGTAATTTTTCTGCAGTCGAAAATTTACCAGTATTCAGGTATAAAATTAATAAAAGTGTTCTAGTTCTATTTTCAATAAAAATAAGTATAAGTTTTAAGATTCCGGTATATAAATAAACTAGGCGACAACACGGCTTATCTATCTATATATACACCGAAAGAAAAGTCTCAAGTAAAACTAACATTTCTGTATTATCAATTTTACATTTCGCCAAAAAATGTCATATTAACATTGAAAATGATCAAAAAAACAGGTTTCACGTTTAATTGGTATGAAAACTGTTAAATCAACATTGGCA
>NW_023458560.1:31563073-31599068 GCF_013731165.1 Rhagoletis pomonella
AGCAGGCCGCTTGTACGATAAATATTACAACACATTGAAGAGATTGAGGAAATCCGGTGAATTAGTGGACCCAGAAAGTTCAACTCCTGAGTCATCACCGACAGAAGAATATACATTTACTTTCGAGGATGAAAAATATAACGCCACCACAATAGCTTTTGTTTTGTAATTATTTCATATTTTTTTATGCAGCTGCCTATGACTGGCTCAAACTTTTTGATTCGCCGTGGAGCACAGTTGAATCAAATTGGAAAAAAACCTTCAAAATCAGACGACAAGAAATTTTGAACTCAAGTGGTAGCACATCAGCGAAAACTTTACGGGCCTGGAAACTTTTTTCCCATTCATGTGGATACAATCTGGTAAATGGATTTCTTAGTTTTACGTTTAAACTTGTCAGAATTGGTTGACTAGTTTGAATTTACAATCAAATGGGTCATATTAATAAAAAAAAATGATTTTTCTCAAATTTGACATCAATTTGTATGAAAAAACTTTCAAAATTTGAGAAAATATTTCGAAAAAGCATTTTCTTTTTTATTAAATGACCCAATAAATACAAAAACTTCCTCTTGAAATACTATCATATATGAAAGTAATGCGTCATATTAATAAAAAAAGCAATTGCTTTTTCAAAACCTTTCCTCAAATTTTGAAAGTTTCTTTATACAAATTGATGTCAAATTTGTGAAAATTTGAGAAAAAACAAAAACCTTTTTTTAATCATATGACCCAATATTTAAAGGCACGGCTGCAAACCGGTTCTGAATCGGGTTTTGAACCGAACCACTGCTGTGAAACCCAATCAACTTTCATATAATAATAGAAAAATTTCCCTGAATTTTCCTTTTTTTGCTTAGAGGGTGTTGATCAATTTCTTCCATAAAATACAAAAAAATAAATATATACATTTTGCATTTCTCTTTCAAAAAAAATCGGAAAACTTAGAAAAATGTTTGAGCTAGCTCCAACCTTCACAATATTATTCTTTAGTCGGTTGGCTGTAAAAATGGTCGCTACAGAATTTAAAACTCAAAATTTAATAATGCTTTCCTTTATTGCAGATTGATATTGACTTCAATGCTCTACATCAGAATTGCTCACAGCTAACAGAGAAATGGCAAGGTTTTAGAACAAAAATTATACCAATTTTGAATAAGAGGGTAAAGGATATTCAAAATCTTCAGCACTTGAAAAAAGTTAATGAGATTGATAAAGGTTTGTTAACATTGGTAATAATAAGATTAAATGATTTTTATAATAAATATACTTTTATTAAAGGTTCAGATCAACTTATAGCATTGTTACTGCACGTTGTACTACGACCTAATATAAATCGGAAGGCAGGTGACAAAACGATTTTTAGAAATACTATCAAAGATTCTCAGCTCTCGTTTTTACTACAAGTTAGTACTGTGAACGATGTCGAAAATAAATTGGATAATCTGAAAAAATCACTCTATGCACGCGGTGAGACATTGCAACCACTAATTATCGGAATTGGCAGTGATTTAAGTAATTGCAAATTTTATGTTTACTATGACGACATTAAGTATGAGCTTCCTTCATTTTTAAGCGCTTTAGACATATGTTTTAAGACTTTCCATGTATTACATTTAAAATATCCACAGGATAGCATTGAGTTTTGGACGTTTGTCCAAAGATATTTTTATTCCATTGAATTGACTGAAGATAAAACTTCTTCAAATGTCCTTTGTTTGCTGAGGGACTTAATTTAATTTATTAAGTATAGATACGTAGTCACATAAATCTTAACACCTTAAATATTCAATAATTATTATTAAATATTATATATGTAATAGTTATTATTTTTTTGTTTAAAATGGTTTTGTGTTTTGTATGCAACAACAATTTTGAAGATGTTGATATACTCGTAAATCATCTAAAAAATTTTCACAATTTAACATCATCTAGTACTTTTTACTGTCTACATTGCTGTCATTATTATCAGTGCTTGCGAACTTTTAAAAGCCACTTTAAGAAAGCGAAATCATGCATTTCTAATATAATTCCAAATGTTCAGAGTCTTAGTGAATTCGAAAATAATAATTTTCCACCACAATTAAACCAACGGCAATGTAATCAAGAACGTCAAGAAATATACGAATTTTCTCATGCTGAGTTCGAAAATATTGCGCTACTATTTTTGAGTAAATTGCACAGTCAATCAAATTTCGCTCGATCTGATGCAGAACGACTAATTGATGATATAACAAATGATTTGCTTTTGCCAATAGCACACTTTTTAGAAAATATTATATTCGATTTTGCAGAACAAGAAAAAGTCCAACTCAGAAACTTAGTTTCGTTTTTAAGAGATCCCTTTTCAAAATGTAAAACATTTTACAAATTTTTAAAGGAACTCAAAATGAGAAAGTGCTTTGAAGACCCACAAGAATTCGACATTGATAATAGAATTGCGCCCGTAGTTCATCACCATGCAATTTCGTTAACAGAGCAACACAGTAAGGGTGTACTAATGCCATTACGATTTCAAATTAAACATTTCTTCGAACTTCCTAATGTATTAAAAGATACTTTGGAAAATACACAGAAATTCCTTGCAAATGATAATGAATTAAAAAACATTGTTAATGGAAAATTATGGAAATCTAAAATGAGTTTATTCAGCGATAAAACAGCAATTCCTTACGTTATTTATTTTGACGATTCTGAAATTAATAATCCTTTGGGTTCCCACAGAGGGACACAATCAATAGCTGCTTTTTATTACAGTTTCCCTACTTTGCCGCAGCACTACCAATCGCGACTAGAAAATATATTCCCTGCTCTTTTCTTCAGAAGTAAACATAAACAGTTTGGAAATGACGCATCATTGAAATTACTGGTAGAAAAAATTAAAAGTCTTGAAGAAGAGGGAATTGACATTAGCTTTGATAATACAACCAAAAAAATTTATTTTGTACTAGCACTAGTTGTGGGTGATAACTTAGGTTTAAATAGTATTCTCGGCTACACTAAAAGCTTTTCATCTAATTACTTTTGTCGATATTGTTTATGCAATAAAGAAGAAACTTCGTACATGGTCGAGGAAATAGAGAGCAAACTTCGGAATGAGTTAAACTATACAGAAAACCTTGCTACAGAAGATATACCAGAGAAGCGAATAATGTTAACTGGTATATCTGAGAATTCCATTTTCAATGACATTAATTCATTTCATGTGGTAAATAATCTTACCGGCGATATTATGCATGATATTTTTGAAGGTGTTTGCCGATATGACGTTTCGAAAATATTACTCCATTTTATTGAATCCGAAAAATTGTTTACAATTGAAATTTTAAATGATCGAAAAAATCAATTTCAATACGGTGAAATTGAGTTAAGTAATAGATCTCCAGAAATTCAAATACCACATTTGAAATGTCAAAAACTTAATATGTCAGCACGAGAAATGTGGACATTTTGCCATTTTCTTCCAATAATAATTGGGGATTTAATACCACTACACAATAAACATTGGAAACTTTTTTGTACATTAATTGAAATTATAGACGAGATTTTAAAAACAGAGTTCGACGATGAGTCCCTTAATAAAGTAAAGTTAAAAATTAAGAACCATCACACGATTTACGTACACCTATTTGGCCCGACGTTAAAACCGAAATTTCACTTTCTACTTCATTACGCTACAATCATAAAAAATGTAGGACCTCTTAAGCATGTATGGTGTTTTAGGTTCGAGTCCAAGCATAGAGAGATTAAATCGTATACCAATTGTATTACCTCTAGAAGGAATGCACCTTTGTCAATCGCTGTTAAATGTATGATAAAGTTTTCAAATCGGTTACTTTTGAATAAAGGATTAGAAGAAACTTATTTTTCGAAAACCAATCTAAAGAAAAATTTAAAAACAGATATTACAGTAAAAAAGTAAATATAAGTTCTTTTGAATGCGAAATATTAATAAATGAAAGCTACAATTTTATAACAAAAGTGGAAATAAAAGGTACTACTTATAAAATTGGATATTTCCTGATGTCAAAATCTTTGAAATTATTTGAAATCAAAGACATTATTGTACTTGAAAACAACAAAGTAATTTTCGTATGTGTTGAACACACAATTGCAATGTTTTCAGACCATTTTCAGTCATTTCCAATTATAAAAAGTACAGACCAATTTTATCTATTGGACTTTTCTGAATTATATTATTCACCTCTTAATACAACTCTTTCCCCTAATGGAATTACGTATATTCGTCCAAAGTTTTTTTGAAACTATACATGTATAAATTTTATATATATTTATATCTTTGTCTTAATTTACAATAGTAAAACACATAAAAATATGTACTTATTAAATTAAAAGTAATAAATAATAATAAATTTATTTAAAATCAATGTTTTTTTTAATCACTTCTTTTTATTTTAGCAAAGTAACTATTAAAATGGTAAGTGGACAACTTTTGGAGGTAAAAAAATAGTAGTTTTACTATTTTTATAGTACAAAAACTATTTTCCATAGTAAACTAACTATTTTTCATGGTAATAAAACTATTTTCATGGTAAAGTAACTATTTTTAATGGTAAAAAAAACAATTTTTCGTGGTACACGAACTATTTTTCATGGTTAAAAAGAATTTTTTGTGGTACACGAACTATTTTCGTGGTACACGAACTATTTTCGATGGTAAGCTAACTATTTTTAATGGTACCCGAACTATTTTCACGAACTTTCATAATAACAATTTTTTGTCGGTTTGCTTTACAATTTTTTTCGGTCACTGCAATTTTAATCGTCTTTTTCGGTTAGATTTACCTCTCTTTTTCTTTGTGTGCACAAAAGCACATTTGTAAGCGTTAGTGAAAACGGTAGATACCCCATTTTGTGCACCTCAGTTTTCCAGTCCGAAATACCAGAAGTAAAAAGAAACCTGAATGAGGTCACAAGCCTCCTCCCTGGTGGCGGTTTCAAAAGTTGATCATCATTTGAGAAAACTAGTTCCATAGCGGCGCGGTATAGTTGTTATGTGAAACGATAGTCATACGACCTGGCATTATGAGATGAAAGTTTATAGCCAGATCACTAACATTTTCACTTAAATTGCTGATGACACCGGTAGTTAGCTTTCCAAATTTTTGAAATCATTCGAACTATTATACGCAAGATCTATATCCCTTTCCGCATGGGCGACGAGTACCGAAGAAGGTGGAATGACGAACTGTATGAGCTATTTTCCTTCGACTCGGCACCCATGGTTGGACAACGACAAAAAGGGCGCCCAAGAATACCATGGAAAGACCAAGTGCAGAAGGACCTGTCCGCACTGTTAATGAACAACTGGCGCAAATCCGCAAAGGAGAGAGGAAACTGGCGAAGTTGTAGTGCAATAATAAGAAGAAGAATAATAACTATCAAATAAACTGAAGAGTAGTAAATAGTACAGTTTATTAGCGAAATTCATATTAGAAAATTCGATCTGTTTATGCGGCTATAAGACCATTGATTTTTTAAATAGACCCCGAATTTTGCGAATCTCCACACTGCATTCGTTAAAAAGGGGGAATCATCAAAAGGAAAGATGTTAAATTGCAATACATACATACAACTCGCTTAGACCAGCTTCATAGGTTATCGCTTTTCAGCACAAAGATATTACTTGTGCATGCCATATTTTGTACATATGAGTACTTCAAGACATACATATATACATACATACATTCCACGAGCAAGAAAAAAAGCAAATCATAAATCTCAAAAGCAAGTAACTCGTGAAATTGCTGGTACTTAACAAGCAAATTAGTTATGACGACAGTGAAGTTAGGGAGATAACTTAAACATTAACTGTATGCAAACAACAACATAATATGTATGTATGTACATTAGGGCGGGTCGAAAATCTAATTTTTCTCAAAGCCCTTGGTAATAGTGAAAATATATTGTATCATGAAGTCAACAACAAGCCTGCGAAATATTAGTCTTTCATTTTAATTGTAAGAGCCCGCGCATCGACCGCCAAGTGACCCACAGCACACTAGTCGAATAAGACCAATTCTTGTTAAAAATTCTGGGTTTAGCCAAAAATGTTGGTGCATATTATTAGATAATGAATCCTTTAACGCAAAAGATAAAGACAAGTATCATTTCGCGCAGCCCTTTATCTTATCGTTAATCTCAAACTCATCTATTTTCAGGAAAATTTTGATTGTGCCTATAGTCAACAGATGTAAAGAACAACATTAATATTGCTGGCGTGCATTTAGATCGCTAGTTCGAAATATTCTTATCCTTTTTTAATATTAGCTATAGTTTGCGAATTTTTGCAAATTTAGGAACAATATCGGTAGCTCTAATAGAATAGCCATTATTTTCCATCATCGCGGAAAAATTTTGTTTATGCAAATTAGTATGGAAACACAGGCACAACTTCTAGACACACTAATTGGTTTACTTATGTTTATGCATACAATATAAAAATTGCAAATATAAGAAAATGATAAAAAATTTTGTTCAAGATTTTTTTTATTTTAAAATAATTTGTTTATAATCTGAACTATTTTAGTCATATTATTATCAAAAATCAGTAACATTAAGTCTCGCCTTCAATTTGTTAATTACTACGCACCGATCGAGTAACATTTACCAAAGTTATATCGAAAAACTTAAGTGGATTTCCAGTTTTTTTCTAAAAAATTTATCTTCAATTGTATAAATAACCTTTAAATAAAAGAACCGGATTACAGAAAACTGTGCCAGCGAGTGACTTTTTTCGTTCAAGCTGAATGCAAAGCAATATCGTCCAATTGGAGAGTCCTCAAAAGGATTTCCCAGGATATGTTAAAGACTATTGCATTTACCTACAGACACTTTATCACATAATGGAATTAACTAAAATATTTATGTACATATATCTAAACACTTATTGCACGTCCCCTACTTTCATATAACGGCAAATTTAAAAACCGCGAAAAATGTGCTTCTGCGGCGACTAATGAAACCCTTCCGCACCAATTTCCAAGACTGCAAAAATGGACTAAAAATGGGCGTTTCTCACCCTAATTGTAATGTATGTAAATACTTATATGTTTGAAACTACTATTACCTTGTCGAACAATTCCTAATCTTTGACAATACATTCATTCACCACTATCTTGAAAACTGACCAAATCGGCGTGACCAAGTCCATGGTCATTTTAATATTATATAAACATCCGAAAACATTAAAAGGCTTGAAATAAATCTCGTCTCACTTTTTTGTATTTTTCACTTGGTTGCTGAAGTAATGAAGAATTGAAAATTCATAAGGGAAAATTATAGTTTTTGTAAGTTTTATCTTAATATCTTAAAAACGTGTAGACTTATTGAAAAATGATAAATGAACGTGAGGTACTAAATTTAATAGCCCTCAATTTGATATATCGTCCTGTTTATAACAATAACGCATTCCATAGATATTACAAGCCAAAATTTCATTTACAAAATTCATACCCTTTGATTCAATAGCGCGGGCTAAAGATAAGTTTTAAATTAATCTTTCGTGGCCAATAACAATTGGCTGAGACCTAAGACATCATAATATTACTATTACAATGCGGTCAAATGACTTTTATTTTCCCCCATACAAAATCGACCCAGCCTAATGTACATACCAGTAGAAATGGTTTTAAATAAATGCCATTGATAAGATAACAAAATGTCGCAATGCGTCACATACATACATACATACATACATACATACATACATACATATCTATGTACAATGCACCCCAGAGTATAGCAAAAAATTAAAAAAATAAAATAAAACAAAAAAATAATTGAAAGCAATAGTCTTGAATGTGAACCAGTTAAAACTGCTTAAATTGGATCAAAGCAGCTGCGATTGTATTTATGTATGTATGTATGTATGACTCTATGAGTCAATATTAACACACTTAAAGTGCATGCCAGTTTGAAAAACAAAAGATCATTGACGCGTAAAGGATTTAAAAACAATCACAAGAATGTGACTTTACAATCAATCAGTATTCGCATTCATTTATATAATATATCCAATAAATTAATTGAGTGGCGACTCACTCGAAATTTTTAAATGGGCTTTATATTCGCTGTATATGGTAGGCAATTCGAATATATCTCAAAAAAATATCTCAAAAAACAAATGCTCACTTAGCTCTGTGCTTGATGCAGGCATCCCGCTAGCTTCTTCCAAATATCAACTCAAATCAGCTTCAATTGAATTGGCCAACGAAAAATGGGCTAAGTAATCCATCTGTTCGATTACTAAGCCGAACTGCCCAGATAACAATGAGAAGATATCTTAAATTCTTATACTAATTGATCGACCCACTATCAGAACAATGGTCGTTATTAGTACAGGTCACCACTACTTAATGGGGAGCGCATGGTAAGCGAATAGGATATTCCGCTAATGATTTTTGTCATGGCTGCATGCGTCAAGAGAAGGAGGAAGAGAGCATTATATCTGCCACTGTCCCTCACTGGCAAAAACACGATTTACTATCTATGTATGTACATATGTACATTAGGGTGGTCCAAAAACAGTAATGTCGGAATTGTAATGCTCTCACCCCTAGGATTGTTCTACATATATCGAAACAAGTATACTCCTATTTTTTTATTTTGAAATCAAACAAGTAAGAAAGTCTAAGTTCGGGCGGAGCCGAACATTGAATACCCGGCGCAAGTATTAAATATATGTTTTCCACCTTTCCAAAAGCTACCGCTACATGATAAGCCGGGGTGTATACATTTTAAGTAAATTAGCGTCCTTAAATTTCGAAATATCGCAGTTTCAAGCATATCTGAAACTTACCGTTATATGAAAAGCGGCCTCAATTTTAGTCCGATTTCAACAATTTTCAACGGTTTGCTTTTATGTGGCAAGAACAATAACCACACCGAGCTTGGTACAAATTGCTAGAACGGTTAGCGAGATACATATATGTGATCACAAGTGGGCGGTGCTACGCCCATTTTTCAAAATTTTGTCATAAACGTATTTCTTGGTAAAGAATTGTTGCAATCATCAATTTTGAATAAATTAGCTTCAATATTTACTGATTTATCGAAGATTTTGTATTTCTCGAAATTACCGTTATATGGGATGTGGGCGTGGTTATTGTCCGATTTTAGAAATTTTCGGCCAGTTGGTATGCTGTATCAGGACCAACAACTGTGCCAAGTTTGGAAGAAATTGGTGTAGCGGCTACCAAGCTATACACATGTAACCATAAGTGGGCGTGGCTACGCCCATTTGCCAAAATTTTGTAATATTCTTATTTTTCGTCTAAAACTCATTGCAAATATCAATTTTGAGTGAATTATCTTCAGTAGTTAAAATATCGCAGTTTTCGTTTTTCTGAAAATTACCGTTATATGGGAGGTAGGCGTGGTTATTGTCCGATTTTTAAAATTTTCAGCCATTTAGTAAGCTGTACTAAGGCCAACAACTGCGCCAAGTTTGGAAGAAATTGGTGCAGCGGTTATCAAGATATACACATGTAACCATAAGTGGGCGTGGCTACGCCCATTTTCCAAAAATTTATAATATTCATGTTTTCCGTCTGAAACTCATTGTAAGTATCAATTTTGAGTGAATTAGCTTCAGTAGTTACTAAAATATCGCAGTTTTCGTATTACTTAAAATTACCGTTATATGGGAGGTAGGCGTGGTTATTATTCGATTTCACCCATTTTCAATACCATCTGTCCCACGCCCAAAAGAAGTTCACGTACCAAGTTTCGTTAAGATATCTCAATTTTTACTCGAGTTATCGTGTGCACAGACGGACGGACGGACGGACGGACGGACGGACGGACAGACAGTCACCGCTTAATCGATTTCTCTTTTCATTCTGATCATTTATGTATACATTTGTCTATATCTATCTCGATTCGTTTTGCCTGTTACAAACAACCGTTATGTGAACAAAGTTATAATACCCTTGTGCACAAGTGCGCTCGGGTATAAAAATATTTTTTTCGGTATAGAACAATCCATTTTTTGACCACCCTAATGTGCATAGAGCTGCAGTCAATAAAATATGCAGTAGCAAAATTCAAACTGATATGGTTTGCAACTTATGTTAATTTATTTATTTTTAATAGTTTTCACTTAAAATATGTAGCCCGATCTATAACAGAAACTACATAAATAAAAGTTTCAAAATTAACAAACTTAAAAAAAAATCATCAAAATTTCAAACTTTTAATTCAGGAATTTTAGAAAATTTTCGAGTATTCAGTTTTGCAGTTTTAGTACAATAAAGTGCAAGTTTCAAGTCCCCAAACCGTTGATTTTTTTGAATTTTTTTGTCGAGGGCGTTGAGTATTTTTCTGAAAATTCTTAACAAAAAATTTTTAAATTTTGATGATCTTTTTTTTAAGCTTGATTAATTTTCGTTAACTTTGTGCAAGCTTTAAAACTTTTATTGGTGTGGTTTCCGTTATAGATCGAACTATGCATATACGAGTATAAAAAATGCTAGGTTCATTTGCTCGGCGGACAAAAATCGAAAGCTCCTTGAGCGATTTGAATAGTTATTTTTTTGAGTTGCCACCTATTTGAAAAATTTCGATTAATTAAATTGATAAATGAAATGATATATTATAATTTGGGTATCAAAGTAATGAGGTTTAAGAAAACATAATTTGGAAAATATTTTTGAAGGGGGTTGCGAAATGTTTCGAAAATTTTATTCCATTAAATTGATAAGCAGGGAACGGATTTTTAGGACCTAAAAACCTATAAAAAAGGCAAAATAAAGTAACGAAATAGGCTGGAAAAGGCAAAATAAAATAGCGAAAAAGGCAGGAAAAGGCACTAGGTATTGCAAAAAAGGCAAAAAAAGGCAAAACAAAATAGCGAAAAAGGCAAAAAAAAGGTATTGCCAAAAAAGCAAAATAAGGCCCTAAAAAACAGAAAATACGAAGAACAATCATATATATATATTTATTTTAGAAATTTGTATATTGCCAGTAAAAAGAGAAAAACCATGAACTAGTTTCATTATATGAAAAATTTGTACTTTGACTTTTTGACTATTTTATCCTGTAGTAACATTGAACCACAAGATGCATTTTGAAGTTTTCTGGCAGCATTTTCATTCGATTTTCGCGAAGAAAAGCCTTGAATGTACTAAATGCCAAAAAAGCAAAATAAGGCCCTAAAAAACAGAAAATACGAAGAACAATCATATATATATATTTATTTTAGAAATTTGTATATTGCCAGTAAAAAGAGAAAAACCATGAACTAGTTTCATTATATGAAAAATTTGTACTTTGACTTGTTGACTATTTTATCCTTTCGAGTTTCTAGCTCAAAAAACTTTAATCTGTATAGTTGTAGTAACATTGAACCACAAGATGCATTTTGAAGTTTTCTGGCAGCATTTTCATTCGATTTTCGCGAAGAAAAGCCTTGAATGTACTAAATGAGCGCTCGACGTAAGTTGATACAAATGGAGCCCAATTTAAATATAGAACGTTTGAAACGTTCATATTATCAGGAATAAGGGTGTTTTCCTCGCCCCTTACAATTTTATACACACCCCTTATTGTCTTCAAGCCTACGATAGCTGAGAAAACGGCTTTGAATTTTTCCAACACCAATTTGGCAAGAGGTCCTTGCGCTTATATAAGCCGCATGGGCATGTGTATATTTTTTAATCTTAAAAAAAAATTGTAAATGCTATAATCACTTTTTTAAAGGTAGAAAAGGCAAAAATGGCAAATATCTTAAAAAAGGCAAAAAAAGGCAACATCAAATGTGTATGCATGGAATCAGGGAAAGCTAAATCGTGGACATTCTTAATCGAATATACTCTATCTCTTTAGCAGAAAAAAAGGCAATTTCCATAAAATCCGTTCCCTGTTGATAAGCTACATGACATATGATTACAACATGGGTATCAAACTAAAGAGGCTAAAGAGATTAATTTTAAAATTTTTTTAAGAGGGTTGCCACCTGTTTCAAAAATGTAATTCAAATAAATCGTTACGGTAAATTAAATGTTCTAATATGGGCATCAAACCAAAGAGGCTTAAGGAGCTTAGTTTCTAAAACCTTTTTTTAAGAGGGTTCCCACCTGTTTGAAAATTTTAGTTTAATTAAACTTATACGGTAAATGAAATATTACATTTTTGGTATCAAACGAAAGGTATTTAAGAAACCTTTGACTTAGAAACATTTTTCAATAGTGTTGCCACCCTTGTCCTTGGTGGAATCAATAAAATTTTTCATAGAAATAATTTCGTTCGTTGTAGCCACAGTCTGCTACGAAATCATCCATCACATGGGTATTTCCATAGCAAAGATTCATGAAAACGAAAAAACCAATAATAATAATTCCATTTATGTTTCATATCTTTTTCAAATTTCCTTATAATTTCTGATTGTAAACTATGCTCCATTTAATTCCTTATAATATCCTAAAATTAAAAATATTTTTAATTAGTTTGAGAACTTTCGCACAAATATTGCTAAACCCGTATTGCTCAATATCCTTTGTGCCGTTATTGTAGCGCGACGACTAACTTTTGATTTGTATTTAATAAGTTATTAGAATTTGATTGAAAATGGTTCATAAAATATCATTACGCCCATACATATGTATATTCGAACAAGTAAACTCTTTTTCGCAAGCTGAAACAAGCAAATGGTAATGTAATTACACTTTTAATCTTAAAATTTTACTTCGAACGTATGGCGAGTGACGGTGGAATCACCCACATTATGTTCCATCGTGAATGCTCTTATTAGGCCCAGGCTTCGCTTTCTGTGAGGGAGGTTCTTCAAAAAAAAAAACGTGGAGCAAAGAAGATGTATTTTGGAACGAATTTCCGTCATGCCTTGTCAAATTTGGTTTGGCGACAAACCGGTTTCGGCGCTGTGCCATCTTCGGAGTAATTTTTTGGAAAATCGGTTTGGTCCGCAAACGACATTTGATAAAGAATGACGGAAATTTGTTTCAAAATCCAACATATACCCACCCTGTCGGAAACACTGACAACCAAAAAGAGAAAGTTTAAAAACGACTTTAACCCAAATAGGGGTTTACTACAGTAGATCGTCCTGAAACGCCATAACTAGCAGAGACCTACTTCATTTCATCATTATCTAATATGTTTTATTGCTAAACGAAGCTACTAATTTTTGTAAAATTGTTTGTTGTTCGTAATTCATTGGCTGGATACGGTATTTGAGGCATGCATGAAATCTGCGCTTCACAATACTTTTTCTGGATCCAACATTTTTATTTTTTTTTTAGTATAGCCAAAAAAAAGTCTCGTGATGGCCTATTAAGTCATACTTATTTTCAAAACGTTATATTTCGCTAAACAATGCGAAAATTAAGCCAATATCTCGAATACATTTCCCATTAACATATGGCGCTCTAGTGAAGCTAATAAAACTAATTATAAGCTGTTTTTGCTCAAGATCACATTGTATTTAAACACATGTATGTATGTATGAATACACACACATTTTTTTGAAACATACTATATTGAGGTGTAAAAATATCGCACAACCCTAAATATTATATTAATATGTCCCAGACATTGGAAAAAAACTGAAAAGAAAAAAAAACGAGCATATTAATGCGCGAAAATTTGGTATGTCTGGCAAATTTTCCGACAATACGTACTATAATATATAGCACATTAGCGTTACATACATATAAATATATATTATATTTATTCACACGATTGTTTTGACGTCGTTAGTTGTCTAGAAACGCGATTTATTTTTATAACTTAAAGACACAAGAATCAAAGAAGAAATCGCAATGCTGTGAAATTTCATACATATGCATGCATAAGTATATATGTATGTAGATATGAATGTATGTGAAGAATTTTTTTGAAAAATATATACACTGCCGGAACAAAGTATTGGCACAGCAAATTTTTCACAACAACATGCAACAATTTTCATTCTAATATTTTTCCGCTAATTTCGTATAAAAATATGGTTCATTCAACAACAAAAAACATAAAAGTATAATTCCTAAACTTTGTGCAAAACTCGCGAAAATTCAGCAAATTTTTATGGAAATTTTCAACTTTTTAATCACATTTTTTAGATTTTTTTTAAGTATGCAGATGTGTGGCCCAATCAATTTTGTTTTAATAAAGTGCAAGTTTTAAGTAGCTAGGGATTACCGTTGATTTTTGACAATTTTTTTTTTACGCAGCCTCTTCCATACAAAAATTTTTTTCCGAAAATACTTTATATGGAAAAAATGCAAAACACCTTCAACAAAAAAAATTCTCAAAAATCAACGCGATTTTTGACTAACTCCGAACTTGCATTTTTTTACTAGAATTTAATGGGATGCAAAATTGCATACTCAAAAAAATTCCAAAAAACCTGATTAAAAAGTTGAAAATTTTGATGAAAATTTGCTGAATTTTCGCGAATTTTGCACAAAGTTTAGGAATTTTATTTTTATGTTTTTTTGTTGTTGAATGAACCATATTTTTATACAAAATTTGCGGAAAAATATTAGAATAAAAATTGTTACATATATATTGTGAAAAATTGGCTGTGCCAATACTTTGTTCCGGCAGTGTATTTTTTTATATGCTCTATGTACTTAACCACACACACAGTCAAATGATGTGAGGTTTTTCTATATTTTACACCATATGAATATAAATTTGTTAAATAATTTTATGTACTATGTACATAAACTATGTACGCAGAGCACACATTGCACATTGCAAATCGGTTTAAAACAAATTATTTCGATGAGAAGCAGAAAAGAAAAAGAAACAAATACTTGAAACAATTTTATGCACTCTCAATGCGAAATGTATGTATGTAAATACGTATGTATGTATGTATATGCCGACGAGTATGCATGCGGAATAACAAATGAAATCAATTGTACATAAAATGAAAAATGTTTTTTTTTTTTTGCTTAGTATATTTATAGACTAAAATGCGTATGCAATTGCGAAAATATACATACATACATATCTATATTTATTAATACATATTCATGTTTATATGTATAGATATAACTATCGTTTTTTGTATGTGAAATAATGTAAACATTCTCAACGGGGCTAGAAGCGCTCCATTTATGCTATTAGAAAGAAGCGCTCCCTTGCTTCTCTAAAAGAAGCCCCTGCCGAACGCTCAAGAAAAGCATTTAAAAAGCGATGCATGCAATTTTAAAGTTTTATATTATATTTTTGTTTTAATAAAATAGTATCGTATTTGTAAACCATTTGATGGTTTTATTAAGTGTCCCCATAACCATGGTTTTTTTCTTCTTTACTATATATGTGGTATACATACATACCAAGGCACATTAAACAGGTAGTATCAGTAGAGCAAAAACAACATTTGCGTGTATTTTGTTGTTGCTTCTGGTATCGAAAGTGTCAACAACTGTTCTGAATTTTTTCTTCTAAATCAAAGCGTGCCATGTGAAATACAACAAATTATAAAAAATAAAAAATTGAAATTGGAAAAAATAAAAATTGATGCAACTTTCTTTCCTAGTAAATTTGTTTGCTTCTCGAAGCATTGATCCATCCTTTGCAAGGCCCAGTAATCAGCGGTCGTGCTGCCGAGTTGGGCGAACGTTCCAAAAGCTGCTATTCAATCGCTTGTTTTGTATGGAAAAAGGTTTCACAAGCAAATGGATTTTAACAACTTATAATTTTCGTGAGAAAAAATTAAAAATATTTGACATTTTCGAGACCAAATAATTTGAAAATAAATCAAATCAGCTGCTCTACTGATACTACCTGTTCAATGTACCTTGATACATACACATTTTTGTACATAAATTAACTTTTTTTCAAAAGAAAATATTTTATGTTACTAATCAAAATGATATTTATTTCTGAGCATTGTTAGAATTTAATTTTTTTTACTTTGCTTTTGTACTGCTCCCCATGATAAAAATATATCAAAAAAAAAATATATATTTTTATCATGCTGCTCCCTACTTGCTTCTTTGGGGAGCAGCTCACTTTCAGTCCCGTTGGGTTGAAAGAATTGCTACATACATATTGTATGTATGTATGTAGTTTCGATCGAATGAATGAATACGAAAACGCAATTAAATATTTATTTAAGAGAAATATAAACTATGTACTATGCATGTATGATCAGAACAGAAACCAACTAACAAGGCAGCAAACTAGATTAAACGTAAATAAAAAATACCACCGGAGAGGTAAAAATTTTTTATGGCGAGCATATGTAAAGGAAAAACTTAAACGACAAAAAATGATCTCATAAAAACGTACGCTACATATTGTAACAAAACCAAATACATAAATTAATCAATTAAAAAATTAATTTATTAATTCACATGTACATATGAACATACATACACATCGCTCATTTACTTCAATAGTGTCATAAGTCAAAATAGATAAACTCGAGCAAAACGGCTTCAAAGTTTTGAATTTACATATACTCCCATAGTAAAAATATATGTATCTATTCATCTATACATCTATGAAATTTTTACACACCATAGAAGAAGAAGCAGCAGTAATTTCTGTAGCAGTAGCAGTAGTTCTGTCAAATTCTTTCTAATAAGAAAACAATCAGACTAGTAATTAAGTGCTTGCTAGACATTTATAATAACATAAATTTATTAAAAATTAATGTTAATGGCTAATTTTATATTGTGCACATGCGGCCATGAGTTTTGAGATTATATGAGCCCCGAGTTGTTACATTTTTGAGCCGAAAATGGTGGTACACCGGTGATCCGGATCAACTCGGGAACTAACTACAGTTGATCCGGATTAAGTCCGAGTTAATCGGGATCAACACTGGCGTCTGTTTAAGCTTTAAGATAATGCATTATCGTCGGCTTTGCGTAAAGAACATCCCGAAATTGCATTTAAATGAAAACTTAAAAAATATATACTAAAAAAAGTAAAAATAACAACTCGTGCTTATGTACTTGTGTATGTAACGTATATGCGCGTATTATCATACATTCTAATATGAATACGGTGACCAGATTTCTGTGGCCAAAAATCGGGACATTTCTAAAGCATCGAATCCGAACATACAATTCTGTTTTTAGAAAAAAAAGGCTGAATACAGTTGTATTTGATACAAAACAAAAAGAAAAAAATTTAAAATTTTTTATTATTTTTTTATGAAAATATAACTTACTATCTAAAAAAAACATGTAAATCAAAATTTCAAAATTTGTAGAACATTTATAAAATTTCGACGAATTTGAATAAATCCTCAGCACGATTTTAAACATTTTAATCAGATTTTCTAGAATTGTTTTGAGTATGCAGTTTTGAAGCCCATTAAATTTTAATATAATAAAGTGCAAGTTGGAAGAAGCTTTGATTTTGAGCAATTTTTTGTTCGCGTATTTTCTTCCATACACAGTATGTTCAACAATTTTTTTTGCATGGAGAAAATGAGCAACAGCTTCCACAAAATTTATCAAATTTCAACGGCAAGTCCAAACTACTTAGAATTTGAATTGAATCGGTTACAAAACTGCATACTCAGATTGTTTCTAAGAAATTTAATTAAAAAGCGATCAATTTTGATGAAACTTTGTCGAATTTTGCTAATTTTTGTACAAAGCTTCAAATTCTGACTTACATTGTCTTTGTTAGATAACGAGCCACACTTTAAAAAAAGGGAATACCCAAAGAAAGCTAAAATGTCTCTTCCCTGTTTATATTTTCGCCACTCTATCTACATCTTATGTTTTTCATGTACACGATTTTTTTGAGGGTATTAGTATTATTTTTTATAATTTCATTAATTATATTATTGTAATAATAGCCAGTATATGTTTATGGCTCACTTGTATTATATGGACTTTGTGATAACGAAAGTGCTGCCTCGTTTGTACGAAAAATTTTTTTTCGGGCCAGAGTACAGGGAGAATTTTAATAAATGAATAAAGAAAACGCTGAAAATCGGGACTTAATCGGTACAAATATGAAAAATCGGGACACTTATACGTCCCGACTTTTAAAAAATATTCAACGGGACCATTTTCGCAAAATCGGTACTGTGCCGCCAAAATCGGTACGAATGGTCACCGTAAATATGAATATTCTATTTGAAAAAGTGTTAAAGTTATTAAAAAACTATTATGATTTTTTCGAGTGACTATAAAAAATTAGTAATTTCGGCAAGTTGTCGCCTAACGATTTAAGGCTAAAATTGTTCAAATACTTGATTTATTTTTTATTATGCTTGTTTCTGGAACTCTTGTGATTGAAATATATGGGTCATTCCATACAATATTTACACCTCAATATTTTTTTGGGGGTGGAATATATTTGAGGTAGTTAAAGGAGCTTTTCGGCCGGTTTTTTTATTTCGTCATGATATTCGAAAATCTCGGAAAAAAATTCCCCGAAATTTGGCAAATTGCCTTTTCTACCTTTAAAAAAGTGATTCTTTTTTTTCAAGATTCAAAAATATACACATGCCCATGCGGCTTATAGAAGCGCAGGGACCTCTTGCCAAATTGGTGTTGAAAAAATTCAAAGCCGTTTGCTCAGCTAACGTAGGCTTGAAGACAATAAGGGGTGTGGGTAAAATTGTAAAGGGCGAGGAAAACGCCCTTATTCCTGATAATATGAACGTTCCAAACGTTCCATATTTAAATTGGGCTCCATTTGTATTAACTTACGTCGAGCGCACATTGAGTACATTCAAGGATTTTCTTCGCGAAAATCGAATAAAAATGCTGCCAGAAAACTTCAAAATGCACCTTGTGGTTCAATGTTACTACAACTATAGAGATAAAAGTTGTGTGAGTTAAAAACTCGAAAGGAGAAAATAGTCAAAGATTCAAAGTACAAATTTTTCATATAATGAAACTAATTCATAGTTTTTCTCTTTTTACTTGAAATATAAACATTTCTAAAATAAATATATTTTTTGATTGTTCTTCGTATTTTCTGTCTTTTTTTAGTGCCTTATTTTGCTTTTTTTGCAATACCTTTTTTTGCCTTTTCCTGCCTTTTTCGCTATTTTATTTTGCCTTTTTTACAATACCTAGTGCCTTTTCCTGCCTTTTTCGCTATTTTATTTTGCCTTTTCCAGCCTATTTCGTTACTTTATTTTGCCTTTTTTATAGGTTTTTAGGTCCTAAAAATCCGTTGCCTGATCATGACGAAATAAAAATTGTCCATTCAATCAATTTAATTAACAAGTTAGAATAAGGATTTTAAGGATAAAGGTTTTAAGAAAGCTTTATTTCTAAAATATTTTTTGAGAGGGTTGCCATCTGTTTAGAAATTCTAAGTCAATTTAATTAACAAGTTAAATTGAGTTTTTAAAGGGGTATCAAAAGAGAGAAGTTTAAGAAAGCTTTATCTCTAAAATATTTTTTTTAGAGGGTTGCCGCTTGTTTAGAAATTCTAAGTCAATTTAATTAACAAAATAAATGAAATTTTTAAGTGGTGTTAAACGAGGGTAGTTTAAGATAGATTTATTTTCAAAATATTTTTGGATTTTTGAGACTTCTCACCTGTTACTAAATTCGAAATCAATTTAATTAAAGAATTAAATTAAATGTTTTTAAGGGTGTCAAACGAGGGAGATTGAAGTAAAACTTTGCTTCTAATATTTTTTTTTTGACGAACCAAACTATAAAAGTATTTGATAAAATTATACTCCTTAAGTGTTTCGTAGTGTTTAACAGAAAGGATGCGTCAATCAGTCGGTTTATTCTTCGAAAAATTGGAGTGGTAACTAAAAAAATCACTATGTACGAAAATGTGTTGTCTTAACATTTTTTCAATGTGAGGAACTATTATGATCGTACAAATCGATGTGATACTCTTTAAATTTCCATCTTTCAAACACGGTACGATCCAGATTTATTTCTGGCCAACGTCTCACACACTTCATCAGCACTTCTTAAAGGAATGTTTTAATAACAATAACACGACGTCTTGAGTTGTTTGATGACACAAAAAATTCACAACCTAATTTGACAAGAAATATCCAATATACTCCCGAAACTAGGAGCCAAATAAAGAAAAACTGCGTTTTTAGTTTTTCTTATTGACGCCTGGATTTTTTCAAAGAACTTTGAAATTCCAAGGCTATAGTTTATTCAAAAACTTATTTTCAAAAGGCAGAGAACCTTCGCCATTATTAACAAAAAAAATGTATGCACCAGGGCGAAAAAGCCGGAATTAAAAATGTATTTTAATTAAAATAATTTTTTGTATCCTAAACTAATAAGTTAGAAAGACCAAAGATGAGGATGTGGCAGTGCAAATATTAGTACTTAGCATACATATATTTTTCAAAAAATAAATATTGGAAATTTTCAAGAATATTCAGGTTTAAGATTTTAAAGAGCACTTTCATTACATATTGGTCATTGTGTACCACAAAATAAATAAATAAATAAAATTTTATGTTTGTCAATTCTGGCGAAGTTTTTCTTTTATTTGATTTCCATATTTTTATTCTACATTGCATTTAATTTTTTTTTAATCAATTATATCCTTGAAATTTCTCTCAAAAAATCCTGACGTTGGACAGAAAAACTAAACTAAATATGTATGTATGTGTTTATATTATTGATTTTTTGTGTGTAAAATTTGCTGTCGCGCGGTATAATCATTTACAATTAAACGCAGTGTTCAGTTTTGGAAAAGAATGCAACAAAATGCGCCTTTGGGGCCCACCTATGCAACAACCTACAAATTTCACGTATGTACTTAGAAATGCATTCACCTTCCGCCACTTGACAAGAAACAATTGGTGAGACAAGCAGGAAACATTGCACGTAGTTGTGGTGAAAATGCATAGATGTCACCAGCATATACCTCAATGACAATGGTGAGGTGAGATGATAATACAAGTGCCTAGTGCCTTCTTTTATTCTTTACCCTTCATCTTATTAACACAATCAAATGGACTGGAGCATAAAAACGTTTGGTAGGGAAAGTGAGAATGAAAGTGAAACTGAAATTAAAATACCTACATGAAATAAAAAAAATAAAGAAATTACGGTACATTTAAAAGAATAAATAGGTGGCGGTGGTGTCTGGCGATGGTATTTTACACAACAATGAGACAAACTGTATACCAAAGTGAATTTCAAGGAAATGAGAAGAAGTGTAATGGAAATAGGAAACACACAAGTTAAAAACAAATAAGAAACAAGGTGAACACATAAGAAACGTGACAGTTAAAGAGAGAGGGATACCGTAAAACATAGAAATTGTATTGTATAAATTTTGTTAAATTTTTTTTTCTTTTTTTTTGTTTGTTGGTAGTGTTTTTTCTGCAACTTGCACTTTTACAATTGTGTTGTGTTTTGCTTCTTTTTTTTGAATATACGTTAAATAAACAATTTGCATTTGCAAATTGTATTTGTATTTGGTTTTTATGTGTAAGTATGTATATATAGTTTTTTTTTGTTGTAAATAAATAGTTTTATATATTTTAATTTAAACCAAACGCAAAACAAATAAAAAATATTTTACATACATAAATAGTTTAGTTATAGCAGATATGTAAATTAGTTGGTAAATTGTGTGCGCATGATATGACATTCGGGTACTCACCAGCATAAATCGCTAAAAATATCGAGAGGAATGAAATGACGCTTGCCAAGAATTTTGCCTCCATTTTTGGTATTGATCCGTGGTTTGTACTTTTATGCTTAGTATTGTAATTATAACAATTGCGATTTTTACAAGTTCTTTACACTACTGTTGTTGTTGTTGTTGCTTGGTTGGTTGTTTGTTTGCTGGCTTGATGATTGGTTAGTTGCTGTTGCTGCTGCTGGCGCTGCTGGTGTTGATGTTGCAGTTTTTTTTTTCTCCTTTTTTGTTGTAATTTACTTTGCTATTTTGTTTATTTGTTATAAAATATTGTTGCCACGTCTGTTGTTGTTGTTTAATTTTATGTATTTTTGCTGCAATTACTGTAATTAACGTTTCAAATTTGGTTATTAGTTGTCGCGATTTGCTTCTTGCTCTGCTTCTGCTGTTAATGACGCTAACGTAGGCGGTTGTAGCTTTTATAGGTGGTATATGCACATGTATGTACTATCTACGTATATAGTATATAAGTATGTACATACGTCTACATACGTCTACATACAATACATATGTCGGTGCTATTAGCTTTTCCTACTAGTATTTATTATAGATGGCTTGTAATTTTTTTTTTTGTGAATATTCTCCAACTTTATCTTGCTGCGTTGCAAATATTTTTAAATTATGAAATTTTCTTTAGCCTTGAATGGATTAGCTCTTTTCAAATCGCCCTTTTTGTGTTTTAATTTTGCGTTATCCCAACGTGGTTGTCCCGTAACATACATAGATTTATTTTATTTTTAATTAGTATATTAAATTTACGTTTAATTTTCTATAATGAATCCAAAGTTGATCGTCGTCTTCGTCGTAGTCGTCGTCGCAGTTAAACGAGCTGCATCATTTTGTAAGGAAGAAAACGAAAAAAAATAAATAAACAAAAAAAATGTATATTTAATATGAACAAAGACACGTTAATCGAATAGTGACGACAATGTCGACGACGACGTTGGCGCGGCCAGCAACAGCGGGAATCACGATGATCGGCCGAGATTTACAGGCATTTTGTGGCCAGCGACGATGACAGCGATGTCAGTGCGCCAAAAAAAAAATGGAAGAAAAAGAAATAAGAAGAGAGAAATATTTAGTTAGCACTTACGAGTATGTGCACTTTTTTTATTCGGAAATATTTTGTATATAAAAAAACGCGTTTTTATGGTTTTTAATTATTTTTTGATTGATGTTCAAGTGTGTGTATTTATGTTTATTTTGCAATAATTTGTTTAAATCATTTAAACCACTATATTTATAGGGGTTGTCATGGAGGGAGCAGAAAAAATTTCTAAAGCACGCGGATACCGTTATTGTTTTTTTCATAAATTAATTTATAATAATAATAATAGATTGGCGCTTACACATATGTTAGTGTTTGGCCGAGCTTAATTTATAGGCGACCGAAAAATTAAATTGAAGATGGCACCAATTCTGATAATGAATGACGGAAATACGTTCCAAAATACATATCGAGCCCTACCTAACCGCCAAAAAGACGTAAGCGACATTTTGTTAAAAATTTTATTTTTTACTGCATCAGAAAAAAATGTTGAAAAAACTCAGTTTGGCGGTTAGGACTCGATATCATCCCCTTTCCACGTATCTACATTTTTGCGAAAACTATTCGAATCATTAGGCCCTTTCAATATCAACAAATTTTTACGAACCGTTACTAGTACTTGCAAGTTTTTACTGGGAATGCATTCAATAACCCAACAAATTTGCGAAGGAGCGAATTCGAGAGCGTAACAACCCGAGAGAGCTATGAATTTTACTACAAATTCCTGCAGGAGACAAAAAGTAAGGTTATATATTTCAAATTCAAATGTAAACAAAGTTTTTAAGAGGATTATTTGATGAAACATAATTAGCGAAATGAAAATATGAATGAACAATTTAAATCTAATGTATATTTTTTTTATTTTTATGACGATGGGAACTATTCCCAATTAAAATAGAAATTGCGCGCCAAAACTTAACCGTCAGAAAGTGTCAAAATGGTGCCAATTTTGCTCTCTATTTTTCTTTTACGCTCTCGCTGCAAGTACTTATTGGCAAAGTTATTGAATGGACCTATTTACAACCAAATTTTCAGCATCATACTTCTTTAACATAAAAGAAAAACTTTAAGTGAGTGCTCGCTAGAACTCGAAACTCAAAAAATATGTCATTCAGATTTTGAAAGCTGAGTAAAAATGTCCAGATTTAGATATGTATGTAGGTGTAGAGATTTTCGACCCTTTGCAGTTTTATAGACTACCACTATATTTTGCAGACATTTTTTAAATGCTTGTTTAATCAGCTTTCCGGAGCGTGCATATAAATTCCCCCAAATGCTCCAAAATATGTTAAAACAGTTTTCGAAATTCCGACCATATATAATTTCCACATTTCTCACCGCCTCACGATAGAACTGTGCTACGGACCAGCGGCAGAAAGGAAGAATGCAAGGAATGATCGAAAAATAATAGAAAGAATCAATGTGAACAAGCCAGGCGCAGACACTATTTGTTGGCCATCAACCGTTGACCGCAAGTCACCTCAAAGTACGAAGCCAACGAATAAAAAAAAATTTGCACGTTGTATGGAGCGGCGAGGAGGCGATTGCGCTCACTAGTGTCTACACATGTAAGTACTATTACACACGCACAGTTTGGTACAATTTTATTTCGACTGCACAATTCACACTGATTTTGTGCATAAAATAGACTGATAATTTCTATTTTTTGTTTTAAATGTTTACTCTTTTTTATTAAATTTTTCTGTTTCCTTTTCTCTTGGAAGCACAAGTAAACGAGAACTGAGAACCAAGAACTTGGGACGCACCAGCAAATAAGCGAGTATATACAAAAAAGCAAGCGGACACGACAACGGCGAGCACGATACTGACTGACTATGAGTGTTTTCACAAATAGAAAAACACTACACTACCCCGACGAGAACAAGGAATCGAAATCGAAATCAGCGGCAACGCCAACGGCGACGACAATGACAATTACGATGACCACCAGACAAAGAAATGAAGCAGAGTGTGTAAATTATCCACAACAATACAACAGCGGACGATAAAGCAGGAGAAATGGCGAAAATAATAGAACTATGTACTATCGATATATAGTAGACAAAAAAGAAAAAAGTAGTTTTTTTTTAACTGAACATTAACAATGGAAGGCCGATAAACATGAAAAAAATGCAAAACACGGTGCGACGCGGTGACACCAACTAAAAGCCCAGACTGATAGCGACAATGGCGGTAGCGGTGGCGGCTAGGAGCACAACATTCGCGAACGACCACAATTGAACGACTAATCATGACCAAAGTAGCGAAAGCGATATTCGCAAACAACCAGCAGGCAGGGCGGGCGTTAAGGTCACCACCAGCTTGAGAACATGCAAGCGATTATAGCGAGCAAGCGGAGCATTGTTAGGCAGAGCGTATAAACACACGAGCAGCAAGTGAGCTAATCAGCAAAGAGTTACTACCCTGCAGTGAAAAATTATCAATTGTTAAAACTAACCAACTTATAGTTAGTTTTCTGGCGAGATTTCGATTAATACCTCACTTTTAATTAGCTATGACAAAACCAACTTAAAGTGAATTGTAAAGTCGCGCAGGAGTCATGCAGACGCAATCGGGAGTTGGTTTTCTTTACAAGTTTCTATTAAATATCCTCATACAAAAATTACTTTCAATACACTTTTTTTCTGAACTTCGCAGATTCTTTTTCATATTCGGGACAAATAAAAGGAAGATCGAAATTTTATACTATCATTTTGAAGTAATGTCTGACGGTGTTCGACTATGTGGCTACCCAGAGCAGAATATGTAAACAAATATGATATGTAATAAAATAAAGTAAATAAATAAGAAAATAAAAAAGTAAAAAAACAAAAAAATATTTTGTTTTTCTTATTGATATTTTATGTCCAAAAGTAGTTAGTTACAAGTTAGTTGACATGTAATGCAGAGGTATCCAGGTCCGACTTTTTTGCGGCCCCACAAAAGTAGTTAGCTTTTTTCGAACAAAATACACAGTTAATAGTTAGCACTAGTGTTCGCGTAAACAGACTAAAGTTAGGTATAAGCTAACGTCACTCCCTGCAGGGTACATACAGTGCTCATTACTGATCGGCTACCGCTACATATCGCTTATGTATTGAATTCGATAGTGTCATAACTCAAAAATCTAAACTCGAGAAAAACGGCTTTAAAGTTTTGAATTTATATATCGTTACCTTAATTTACATAGGCCCTAACCAACAAATTTTTTATTTTACAGGAGAAGCAAAAACGTTATAAAAAGAGTATCAAAAACAGGTAGCGCTTTTTAGAAAGTGGCATGTAACTCCGTTGATGTTGGTACTAACAATCTAAAATTTTTATTGAAGGTGTATTTTAATACATGCACCAAAATCTGTGAAAAATGCAGTTTCGAAAAAAAGTTTGTGAATTAATTAACGATATACATACAGTTACGGTCAAAATAATAGAATCAAGATTCAAAATGATGCTGTTGGCAACATATCTTTATTTATTTATTGTCCATAATTTTCATTTAAAATATGGGTCGACCTATATCAGATACCACATAAATAAAAGTTTCAAAGCTTGTACAAATTTCAAACAAATTAATCAAATTTGTTTTTGTTATATTATGGCCTTATAACAATTATATTCAACAATTTTTATTTATGCGTTGCGGAAGAAAACTCGCAACACCCTCGACAAAAAAAAATATAAAAAATCAACGCTAATTCTTAGCGACTTCAAACTTGCACTTTAGTATACTAAAATTGAATTTGCTATAAAACTACTTGCTTGCTAGGAAATCTAATTAAAAAAATCAAAATTTTGATTAACAGTTTTTTAAGTTTAATTAGTTTTTGTGAACTTTGTGTAATCTTTGAAACTTTTATTTATGTGGTATCTGATATAGGTCGACCCATATTTTAAATGAAAATTATTAACAATAAATAAAGATAAGTTGCTAACAGCATCATTTTGAATCTTGATTCTATTATTTTGACCGTACCTGTACATACATACATACTCCCATAGTCAAAATTAATACATATTTTGTTCTAGTGAGCTATTGGTAATCGCTACAGCTATGAAATTTTTACACAACATATAAGAAAAGGTAGCGGTATTTTCTGCATACATAACCAAATTTTTGTATTTTTTGGATTTGAAGTAATATATGTATGTACATATGTACGTCCGTGAAGCATTTTTATTTCTTCAACACGCTGGAGTTTAAGACGCTTGCACATATGCACGTACATATTATATAGATACAGTTCTCCACGACCAGTTTTGAGTCTTTTTCTTTTGTTTATTTAATGTTATTTTTTAAACAAGAAACCCATATAAATTCACATTTGGAACTTTGTACAAAAATTATAAAAATTCTGCAGTTTCACATTAATTTAAGTAGAGTCTTTAGAAAAAATGTTTGTATGCAGCTTTGTAGCCCATTAAATTTAAACTACAATTTGTGCAAGTGCAAGTTTGAAGTTACCTGAGCTAATGCACCTTCTTTCGAAAGAGGTTTTTTATTTCCGAAACGCGAATTGCAGGGAAAATTTCTCGAAATCGCTTTTTTATCTGTTCACACAGCGAATGAATTTCCGGCGTCTTTTTCGCTACTAAAATGCAACCGTGAGCCAATCTTCTCTTGTTTGTTATTAATTTTATTTTTATTTTGAAGATTAAATATTATTTATAACTAAACAATTGAATTCTACAAAATAATTAACTAAAAGAATGTCCGATTTTTTTTTAATTATTCGTTATTATTTCTCGCAATCTCGCTGTCACCGTCAGACGGCAACGCTCGATAAGTTAGACAGCACTTGCAGCAGAAATAAATATTGCTAGTGCAGCCCGAGCAAATTGAAATATATTTCCGAAATCGATTTGCGCTCTTTCAGTTGCAGTCACACGACGCAAGTTTAATTTCTGAAACTGATTTCCGAAAAGTGGCAGAAAGGTCTTTCTGGCCGTTCACACATGGAAATAAAATTTCTCTTTCTCAATTTGACAGCGAATGGCGTGGAAAAGTGGGAAATATTGCCACGTCTGACGCGCTCTTAAGTATCGAAAAGATATACCCCTGTTTTTTATTTATAAATCAAAAAATATTTGGAGCTAACTCAAAGTTGTCCATGTATTTTATATGATAAAAAAAAAAACAATTTTTCGTACAAATGGTATAGAATTCTTTAAAATCACTATTTCCGATCGCTTATTTTACCATTTTTTAATATTAACGTTTTTTATGGGTCACCCGATTGCATTTTTTTAGGTTCTAGGGGTATCTATAAAAAAAAAATATTCAAGAATTCTATACCACTTCTACGAAAAACTGTTTTTTCCCATATAAAATACATGGAAAACTTTGAGCGATTTGAGCGTTCTCTACTTAAATATTTTTTTATTTCAAAATAAATCTTTTCCGGCAGACAACCCTAGGGGGTGAGAGCATTAAAATTCCGACTTTACCTATTTTGGATCACCCTAATGTACATACATACATGCTTACAAGAACACTGTCGCCGACTGAAGATGCTATTCGCATCAGAAACTGGCGAAAATGCTTCAAAGAAGAGCAGTGCAGTATGTATAACATTCGACGAAAATGTGTGATTCTAGTAATTTATCAGTCAGTAAATAGATTCCTTTTGATCTGGCCCTACAAGTTTATCTTTTCTTATCTTATGCCTTCAAGATAAAGTGGCTAGTTTTGTCATTATTTGAATAGCCGTTATCTCAGTCAACGTAATTATAAACGTAGTTATGTGAAAAAGTCGGGAAACAACACGGCGTATGAGGAACCAATAGCAAGTGATAATTTTATCATCTATACTAATTATATAAAGAGAAGTCCCTTTTTTTGTAACAGGTAACCTCGCGAACGGCTGCTCCGATTTTCATGAAATTTTGTATACGAATAGCTTTCGGTAACCACCATGTTTTAGGCTAAAAACTTTTACTTTTCTACGGGTATGTGGACCAGGGACCGGTCTATTCGAAAAAATCTTATTATAGTCCGATTTGCTTAAAATTTAGTAAGTAAGTAGCTTTTTAGCATATATTAGCATATATGACCCATTTTTTCCGGGAAGTGGTCCAGGGACCGATATATTCTAAAAAATCGAATTTACGGTCCGATTTGCTTAAAATTCGGTGCGCAGATAGCTTTTTAGCATGTATTAGCATATGTGATCATTTTTTTCCGAGTAAGTAGTTTTTTAGCATATATTAGGATATATGGTCCATTTTTTCCGAGAAGTGGACCAGGGACTGATCTATTCGAAAAAATCGTAATTACGGTCCGATTTGCTTAAAATTCGGTACGTAGGTAGCTTTTTAGCATATATTAGCATATATGATCCATTTTGTCCGAAAAGTGGACCAGGGACCGATCTGTTCGAAGAAATCGTATTTATGGTCCGATTTGTTAAAAATTCGGTACATAGGTAGCTTTTTGCCTGGATAAGCTTATAGATTCCTGTTTTCCAATTTTCATGCCATTTCGAATATAAATAGCTTTAAGTAACGACCATATCAAGGGGCGAATTCGTCACTAGGCAAGATTTTTTTGCGCCAATCAGAAACAACGGATACTGTCAAAATATAATTATAATATATAATATATCTCAACTAATTTATATTTAGAAAGCCGTTTGTTAGTTTTCGCAAGGCTCGAGAGCGGCTGAACCGATTTTTTTGAAACTGCCACCTGCCGCACGTGTCCCAAGGATGGTTTTAGGCTGAAAAAAATCTATATGTAAAGGGGGCGTGGCACTTCCCATACAAACCGATTTTCTCATGCTACATATCTCTGAAAGTGTGCATGGTAGAGTTTTGGAAATTGGTATGGAGATATACGAAATCAATCGCATACCCTTGGAGAAAAATGTTAGCTATAGTAAAAAGGAGTGTGACATACAAATCCGAATTTTTCATACTGCTTATCTCTGGAAATTTTTTGGTAGAGTTCTAGAGTTTTGTATAGAGATGTTTATTTCTTTATTTTTTACAGTCTGTTAGACTTATATTGCAACAAAGATTTAACATTCTTATAATTAGATTTTAGATTTAAAATGTAAATATTAAATATTAAATACAAAATACAAAATGCTCTACAGAAATTTTTAAATAACATTATTTCTTTATCACTGCAATTATTTTATGTCAATATAAACGCATGCAATTTTCTGGAAGTTATGTAGACGGTTGGAAAGGCCGAGTTTCCAATCCGCGCTATTCTTTTTGGGTTACTCCATTTATTGAAATCTCCTGGGTGGTCAGAAACGCCGAGTTTCCGATCCACCCAGTCGCGCTTTCGAGACGGTTGACGGTTGGAAAGGCCGAGTTTCCAATCCGCTCGTTTATTGTTTATTATATAAGGGTCTAGGTAGTCGGAAAGGCCGAGTTTCCGATCCGCCGTCCCGATATCTTGGTGGTTGGAAAGGCCTAGTTTCCAATCCACGCTATTGTTGATACATCACTATCTTGTAGGCTGCGTTCTACAATAGTCAAATAGCAGCCGCTTGAAAAGAGTGATAGTATCACAATTTTTTATAGCCTCTGGTAATTCATTGAAGCACTTTAAGCCTTTATAGAAAATATTTTTTTTGTCCACTTCAGTTCTATACTTCGGGAGTCTGAAGCTGTTATTCTCTCTCAACAAATATGTATGCGTCTCATTTATATATCGGAGATTATCGCTAAGATAATCCGGCAGGTTGCCCTTCTTAATATTGTACACAAATTTCATAGCGTGGTAAAAAACTTGTTGCTTCATGCTTAACCAATTCAAGGTTTCAAGAATACATCTTGTTGGTGTGTCATACGGTTTGTTGAGGATGAATCTCATCGCTCGGTTTTGCATTTTTTGCAGCTTATCTACATGGGTGTCCCCCGCTAGGAAGAAAATCGTGGGGCAGTATATAAAGTGCGGTTCTACTATTGACCTGTACACCAACGTTTTATATCTTCTTCCCAAGTACTTACACGATCTCTTTATAAGGCCAATTTGTTTAGCAATCTTGTTGACTGTATACTCAACGTGCTCATCAAACTTTAGTTTGTTGTCTATGTATATTCCTAGGTACTTGACAATTTTCACCTCTTCGATATTTTCATCTTTGATTTTTAATTCACGGCTTATGGAGTCAGCATTTGCCGCTCTGGAAAATACCATAAAGTTAGTCTTTTTCACATTCAGTTTGAGTTTATTTGAACACAGCCATTGATACAAAGAATTAAGATCTTCTTGCATTTTGACAATCGCATTTGGTAGTTCCCTATCACTGATTGTTAACAAGGCATCATCCGCAAAGAGTTTTATTTTACAATGTTTGAGAGAACTTTTAATATCGTTTATATATATATATTAAAGAGTAGGGGTGCCAAAACTGAGCCCTGTGGTAATCCGATGTCTACGGCTATCTTACTAGACATCTTTGAATTAACTATTGTTTGTTGCCTACGATTACATAGAAAGCTTCTAAACCAGTCAAGCTCAGTGTTTTTTATACCAATGTATTTTAGTTTATCCAACATTCGGACCCTATCAACGGTTTCAAATGCTCTTTTAAGATCAATAAACACTGCCACTACATTAAGGTGTCTGTTAAGATCTTCTTTCCATTGAGAAAGCACCAGATTCAGCGCAGTCTCACAGGAATGTTTAGCTCTGAATCCAGATTGTTCTTTTATGAGTATTTTATTGGATTCCACATAGTACTGTAGCTGGTTTTTCACAACGGTTTCTAGCATTTTTACCAAGCTAGGGAGAGTATTGATGGGCCTAAGCTCCTCAGCTTTAACCGTTTTTCTAACTTTCTTGACGGGCACTATTGATGAAATTTTCCATTCTTCCGGTACTGATCCTGTCTGGAGACTCTTATTTATAAGTAGGGCATAGAAATATCCCATATAATCAGCAGAGTCCTTAATAACACCTTCAGAAAGTAGGTTGTTTCCCCCAATTTTCCGCTTAAATTTTTTGGCAATTTGAAGAATGTCTTCCGTTGAGACCTCTTCAAATTTTAGCGTACTTGTGGGAGCTCGTTGCTCGAAAAAATCATAGTTTACACATTCTATATTGGTATGTATTTCCAAAATGCTGTCCACAAAAAAATTATTTAGGTTTTCCGCAATTTCAAAGCTGTCTACGTAGTTGGTGTTATTTATTATCACTTCCCCAATATTTTCTTTGACCTCCGTGTTATTGACTACCTCCTTTAAGTATTTCCACATGAGTCGGCTGTCACCCTTATTTATTTCCACCTTATGCTCTAAGTATTTAATTTTTTTAGACCTTACCATTTTCTTATATCTGCTTCTCACTAAATTATATTCACCCCAGTACCCTGACAACACTGCTTTCTCATGGGATTTAGATTTATATTTGTTCATCTCTGTCAATTGCCTATCATACCAATTGTTCCTCTGCCTTATGCGAGTTATTTTTGAGTAAGTCAACTGCCTCATGGCCCACATAATGCAATGAGTAATATACTCCACCATACCGTCAGCATCGAAAAAATTTAAGTTCGAGAAATCGCACTGCCTTAGTACACTTGTTAAGTTCTCAGGGTTATACCTCTCCCAGGATATTACTTCTGCCGCCTTAGCAAGTGGGTTAAGTTTATTGACATTTAGTCGAAACATTATTGTTTCGTGGTCAGATATTCTTTGATCCTCGACCTTTTGGCATATAACTCGGTTATCATTGGAATACAACAAGTCAATACGTGTTTCCGAATGTTCCGTCACCCTCGTATTAAAATTTATCAGCTGTTGCATGGCTTGTTGCATGAAAACATCATTGAGTTTTCTGCTGTACGTAATAAATCGCATACTCATGGAGAAAAATTGGAACTATTGGAAAAGGGGGCGTGGCATCTTCCATACAAACCGAATTTTTCATACTGCCTATCTTTGGAAGTGTTCATGGTAGAGTTCTGGAACTTGGTATGGAGATATACGAATCAATCGCAGACTCATGAAGAAAGAGGGCAGCTGTTTGAAAGGGGGGCGTGGCACCTCCCATATAAATCGAATTTTTATACTGCATAACTCTGAAAGTATTCATGGTACAGTACTGGAACTTCGGGAGATATGTATATAGTTGAAATCAAGCCCATACTCATGGAGAAAATTTGGGCTATTTGAAAAGGGGTGTGAGGCCTACAAACCTACCGACCTTTAGCTATCTTTGAATGAATTTTTTTATTCTTTTGTAGGTGTGTTTGTGAGTGAAATCCTCCTAAATGGTTGTACGGATTTTAACGAAACTTTTTGTGTATTTGAGTGGGTCTCTGGATGGTTTAGTTTCACAATTTAATCCGACAGTTGGCGCTGTAGTTGAGTTATTACTAAAAATCTTATTTATGATCCGATTTGGCTAATGTTTTAAATATGTATGCAATACTATTGCAAAAACGTGCTGCCAAGTGGTGCTGAAGTCGAGCTATTACTAAAAATAGCCAAGTGAGAAAAGGGGCCGTGAAGGTCAGATTAAATCGACCTGTTGCACCATTGAGTATATCGCTCCTGCGTTGCAATTGGCCCAATGGATGTGATTTTCCAATATTATTGTGCGTTCAAACTTTTAAGGTATTTCGTCTGAAATAAGTATATGTATATTGCATTTCTGTAGAACAATGGATCACCCACCCATTTTGAAATTGCCACCTACTATACTGTAAAGCTTCTAGGACATTCACTATAGAACCGGGTCATTGTTGCCGCCAGGGAGTGAAGAGGAAAAAATTTATTTCGCTTTGCGAATAACCGTGCTATGAAATGCCACACAACTGGTGAATTTCAAGAACGGATATAAAACTATGTTCCCATTGGCGTAATTTAGAGGTCAATCTTAATTTACGCATAAATTAATTACAAACTAAGTAATTTCGCTTTGTAAAGTCTCTCAGTAAATTAAGATGAAAGTACGTAGTTTATCTTAAACCAAGAACCAAAGCACGAATAAATCAGTGTCAGCTCTAATTTTATCGATAATAATCGAAAAAAGTATTGTCCCACAACTGATATGTCATTGTGTTTGGACGTTTTTGTTTTTAATAATCGCGCGTGGTAGTTTGTAAAATATTTCCAGAAGCTTTCTCTTTTGATCACTCATCTAAAATCTAAAAAATTACCACAAACAACTCAGAATATAAAAATATACGCAATTACTCACATTCGCGATCTCTTTTCGTTAAATAAACAATAACACAGGGTTGCTTCAAAGCTGTCAAGACAAATAAAGAAACGCGTGTATGAACGCACTTAATTTAGTGAGGTATTTTAAACGGAACTAAGTATTTTATGTTGGTAATGTGAACATAGTTTAACACTTTCCTTAGGTTATTTAAAGCGGCAAAGAACCACCAAACCTTAATCTTAGCAGACAAATGTGCCAATGGAAATCGTAAACGTGAATTGTTGGTAAAAATTTTGGACCAAAAAGTTTCAATAAAGTATATAAAAATTTTGGGCGGGACGAAGTTCGCCGGGTCTGCTAGTAGTAAATACAAGTAAAAAAACATTGCCGCATTCTGACGACTGACAGAAAGTATATATATTTTGATATAAAGCTGCATACTTAATAACATAAGCATTGACATATGAGCCGCTTTTCTTTAAAGTGGCATAAGTGGTAGTTTTAGTAAGACACAGATATTTCCTTTTTATACCTGTAATCATAAATTCAATGAAGGTCGATTTCTTGTTAAAGTCAACAGAAAGAAACTTAGCTATACAATTTTATCGGATTGCATACAATCCAACGATGATCTGATTATAACGTTTTCAGCACATGGCGGTTTTGATGGCAATGAAAGAGTTGACGTTCTCGCAAAAAATCTGTCCTAACGGAACCTGTATGGTTCCCACCTTTCTGTTGTCCGTCAAAAGGATACACAGCAGAGCTCCGAAGGGACAAAACCAATATGTATAAGAAAGTTATAACAACCTTAAGAGAAATCTCCCTTAGAGGAATCTAAATTTAAGTCGAGGGGATCTTTGGATTTTTACAGGCTACCTGAAAGGTCTTCAGGTGCTGTGGCTGACACACATAATGCGATTTCCTTCGTATCATAGGTCAAAGGCTTTTACACTTCGGGGAGCGGTTGTCGTTTCCGATTTAAATTTGGAACACATTTGTACATATGTATATAGGTCGATGTTATCTCTTAAAATATTAACAACAAAAGTTTGTTACTTAAGGGTAATCATTTCATTTTATTTTTTTTTTTTCGTCTTCAACAATTTTATTAGGCTTGAGGTCGTTTTTAATGTGGAAAATCAATATTTTACAAAATAATTTTTCATTAAAAACGGCCTTAAGCTCAATAAAATTGTTGAATATGATTTGTTATTATGCCAATAAATGGCAAGAAAATTGCCATAAATCAACGCGCTTTTTAGAGGAATCTAACTAAACCTTTACTCTATTAAAAATTAATAGCCTCCAAAACTAGATTTTCAAGATTTTTTTAAAAAATCTGATTACAAATTTGCAAATTTATTGACTTTTCCAAAGTTTTGTACAAAGTTTAGAAATTTTATTTTCTTGATTGTGTTGGCATAACAAAAATGAAAATAGTGGAAAAAAACAAACGATAATTTACAAGGCGTACTTAGCGCGGTGCATAGGCAACTGGCTGAGTCAGTGGGATCGTCGGTTCGAAGCCTACTGAAAGAAGTCTGATGAGGAAATGTGGTGATTTCCGAAATAGCTATCACTTCTACCATTTTTTCAAATTATTGTAGCTTTTCCACAATAAATTTTCATTAAAAAACGGCCTCGAGCTCAATAAAAATTGTTTAATTTAATTAAAAAATGTATTTTAGTAAAGCCAAAGTATAAAAACTGAGGACTTAAATTTCGTCTTCATTTTTTTATAATTCCATAGAAATTTCTGTGGTTTAGTTTAACTAATGATTTAAATATAGTTTAAAATGGAGAAGTTAACAGCCCTTAGAGAGTTATAAATCATCACCCACATTGATTAACGTTTGCCAATATTTTTAAATTAATAAAGACGCAAACTAAATATGTAATGAACTTGTACCCCTTTCAAAAAAACAGCTCATATGTACATATCGTCGTCGTAACGGATGTCGAATGTGACAAAACACGGTTTTGAGAAAATTGACTTTGAAGTTTAAGGTCGAATTAATCCGAAACTGTACGGTAGATTTTTGTAACTTTTGAAGGAGACGTAGTTGGTGTTATTAGTTTTGATTTCCCATATTTTTACATTTAATATCTCTTAACGTTAATGAGAAAATTTACTTTTCATTCCGTATACATTTGTCGTATGTAGCGTTTACTCACCACTTTGTTTTGTCCACAGAACATACGACAAT
>NW_023458560.1:31599168-31604629 GCF_013731165.1 Rhagoletis pomonella
AAAGATATCATTTATGCCTGTTCTGAAGGAGTTTAAAGTCCTATCAGACAAGGACTTGAGCATGCTATAAGAAATTCGATCAATACCTGCCGCTGTGTTTTTCTTTTTGCCAATTACATCAATAATTTCCTCATAAGTAATCGCCAGATCATAACAAGGCTCCGTTGGTCGGTTTATCTCTTCATTAGCTGGCTGCGCTGAAACTTGCTCCTTCAACATATCAAGGTACTGCTGATTGTTATCTTCATCCCAAGAACCTGTGTTCTCCTGTCTATAGTCACCCCTCAATGCCTTAACAAAGCTCCACGCTCTTCTCCCCATGCCATGATTAATCTCATCAATTTTTTCATTAAAGTTTTCTTTTTTGGCCATTTTGACCTCTTTTTTCCAAATTTTACGCTGTTCGATGAGATTTTCTAAGTTTTCCGGACTTGGAATCTGCCTAGCTTTTTTATAAGTAATTAAAAGGAATCTATAGATTTTGGCTAACTTCTCATTCCACCAGGATTTTGGTACTCTCTCATTTCTAGTGGTATACGTTGCATTGCTAATTTCCTCCTGAATTTTGAACTCCAGGTCATGAATATTGGAATCACACTCAATCTCATTCAAAGAACTCAGTAACTTCTTTTTAGCCATGAACCTTTTTGGAGTTTTAATTATCGCCTTAGTATCCAGAGTTATGGAAAAGTGATGACTTCCCCCAATACGAATGGGATCAACAGACCAATTACATCGTATTGAACTATTACTGAAAGCAAGATCAAGTACAGAACCACTCTCAGACCTGATGTCCCTTTTGTAGGTACAACTACCACCATTAAGGCTATTAAAGAAGGAGTTCTGGATGATATTCGTCAGATGCTTACCTCGGTTGGAATCTATACTATCACCCCAGGCAACTGCTCTGGCGTTAAAGTCACCAATTAAAAACACATTATTATAAGGTTCTAAAAAGTTTAACATTCTGGTCACTTCATTATTGAAGTCACCAATGCCAATATTAGGGGGAAAATAAATGCTACAGATGATGATGTTGGGATTTAAATTTTTGGTTTCTATGATAAGAATATCATAGACAGAGGAGAAAGGAATTGTTTTAAAGGTAATATCTTTTTTTACAGCAATTGCAACACCACCATAACCGTCAGGGCGATATTTTTTAACCAGATTAAAATTAATAAGTTTTCTGTGCGGAGTGCGACTGGAAAGAAAGATTTCACTAAAACAGGCAAAATTAAATTCATATTTATGCAGGTAATATTCTATTGAATCTAAGTTGGCTCGAAAGGATTGACAGTTATACTGGAGAATCTTCATCTTGCGAAAAGGGCTTATATGATCCACTGATCACTGTCTCGTCTCTATTGGCAATTATGACCTCAAATTGGCTTAAGGGATGAATATCATTAAAAACCTCAGTGTTATTGTTTTCTATAGAAATTTTTTGAGTAATCCTAATTAGTTCCGTTATAAGCCGCTCAAACTCAGATACAAGTCCCTTTTGATATTCAGGGGTGTTAAAAACAGGGTTAAATGGATTTTTAGTTCTTGTACGCCTAGGTAATTCTTTAGTTTGTGGAGAAGGTGAAAAAGTCGCACCCCTTCTGGCAGTGTGGCTGTATAATCTCCTTGTAAAATTCTTGTTAATGTTCTCATCTCTGTCAGCTACCTCACTACCTTGTGACTTGAGAGGTGGAAACGCCACATCAGCAACCTCCAAAATGCTGAATCTGTTGTTCCTCGGAAAATATGGGTCCAGCACCTCATTCCTCGATAACTTTTTCACCGTCTTGATGCGATTCACAAACTGTTCCTTTTCCCAACGCGGACAAGCCTCTTTATTTTTGGCCGACTGACCATGATTTCCACATAAAATGCAAACGTTTGTGTTACATTCCGAATCCCTACATTCTGGTTTTCCACACATGAGACATCTTTGCTTGCTTTTGCATGACATTTTCGTGTGGCCAATACGACCACAGTTGTCACATTGTCTGAGTGGGGGAACATAAAATTCTACCGGGAGCTTCGCATAATTGTAAGTGATGAACTTAGGTATATCATCACCAGAAAAACCTATCTTCACTGTAGTTGTGGGCACATAAGTGTCACTAACAGTATCCTTTCTAGTGAAACGCCTAACAGAAAGTATCGTAATCGCGGACCTAGCTTCATTCTTAATCTCAGTTTCATCAAAACACGTGGGTATACCCCTTACCACACCATAGATTTCCAAGGCAGTTCTTGGAATGAAAGGCCTTAGATTTCTTTTGATTACTCGATTGTCACAAACAAAATTGTTAGCCGCAAAAGTATTTTTAAAAGTAATTTTATATAGGGTTCTGCCAATAGCAGTTATCAAGTCCATATCTTTTATTCGCAAATCCTTAATTTGACCGAATAAGGTCAAACCAGTCGTCATTTTTTCGTTGGCCATCAGTGTATTAGCTGACGAGTCAACCAATACAAAGATTTCCCCTTTAAAGTTTTGTGGGTATACCACAGACTCAAACTGTACTTTTTTTAAGCTATTCGAACTAGCTGTATCTAAGGCACTTGACTTTGCAGTACAGTTACTGTCCCCTGCTTCGGCTTCTACAACCATGCGATCACTGTCTTGAGGTTCCGTTATTTTTTCACTAAGCACATTTTCATTTTTCTCCTGTAATTTTACAGCCCACCACCAGGAGTAAGCTCATAAAATCCAGAAACACTTTCGTTGCTAACAATTTTAGGTTTTTTAAATCAATTTCGTCACTTTCATAATCATTTTGGTCATCCCTAGACGCCACCGACCATGGAGTCGGCGACGCCATCCAGCCCTTTAGTTTTTTAAGTGCCGTTAGCGCATTGTGGAAGAATACAAGTGAGATATCTTAGGGTTGACAGATAGTTGACAGGGTGTTCAATATGGCGATGACAGTGTGAACAATATGGCATACAACACCGAATGGCCCGAAGTAGCCAAACTACGACCCGAATGAAACGCTTCGTGAAAATCCAGGGTTGCGAAGTGGTATTTTGTTGGAAAATATAAAAGCCAGGATTTTGTGCAGCGCCGAATTTTAACAAAAGAGGGTTTTGTGTTCTCAAGATGAACAGAAAAGGGTTGCTGTGCTGTTTCGTTTTAAGCTTATTTTAATCTTAAGGTATCTAATTAAATATTAAAAGGAGACAAAAATTAAAGCAAAAATTTAAAATATATGTACATATCTGAAAATTATAAAATATATATTTTCACGAGAGACAAATTAAATAAAATGGGTTAACTTTAGGGGAAATATACTTATCATATTGGGTCAGATAGCGCTTTTACGTTATAAATAAAAATAATTCCTACTTAAATTTTATATAATTTTGGTAACGTATTTCTAAGCTGACCCTGAGATCTGTGAAATAATACATATTTATGTGCATATATTGTGTTGATTATGCTCTAAACCGCTAAATAATTCTTGCAGCAATCAGCACCATTGGAAAGTGAAGTGACAATAGGCTGGTTTTCGTTTTAAATTCGTATTATTGTTATAATAAATTACAATTATTGTTTGTTTCCATTTCTGTCAACCGCGCAAATTATTTATTAAAAAAATGTCGTTTAAAATAGCAATTTTGTTTACTTTTGAATAAGACTTTATCGAGTGCGCTATAAAGACAGGGGGATAAATGCTGTAAAGAAATATATGTTGAGTCCAATCGGTTTTTTGCTAATCCGGTTTTTGTGTAGGTATAAACAAGGTATATTAAAAAAATAAATCTCCATGAAAAAATATCGTTATTTTCGTATTTAAAATTAATCGGAATTTTATGGGGGGGTTATAAAAACTCGTTTTAATTGAAACTTTGTTTTTTCGGCTATATTTGTTATTATTTATTGGCCCAGATGCAAATATTGAATGAACTAACATATTTTAAATATTTACGGAACTACCATTTGTATGCAACCCTGCCTATCCTGTATTCAAGTAGATGTAATTCGAAAAATTTAAACGGATTTCTTTAAATCAACCTGAGCTGCGGACATATTGCGAATTCATTTTAAAACATTAACCACTACATTATATTAGTATTAAATACTTTCAATTAAGAAACAATTCTTACTAGAAAATAAATATGAATCGGTTTATTTTAAATATTCCAATGTATATTTTTTGTTAATGCAGATAGTGCGGATTTAACGTATTTTATAACCGTTACATGGGGAAAAGAAATTTTAGGCAGATTGTTATTGACAATTTTTACATAATTTACGATTGCAATCAATTTCTTTCAAAACTATAATCTAAATGATTGCAAGTTGTATTTTTTACGATCAAAACAGATTCCAATATTAGGTATATTATGCAAATGCAATCCAATTTGATTTGAGTTATTCAGTTTTAGATACATTTATATTTCTGTGTTCGTATGGAATAGTAGTTTATGTCGGGAAGCTGGCTTTAGTATAATCCGGCATTGCCTTTATTATTTACAACACATGGAATTTTTTGATGACCCTTAACAAGAATATGGACGTGCTAGTATCGGAACTATTTCTTGCACGTTTATTTATCCAAAATTTCTGCAACGGCTCGGCGCCAGTGAGGGTATGCTGCAAATGCTGCATTATACTAAAACCAGCCTTTCGACATAAGCTACTATTCCATACGAGTGGAGCACGTGCGAAATGCGGATTTTCCCAGTTGCAGTACAGCAGTAACTCGACACCTTCCTCACCAACCGCTCTGTCCTCTATGAGCTTCTTAATGTAACTGCAAATAAAAGATGAAAATTTGAGAAAAAATACTATCACAGCGTTTCACTTGTAGCGTTTCACTCTTGTAGTATATTGGCTATCAAGCACCAGAAAATTTCCATCACGCATGCCATATGCCACCGATTGTCGTGGATCAATTAAAATACTGTCATCACAGCTTTTTGGTACTCCAGCAACTGGTGTGTCTATGGCGGAGTTATGTGGAGCTGTTGCATGTATTTTATATGGTTCCGCTAAAGTGCACTACTACCGTGTATAAATTGGCCGACCTTCTAATAAATCCAATCCTATTGTATCGTCATCGCCGCCAGTCACCAAGAAATTTCCACTTGGGTGAAATGCAACATCATTCTCCGCGACGAATGCACTGTATTAGCTCGCCTTCAGCTTTGTCAAATATCTTAACGCGGTTCCAACTTAATGCTAAAGCCATCAGATTGCCGTCTGGATGCCATGCCAGCTGTCGTCCCATACCTCTTCCCCCGGTGAACGTTCGCATACATTCGCCTGAAAATGTATCGCAAATTCTTAACTTGTCGCCGCACGATGAAATGAACTTACCATTGGGGCTGAATTTTGCTGCGCGCACCCATTTGTGTGTATTTTGAATCAGTATTTTGATGGCTGTTCGCCATTTTTCTAGTCTGCAAACGAATAAGGCTATCTGCACACTTGTCGTCCAATCATAGTTGCGTTATCGTC
>NW_023458560.1:31604639-31610402 GCF_013731165.1 Rhagoletis pomonella
CATTAAAATTTAATAAATATGAGCGTTTTAACTATAAAATATGACGATTGCAGGTTTTTGTAAATATTTCGCGAAAATATCAACAAAAAAAAACAGAAAATACCTGCTCCAAGTGAATTTTTAGACGCCAAATGAATTGAAATATCACGACCAAGTGTGCAGAAGTGTAATCGTCATGTAATCGTTGCTTCATGACGATAACTATGACTCAACTATGATTGGACGACCAATGAGCAGAAAGCCTAACAGGCAACTTGAAAAATTGCCCTAAGTTCCATGATTCAATTATTAAAGGTTTTGTAAGTAGCTTTTTTCTAAAATTTGGCACTCCCACCCACAGGGATGGTTTTTAGAAGCAGAAGAAAAAGGGGAAGAATTCAATCACACTTCCTAAAATGGGAGCTAAATTCTATAAAAACGTGTGGATAATAGTGAATGGTGGTATTTTAAAACAAAAACGAATTTGATTTAATTATTTAATTTAAACAAGCTTATTTACATCGAATATAACCCCCTATTGTTATTAAAAATAAATATTTCTATGTTTATACCAAACTTGCGTACGTCAGATGGCGCATAACTCGAGAATGGATGGTCCACTTTCAGCTTTTTTTTTGTTGTATTTGTTTGCCAGTTGATGGACATGAAGAAGCTATTTGTTTGCGGAAAATATGCAATATTTATTAAACAAAAAAACGGCAAATAAAAAAATTTGGAGCTTACGTTTCTTTCGCGGTTATGGCTCGATTGTTTCGAATTCTTTGATGTCGCACTTTTTATGTTCTGGGGAAAATATTCAACACTGGCTTGCACAGCCGCAGTTGGCGATTGGTGCCGGACGAACTCAGAGCACGCAGCTACTGAACGACTGAGATAGGGAACGTGATCTACATCGTCAAATGAGAAGTGGCGTAATGGGGCTTTCGCACGAGGCGATTTTTCAGGCAACTTTTGCGTTCAACTCCCGCCGGGTTGCACGAAAAAAAATTTGAATGACTAAAAATATCAAAATATAAAAAAATATTAAAATATTCGCCATAAAAAGGCGTTTGTATTGTTCAACTTTGCATTCTACTTTCAGCTAATCGCTTGCAATAAAGTTGGTACACCTTTTAAGTGTGCAATTACATCGCGCCATTGACTAAACCGAGCTGTCGTGTGACGATTGGGCCTATGGATGCGGTTTGGCAATGTTATATTGCGTCAAAATCTCATGCCTAAGTTCTACCATAAAACTTTTTTTTTTAAAACAGAGAAAAGGTACACAAAATGTCAAGGCTACTCACCAATCCAAAGAATGCTTCTCCAGATTAAATTATTTTATAAAGCGAAACACACTCGAATTAAGTTTGATACACGCGGTCATAAAAGCCAACTAGTCAAAAAGTCAAAACGGTACACGCACAAATAACTATAAGAAAAGACGCGCACGACCCACGCACGCTCGCTGCCAAAATCCGAATGATGAACTAGCAATTATAAGCCCCAAGCGAGCAATGTTCTTAATGGTGGTCTTGGACTTTTTTTTACATTACATTAAGTGATTAAAAGTGGAAACAAATAACTTCAGACCGATGTTTGCATGCGCAAATCTCTATGTGCCTTTTAAATCAATAACTTAAGAATTCGTGAAAAGTATAAAATCGTGTTTCACGCATTGATCCGCCGGCAGTTAGCGCCATCGATTTTGCAATAGACACCTACCAATAACAACAAAACGTTCGGAAAATCACATATTTGTAAAAAGTTTGTTATGATTATGGGCTATTGAATTGTAAACTATCACCTTTATTTATTATCAACAATTCAGTGATCATCCAAATTATCCAACCAACAGTATTTGTTGATGTTTTCTGTGGTTAGTGGAAGTGTAAGTGGTGGCAGCGGGTTTGGTGAAGAGAAGCGCCTTGACGCTATGAATGCCGTTTGGTTATATGTGTCCACGGCGCAACTAGTATTGCTGTCCGATACAACAGAGAGTAACGGACTTGGCGAACAACGTATGCTTGATCTTAGCCGTTTGTTTGGCCAACTAAGGCAACTGCTATCGTGTGCTGTATGTGCCCGTCTGCTAAATGACCCATACGCACCACTCAATAATGCCCGCTGTCACCACAATGTATGCCGGCTTTGCGTGCGCGGCCGAAAAGCTCTGCGTCCACTATGTATAAGCTGTAAAGATCTGCAAGATTTCAAAACGTATGCCGAAAATAAGACAATGCGTTGTTTACTGCTCTGCTACAAAAGTCTTTGTGAACATTTATTGGGTACAAACTTTTACGCTCAGCTCAGTCGGCAAAAGGCGCATCAAGCGTTAACTTGCAGCGGAGAGAACGTATTCGGTGTAGCGCCAATGCCACACATGACAACTTGCGGCGACATAATTCAGGAAGGTTCCCGCTATGAGGATGTATTGAATGCCTTCAACGCTGACTTACCTCCAGTAACGCCCGTACTAAAAATACCACAACCGCTTGTCACTGCGCCAGTAGTTGGACCAATGGTTACGAGCCAAACCATGCCCATCTCCGTTAGCGCAGTTACGCCTTTAGCACCGCTTTCCGTGACTCCCAGCAGATTACATACCCAAACTGCACCAGGCTTAGCCACGCCTCCTAACCCACCGGCAGCAATCACCAACACCTCCTCCGCATTATTGCCAACAGACAACACAATTATAAAACTGGAACATGCAAACACTAATCTCACTTCTACGAACAGCAACACGCATTTCGTTATGGCATCAAAAGTGAATTCAACCGTGTCACAACAACCACATACTCAATCACATATGGTATATGTGAAGAGTATGAAGCCGGGAGTCAGCGAATCTAGTAGTGTTCACGCGGCACAGCTTCGCGCCACACAACCGCTTGCGGGAAGCAGTAACAACAGTGTAGCGAACCTTTCTTCGGCGCCCACAATTACATACGTTGGACCAAACACGCCTGGAATTGTGGTACCTATTGTCTCCTCTTCCGCCACAACCACTGCACCCTTAACTATAGCATCAGCCAAGTTACAAACACTTAAACGTCAACTGGCGCAAGCGCAAGCTCGTGGTGGCGGACCAATCAGTTTGGCGTCGGCGGTGAAGGCTGCTGGTTTATCGCAATTAGATGCACATGGAGCACTTACTTCCAAAGTAACCGCATCAACTGCGCCTGCAACATCAGCTACAATCTCGTCGGCTACTGTTACCACAATTACAACACCCACATCGATAACCTCCGCCTGTCCAACAACAACCACTGCCACAATAACTTCACAACAAATACGAAATCCACCTTCGATAAAAACGGTTTCCAATGGCTCGGCAATGTACTCAGTGCTGTATACCGGGGTAGGAAATAAAATAACAATTAAAAGGAAGACTGATGGTGATGAGGAAAATGGACAGAGAGTAAGCTTTATTGTAAAATTTTCAAGTTTTTATAAATAATTACTTAGGAACATATATAACATTTAAAAAATATATAAAATCTTTCAGAAAAACGTTGCGACCTCTATCTCCACTTCTTCAGTGTCTACACCAACACTTGCTTCAACGAGCAACACAGTTGGCACAATACAACAGCAAACTCCGGCCAACAAGTTGAACGCAAAACGCCGTGGGTGCCGATGCGGTAATGCCACTCCTACACCGGGTAAATTGACTTGCTGTGGTCAGCGTTGCCCCTGCTATGTGGATTCCAAGTCTTGTATTGGCTGCAAATGTCGTGGCTGCCGCAATCCTCATCGTCCTGACGGTGGCAAAGTGCGTCCGGTAATACCCGAACTGGCTTGCTATGAAATTCAAATTGCAGATGAAACCCCAAGTTTAAGCCCAAGCGATTTGCAAGTGGGTAATACGCTTACTACGCGTACTCATAGTATTTCAACGGCAACAGCAACTTCACCCATTCAACTTTCTACGCATCAACAGACCACAGCAATTGTGTCTGAGCAACATGGCTCTACGTCCACAACATTGTCATCGTCATCGGTGGCAACGGTGGCATCGCAACTGCATTTGACATCAAGCTCTTCATCGCCGTCTTCCAAAGGTGCAACGCTGATACCATTCATTAGTTTGCACCCCATTTCTTCACAGCATACGCAACAACACCAAAAACAACAGCAGCAAACAACCAACATCTCAAATATTGGTAGCAATCAACAGCAAACTAATATGCTGCCACTTGAATCGATGCTCATTCAAAATGCCGAGGGTAAATATCAAGGTAAACTATGGTCATGGATAAACTGGTAAACTAAATAATATCTCAATGCACTTTTTCTCTAATCTTTAGTTGTGAATGTCCTAACCACGGGGCCCACACACCATCAACAAAATAATACCAGTATACAGCGCATCCATAGTATTCCCCAGCTACAAGTGGCAACGTCAGTCAGTAGTAATAGTAATAGTAGTGCTACCAGCAGCAACAATAACCACACTCTATTGAGTAACTTGACAGTGAATATTTTAACCAATACAACTAGCAGTACCGCGGCGACTACGCCAGTTACTGTAACAACAAAAAGCGTTTTGATGCATCAACAAAATCATGCAAATCGTTTGCAGCAGCAACAACATCAATTACAACAAAAGCACCATCAGCAACAAATGCATGCACAACGTCTGACCTCTTCCAATATCATAAAAACCTCTACCAATAATACAACAACTTCAGGTGTTAGCAATTATAGTGCAACGACCACGATACCCATACAACTGCAACATCACAATCAACAGCATCACCACCAGCAGCAGCAACACCACCAACAACAGCAACCACAACACCAACGCCAACTGCATCAATCCCATCATCATACACATAATCAACAATTAAAATCTAACATTATTACAATGCGTTCTACAAGTGTCAACAACAGCAACCACAACAACGCCCGTCAATCACAAAACCTCACACCGTTACTGTCATCAAATGCCTCAGGCACAACCATAACCCTATCGCCTATCCTAATGTCCTCTTCGCCTAACACATTCAAGCCCGAACTATTTTCGGATTTCTCCGAATCTGATTTTATGAACTTTACTACGGGCGCTGTTACATCAACGTCTGTCGTTAATAATGGCGGTAGCAATAGCAATGGCAAGAACAACATCAATTCCAACATGATATCTACTATCTACAACAACCATAGTGGCCTCTAAAGCACGCCAACGACAACGCGAATCACATCATTACCATCACTGAGTAGTGGCAGTACAGGCAGCGCGAGTGGCAGTGCCAGTCGCATGAGTTTGGGTATGAACATGAATATCAGCGGGTCAGGAACGCACATAACGCCTGCTTTGCTGGAAGTAATTGAAGCGAGTGATTTGTAATTTGGGAAAAAAGGGAGATTAAAAATGCTGATTGTATGATATAAGAGTGACGATCAAAATGTGGCAGCTGTAATGGAATAAACAAATTCATCCAAGTGTGCGGGGAATCTACGCTCAGGCTGGAGATTTGGGCGCAAAATTTGCGCAAAAAACATGGCGAAATGTAAAGGGTTTAGAATTACCAATTTTGGCAAATGGGAGCTTAGTATTTACATATGTAAATCTAGGTAAATTTCATATACATAGATACTAGCGACGGGTATTTGGTGTTCTTTATTTACTCGTATCTCTGACAAAAAAAAACAAAGGATGGCTGGAGTTTTAATTTTGATTTTCTGCGAAGCGAATGTAATTATCTCTGTTGATGCTGCAGGTCTGAAGAAAGTAATATTGTCTATATCATCTGTAATTGTGTTGCTAAAGTAGTC
>NW_023458560.1:31610502-31619071 GCF_013731165.1 Rhagoletis pomonella
CTGCTAATATCAAATAAAACTTTTTCCATTTGCTATAAAAGTCTTTACTAATCAAGGACCGTCACTCCAGAATCATTACCCAACAACTTGCAAGAACAACAACAACAGAGACCCAATAGCAGACCATGGAGTGGTTTAATACCTTTCCCTCTGGTCCAGCGTCTCAAATCTGTCGAAACAGCCCACTTCCTGGAGCTATCGTCAGTTGAGCTTGACGACAACGATTGGCAGGGGGTTCCACAGGGTGGTGTCCTTTCCCCATTACTGTTTAACTATTATACGACAGTCTGGTCTACGCAACCGGAACGACCCAGATTTACTTCTGACTAAGGATTATCACTCCAGAATCATTTCCCAAAAACTTGCAACAACAACAACAACAACAGAGACCCAAAAGCAGACCATGGAGTGGTTAATCCCCTTCCCTCTGGTCCAGCGTCTGAAATCTGTCGAAACAGCACACTTCCTGGAGCTATCGTCAGTTGAGCTTGACGACAACGATTGGCCATTACTGTTTAACTATTATATTTCCAAACTCCCTCAACAACCAGAGGGAGTCTCGATTGTCTCTTACGCTGATGATTGTTCGATAATGACGTCTGGAAATGGAATTGATGTCTTGTGTTCGAAAGTAAACTGGTATCTCTCCGAGCTTTCTCGCTTCTTCACTGCTAGGAGCCTAACTCCCTCCCCTACAAAATCCCCTGCGACCTTGTTTACCACCTGGACAAAAGAGGTCATACTATCGCTGGGTATTCACGTTGATGACACACCTATTCCGACGGTGAATAAACCAAAAATACTTGGAGTAACTTTCGACAGTCTTCTCTCCTCTGCGCACACAACCGCAATTGTCAACAAAGTAGCCGCAACAAGGTCCTCAAGTCCCTGGCCGGCAGTACCTGAGGCAAGAAACGTTGCTGGCAACATACAAATCAATTGGAGGGCCGGTACTAAATTACGCAGTACCAGTGTGGTCGCCGGGACCAGTAGGACGCTGTGGATGAAGCTGCAGACAGCACAAAACACAGCATTTGGGACAGCGACCGGATGTGCTCTGATGTCGCCACCTACACGACGAGGCAAAAATGCTCCCCATACACAATGCTCTGCTGCAATTCTTAGTAGGGAGCCACAGACGTGGACACCCGAACAGACACCTGCTTTCAGAGCAGCCCTCGCCAAGGCATGTCAGAAGGCATCTATACGAACTGACGGACGAAGTCCAGAGGTTCATAAAGCAACCTCTGGACCCGTCAGCATATCGACAGGGCCTGAGCGGCATTCACACGGAGTCAGTCTCAAGTTACGTAGACTCCAGACCTGTGAATGCCGTTCTGGGCACACAACCACCTGACGTAGACGAGACGGAGCTTCGTCTGCCTCGGGAGACTCGGACCTCAGGTTTTTTTTTTTTTATTTAGGATAGGAGGAAAGGGAAAAGAGAAAAAACTCCCAGGAAGTTTCTGTTCAGAATTGGCCTGATAACCTATGAAGCGGTGTCCTGGGTTTCGCAGTTGTACTCAATGACTATGAGGCGGTCACTCACAAACTTACAATGTCTTGTATGCACCACGGGCACAATGTGCTCCTGTCCCACGGCAGACAGCGAAACGATGTCCTACAAACTTCACCAGAGAGGTTGTGGAAAATAGAAAGTGTTGTCATATCGGAATATGTAAACGTTCAGATCCTGACCGCAGTGCACACCTCAGCAAATATTTTTATTCCAATCAAAACACCATTCACATGACAGGCTGTTCCACACACCAGAATGACTCCGTGGCATTAACTGGGCTCGAATCGTAACATCGGTTCACGGATCGAAAACCATACGAAATAAAATTACGTGATACGTCAGTCGTATAAGCTAAATGGGATAAAGAGTACGTTGACGTATGGCATTCTGAACGTTTGGAATAAACTTTTCTGTTTATTTATTCTTTAGAACGTTCCTGATGATATGTTGACGTATATTTCAAACGCATTCTGTTTATTCCGGCTGTGAAATGGGATTATCCGGAATGTATAAAGAAACGCAGCCAGTATGTTACGATTCGAACCCTGACCAGACCCCAAATCTTACAGCTGAACATAAACTCAAATTGGATATTCGGAAACCGTTAAGCCAACACAAGTCAGGAAAAGTGGCAAGAACACTTGAGGTCCCTGAAACTTCATTGCTGGTACGAGTAAGCTACGGTTAACTGTGAGGTTCCTATCGAACCCTTCCAAGTACTTTAGACCAAGTGTAGATATCATTCGATAACCGGCAGTCGTCGGACCTCAAGGGATGCACGAGCTATATTAGCCGAGAATATAATACTACGTCTTTCGACGAATAATGCCAAACGCCGAGAACTCAAAATAATTCCCAAGCTGACAAAAAAAAGGGCCAACGAGAAGTCAGAAGCCTTCAATGCTATTTGTCGCGACAATGTATGCATGTAGGTGCTTAAATATTTGGTCACACGGAAATAGACTACCTATTCATGATTCTCAGCCGATATTTTCCGATAATTGTCCTTTCGCCAGTAGAGAAGATACTTTTGGCTTTGTTGTTCTGTACTTAAGGTACCATAAGAACCCAATTTAAAAATCACATGGCTTCCATGCTTCTCAGCAAAAGCTACCCAGTTGGCTCGACGAAAGCCTATGCGGCAAAGACAAAGAAAATCCCAGAAAAACAATCTACTTAAGACCGGCTCTAGATGTCCTTTAATATCACCTGAACACCTTCACAGCGAGGCAAATTTTTATTGGGAGGATTTAAACTTCAGCCCCGAGCAATCTGGATAGTCGTGTAGCCTCTTTGGGAGATCTGTTTAGTTTACACAGAAATATTCACTTTTCAAACTAACACCGGGCGTGGGAAAATCATGATGGATTGATGATCTTCACCTAAGTTATTCGATGAAACTGGCCTAGAGCTTGGCCAGCCCTGAAATCAACCCAATTTGCGGATTTTTTACAAATCTTATTCTAAGGGCGCTTTGGACCCAACCAAAAAGGAATCCGCGACGATGCTGACGAGAAAGATTATGAATCATAAGTCTGGTGGATATGTATGTACTACTACAACAATAAAAACAATAGGACCTGACAGTATGTTGACAGGTCTTCAGTGATCTTTCCCTGCGAGATTTCATGAAATCTCGTCCTGTCAATGCCGTACACGGCCTGTAACTATCTGCTTAAGTAGAAGATGAGCTTCAGTTACCTCGTGAGACCCCTGCTAATCTAGCACCTCAAACTCTTTTTTATCCAAAAAAACACTCCGACATACCTAACACATGCCCAAATTGTTCACCCTTTCACTCACTCTTCTAACACTGCTTTCTTTCTCTGGTCCGACCGCGTTTCCTGGCTTTTGGTTGAGCTGGACGACAACGTAAGTTGCATACCAGGTTAATAAAGAAAACGGGTCAAGAACCATCCGGTGTAAAAAACTAAGTGGCAGTGTAGTTGTTAAAAGGGGCTCATGCCTTATAACTCCTGGAACCAGTGGATGCCAACCTGGTATTCAGCTTACAGCCGCGGTTAATGTTGAATCTGGTGGAAGAACACGCCAATGAGCTCCTCATTGAGATAAGTTGGACGAATGCTTTCCTGCCCTATTACAATAAGCCGAAGAAGAAGCTGCAAGCCAACACAAAAGGTCTGGAAAAGTTCTATCCGATGATGCAAGGGCCTTCCGTCGCAACAGTCGCCAAAGAGCATATCCTGCTTGGTGTCGTGGATGAAAAACATGATAATAGCACAGCCCTAAGTTAACAGTGGTATTGGGCCAAAACTGAGATAACAGGCATTGATGTGAGATCACCAGCACGATACAAGAAGGGGCGTGCCAGTATTGGTGGGGGGATTTGAAATATTTCTTGGTGCGACCAAAAGCCAGACTGGAAATCTCTATGGCCTACACCCTGGACAAATCTTGATAGACGGATATGCAGAACGCTACGAGGTCCCCGGAAAAGCTTTTTAAAGGTTTCTATAGATTTTATATAGAGTATAAGTTCTCTCTGATAGTCGCTTCACTATTTCTACGTGTGGGAAAGGATGCAAATATCTTCTCAGTGGAAGTTCTATTTATCTTAAAAGGCTATACGATTTCTTCTTCGTCCTTTAATTCCACTAAGACCGCGCGCCATCTGGTTAAGTTTGCGGCAATCTCTTAGATTTCATTCTAGCTTAACAGGAGTTGCTTTCCTCCCGCTTTACTGTTCTTCCTGACGTTTCGTTGGACTGCCAGGGCTCCTGCCTCAACCGATTAAAATGTTTCATTCCATGCCTTATTTGTAATACTGCCGTCTTCTTTGCGCAATGTGTGACCCATCCACTTCCAAATATGCCTCCGGATCCAGATGTTAAGGGGCTCCTTGTTAGCTTTTCTGAGCAACTTCTCATTTGAGATTGTCTCAGGAGAAAAAAATTTTGATTATTAATCTAAGACATCGGTTTATAAAAACTTTCAGGTGGCTAGTTATTGCAATGGTGACTTTCCACGAGTAGCAACCATAGAGTAGTATCGATAGCATATTGTACTTGAAAAGCCTGATCTTTAAACTGGATTTTAGCAACCAAAATATTCCCAATCACCAAAATGAAGAGAGGGGTTGGGTGTATGCACCATGTCGAACTCCACTGCGCACTTCGAATGCCTCAGACAGCTTTATCTTAAGAAGGCCAAAACACCTAACTTTGTCGTGCGTAGCATTAATAAAAGCGCTGATTTCTTCGGGCACTGCTCCATGTCGCAGAACTACCCAAAAGACTGCTCGATAATGATCCCTACAGTGTTTATATGGTCTGTGCAGGAGAATCCCGCGCATGAACTTCGCCACAACAGGTAAAATTCAGATACCATGCCAGTTATCACAATCCCTCAGGTCGCCCTTTTTCGGAATTTCGATAATCATGCCATTCGTCCACTCATCTGGGAAGCGGCGCCTTTTCCAGGTAAAACTTTGTAAAACTCCTCTAAACTCTATTTTGCGAAGGCAGGAGAGCCTGTCTCTATCAATATAAAGAAGGACGCACGCTTGGAATAATCCAAAGGGCAAATAATATGTATTACCTTGGATTGGTCGGAAAGAAGTGGTCACATATACCGATTTGCAACATAATTATAGTAATAATAAGCATATTTAGGTGCTTACACTATTGCTAAGTGTTTGGCCGAGCTTCTCCTTCAATTTGTGGCGTACGTATTTTTGTTGTACACAAGTGGAGGTACCTACAGGAGGAAAATGCTTTTTATTGGAAAGCGCAAAAATATTGGTCGTATAACCGACTTTCGGTTTGGACCGGAAAAGTGTTGAACTTACCGGTAGTCCATTTTTTTTAAATAGAACTAACCTGCTTTTATCGGTTATTCGAAAAAATATGAATGACCAGGTCGGGGATGTTCTATCTTTTAGTCATATTACCAACTTTCGTTTTCGACCGAAAGTGGGTTAAACCTTCCGGAAGTCTATTTTTTAACCGGAAGTCCATTCCAGAAAAAAAGTTTCAAAAAAAAAATTACGTATTCTTGTCCTCAGAATCCGAATCTGTGGTAAAAGCAAGCCTGGGGCATTTGAAAAAATGAACTTCCGGTCAGTTTAACGGTCAAAACTGGAAGTCGGTAATATGTCAAAAAAATAGAGAATTCCCGACTTGGTAATTCATATTTATTCGTTTTCCAATAAAAAACATTTTCGTTTATAAATTTATTTATAAAATACATATAGAATAATTAATTAAATAAATAAAAACATTTTCGTTCATTTTAGAAGTACAGGAAGATTTGAAATTCGAAGGTCATTTAGAGTTTGAAAAAGGCACTTCTTAGAAAAAATTTTAACAAAATATGAGTTTTTTTTCAAAAATTCCGAGTTTGTAGCAAAAACATATCCTATTTACAAAAATGGACTTTCAGTCAGTTTAATCCACTTCTGGTCGACATCGGAAGTCCGTAATGCGACCAAAAGATGGAGCGCCTCCACATTTTTGAGTTTTCCAAAAACAAAAAAACATTAGCCTTCATTTTTGAAGGGGTGGGCGGCTGGTCTAAGGCACTCTCACTATATATGTACATATCGATGGCTGAGTGGAAGATCGACCTATCTCGGCAGCCAGTTCGAAAACGCCCTATCTCAGAAAATTTTTGAACAACGCTCTATCTCAGAAAACTTTTCAAGAACGCCCTACTTCAGAATTTGATTGAAAACGCCCTATCTCGGAATTTATTTGAAGAACGCCCTATCTAAGCTGCCGATTCAAAAACGCCCTATCTCAGCTTATTTTCAATATATTTTCGTTTGAGATAGGGCGTTTTTGAACCGAATTCTGAGATGGGGCGTTATTCAACCAAATTCTGAAATAGGGCGGTTTTCAATAAAATTCTGAAATAGGGCGTTTTTCAATCAAATTCTGAAGTAGGGCGTTCTTGAAAAGTTTTCTGAGATAGGGCGTTTTTGAACTGGCTGCCGAGATATGTCGATCTTCCACTCAGCCATCGATATACTTTCTATAACAAAACATTAACTTACGATCTGTTTAATAGATCAAGGACAGAATGTTTAGAATTATAGCAAACTAACGCGTGGCACCAGTCCCTTGGTATACAAGCAGCAATGATGGGATTTCCCTGTAAGATACCATCTCGCACATGTCGGTTAGAAGAAAGCGAAGAGGAATCTATCAGGAGTTACTATTAGCGAAGTAAGTCCCTCAATGATTCAAAACGTTTTGAATCTACCCACATATGTATATCGATGAAAACAAATTTTCAAATGGGTTAATTGTATTATAGGCAGTTACTAGGAAGGACTGTAAACCATTACCAATCTTTAAGTTGTGGTTTTAATGTTGTGACACAATTGGAGGAGCCTTTTTTAACCGCAGAATTTTGGGATTACCTGCTGAGTGGTGACTGCGCAGAGAAGGTGTCGGACCTGGATTCTATCGAGTGTAGGTACATACCTCCAGCCTCTCAGGTACGGCGGCACAGCCTTCTGCTGATCAAGTAAATTACACTGCTAACTAGTTATGTTGACGTAAGTCAAGCTATTAAATCATTAATTTCATTGACAAACTCACAGCTCCTGTTATCAATCAGCAAAAAAAATACACTTTAGTTTTCTCTCGCTAGACTTTCTTACAAACGGCAATTTCAAATGCGTATCGCAGTGATCTTACAGGCAACAGCAATAAAATCTAACTTCGAAGAGTATTTGCTTAATACCTAATTTTAGTTCTTCTTACTTACCACCATTTGCTGTAAGTCCGCATTAACAGAGTCGATACGAAATTTCGACAGTCCATAGGCTTTCATCTTGGACATACTCAACGTACCCATGCCGATACTTTTACGAATATCCGGCACCTCCATGGGATCTGGAATCGGTGCACCCGGAAGACCCACTGGATCTTCTTGCTTAAAGTGCTCAAGAACGGCGAATAGCTGTGCAGCTAAACGATTCTCGGTTACACGTACATTATGATCGTCTTTTGCATCGCTGGAAAGATCAACCTCTGCGGAGGATTCCGTTGATGAAGCTGAAACAAAGAAAACAATATACATACATACATTTTTAATTTTAACTTTTATTTTGCGTATAATGCAAAGCTAGTTTACCATCGTCCTCGTCTTGTATTAGCGCATCACTAAAATACAAGCAAAGAAATAAGACAAAAGATAACGCGATCCATGTGCGCGTTTGAAGCATCTTTTTTTCTGGTCGAGTGTAAACAACAACAATTTATCAGAAGCACTTTTAGCGCCGATCACAAGAACAATAAAACATTCATTAATAAACAAGAAACACTGAGTATTGATTCAGATACTTCGATGCTCGCTTATAAAATAAGCCGTCCGGAGATGCGCGCACTATACGGAAGGCAGCACACAAATGGAATTGTAAGTCGAAAGCTAAGCTGCTGTAGCCAGCCAGACAATTTGATATTGTCTAAGAAGGAGACTCTTGCTCAGTCGCCTTTGTGTGGAGAGTGACGAGAGATAAGCGCTACTGGAAACGAGATTACGAAATCAATTTGAGCGCAATTGATAAGGGATTAGAATGGGGTGTGCGAAAAGGAATCTTTAAATACATATTTAAGAAAAAAAGCGGGAGTACCAGATACTCAGGAAATTGGTTGTGTAAAAACATCGGTGTACGGCTAGACAAAGCATAAAGAGGTTAGAAATTTAAAATTAATTTTATTTTGTTAATTTTAAGGCAGGTTTTGCATTTCCCTTCCGAGTGAATTTAAATCAAATTCGCTTTGAAATTAAATTGGCAGGGGTTGAAACTCACTCGGAAGTAAAGTCTGGACCAATACACGACTTTTTCATATCAAGAAGCAGTTGCCAATTTTCTGCTGGGTTAACGCAAATTTTACGCTAGAGCTGTATTAAAAATATTTTAGGTCGCTTTGTCTAGAATTTTCACAACAATGAGGGATGATAGTTAAGACATCAGACATTAGTTTTGTGAAAAATGCAGATGCGAGGATATTGAATATAAGCACTCGATTTCCCTTTTGCTGATCGCTAATAATTTCTTGATACTTATTCCTTCTTGGT
>NW_023458560.1:31619171-31626512 GCF_013731165.1 Rhagoletis pomonella
GACTACTTTAGCAACACAATTACAGATGATATAGACAATATTACTTTATTCAGACCTGCAGCATCAACAGAGATAATTACATTCGCTTGGCAGAAAATCAAAATTAAAACTCCAGCCATCCTTTGTTTTTTTTTTTTTGTCAGAGATACGAGTAAATAAAGAACACCAAATACCCGTCGCTAGTATCTATGTATATGAAATTTACCTAGATTTACATATGTAAATACTGAGCTCCAATTTGCCAAAATTGGTAATTCTAAACCCTTTACATTCCGCCATGTTTTTTGTGCAAATTTTGCGCGCAAATCTCCAGCCTGAGCGTAGATTCCCCGCACACTTGGATAAATTTGTTTATTCCATTACAGCTGCCACATTTTGATCGTCACTCTTATATCATACAATCAGCATTTTTAATCTCCTTTTTTTCTCCCAAATTACAAATCACTCGCTTCAATTACTTCCAGCAAAGCAGGCGTTATGTGCGATCCTGACCCGCTCATATTCATGTTCATACCCAAACTCATGCGACTGGCACTGCCACTCGCGCTGCCTGTACTGCCACTACTCAGTGATGGTAATGATGTGATTCGTGTTGTCGTTGGCGTGCTTTGGAGGCCACTATGGTTGTTGTAGATAGTAGATATCATGTTGGAATTGATGTTGTTGTTGCCATTGCTATTGCTACCGCCATTATTAACGACAGACGTTGATGTAACAGCGCCCGCAGTAAAGTTCATAAAATCAGATTCGGAGGAATCCGAAAATAGTTCGGGCTTGAATGTGTTAGGCGAAGAGGACATTAGGATAGGCGATAGGGTTATGGTTGTGCCTGAGGCATTTGATGACAGTAAAGGTGTGAGGTTTTGTGATTGACGGGCGTTGTTGTGGTTGCTGTTGTTGACACTTGTAGAACGCATTGTAATAATGTTAGATTTTAATTGTTGATTATGTGTATGATGATGGGTTTGATGCAGTTGGCGTTGGTGTTGTGGTTGCTGCTGCTGGTGGTGATGCTGTTGATTGTGATGTTGCAGTTGTATGGGTATCGTGTTCGTTGCACTATAATTGCTAACACCTGAAGTTGTTGTATTATTGGTAGAGGTTGTTATGATATTGGAAGAGGTCAGACGTTGTGCATGCATTTGTTGCTGATGGTGCTTTTGTTGTAATTGATGTTGTTGCTGCTGCAAACGATTTGCATGATTTTGTTGATGAATCAAAACGCTTTTTGTTGTTACAGTAACTGGCGTAGTCGCCGCGGTACTGCTAGTTGTATTGGATAAAATATTCACGGTCGACAAGTTACTCAATAGAGTGTGGTTATTGTTGCTGCTGGTAGCACTACTATTACTACTGACTGACGTTGCCACTTGTAGCTGGGGAATACTATGGATGCGCTGTATACTGGTATTATTTTGTTGATGGTGTGTGGGCCCCGTGGTTAGGACATTCACAACTAAAGATTAGAGAAAAAGTGCATTGAGATATTATTTAGTTTACCAGTTTAGCCATGACCATAGTTTACCTTGATATTTACCCTCGGCATTTTGAATGAGCACCGATTCAAGTGGCAGCATATTAGTTTGCTGTTGGTTGCTACCAATATTTGTGATGTTGGTTGTTTGCTGCTGTTGTTGTTGGTGTTGTTGCGTATGCTGTGAAGAAATGGGATGCAAACTAATGAATGGTATCAGCGTTGCACCTTTGGAAGACGGCGATGAAGAGCTTGATGTCAAATGCAGTTGCGATGCCACCGTTGCCACCGATGACGATGGCAATGTTGTGGACGTAGAGCCATGTTGCTCAGACACAATTGCTGTGGTCTGTTGATGCGTAGAAAGTTGAATGGGCGAAGTTGCTGTTGCCGTTGAAATACTATGAGTACGCGTAGTAAGCGTATTACCCACTTGCAAATCGCTTGGGCTTAAACTTGGGGTTTCATCTGCCATTTGAATTTCATAGCAAGCCAGTTCGGGTATTACCGGACGCACTTTGCCACCATCAGGACGATGAGGATTGCGGCAGCCACGACATTTGCAGCCAATACAAGACTTGGAATCCACATAGCAGGGGCAACGCTGACCACAGCAAGTCAATTTACCCGGTGTAGGAGTGGCATTACCGCATCGGCACCCACGGCGTTTTGCGTTCAACTTGTTGGCCGGAGTTTGCTGTTGTATTGTGCCAACTGTGTTGCTCGTTGAAGCAAGTGTTGGTGTAGACACTGAAGAAGTGGAGATAGAGGTCGCAACGTTTTTCTGAAAGGTTTTATATATTTTTTAAATGTTATATATGTTCCTAAGTTTTTATTTATATAAACTTGAAAATTTTACAATAAAGCTTACTCTCTGTCCATTTTCCTCATCACCATCAGTCTTCCTTTTAATTGTTATTTTATTTCCTACCCCGGTATACAGCACTGAGTACATTGCCGAGCCATTGGAAACCGTTTTTATCGAAGGTGGATTTCGTATTTGTATTTGTTGTGAAGTTATTGTGGCAGTGGTTGTTGTTGGACAGGCGGAGGTTATCGATGTGGGTGTTGTAATTGTGGTAACAGTAGCCGACGAGATTGTAGCTGATGTTACAGGCGCAGTTGATGCGGTTACTTTGAAAGTAAGTGCTCCATGTGCATCTAATTGCGATAAACCAGCAGCCTTCACCGCCGACGCCAAACTGATTGGTCCGCCACCACGAGCTTGCGCTTGCGCCAATTGACGTTTAAGCGTTTGTAACTTGGCTGATGCTATAGTTAAGGGTGCAGTGGTTGTGGCGGAAGAGGAGACAATAGGTACCACAATTCCAGGCGTGTTTGGTCCAACGTATGTAATTGTCGGCGCCGAAGAAAGGTTCGCTACACTGTTGTTACTGCTTCCCGCAAGCGGTTGTGTGGCGCGAAGCTGTGCCGCGTGAACACTACTCGATTCGCTGACTCCCGGCTTCATACTCTTCACATATACCATATGTGATTGAGTATTTGGTTGTTGTGACACGGTTGAATTCACTTTTGATGCCATAACGAAATGCGTGTTGCTGTTCGTAGAAGTGAGATTAGTGTTTGAATGTTCCAGTTTTATAATTGTGTTGTGTGTTGGCAATAATGCGGAGGAGGTGTTGGTGATTGCTGCCGGTGGGTTAGGAGGCGTGGCTAAGCGTGGTGCAGTTTGGGTATGTAATCTCCTGGGAGGCACGGAAAGCGGTGCTAAAGGCGTAACTGCACTAACGGAGATTGGCATGGTTTGGCTCGTAAACATTGGTCCAACTGCTGGCGCAGTGACAAGCGGTTGTGGTATTTTTAGTACGGGCGTTACTGGAGGTAAGTCAGCGTTGAAGGCATTCAATACATCCTCATAGCGGGAACCTTCCTGAATTATGTCGCCGCAAGTTGTCATGTGTGGCATTGGCGCTACACCGAATACGTTCTCTCCGCTGCAAGTTAACGCTTGATGCGCCTTTTGCCGACTGAGCTGAGCGTAAAAGTTGGTACCCAATAAATGTTCACAAAGACTTTTGTAGCAGAGCAGTAAACAACGCATTGTCTTATTTTCGGCATACGTTTTGAAATCTTGCAGATCTTTACAGCTTATACATAGTGGACGCAGAGCTTTTCGGCCGCGCACGCAAAGCCGGCATACATTGTGGTGACAGCGGGCATTATTGAGTGGTGCGTACGGGTCATTTAGCAGACGGGCACATACAGCACACGATAGCAGTTGCCTTAGTTGGCCAAACAAACGGCTAAGATCAAGCATACGTTGTTCGCCAAGTCCGTTACTCTCTGTTGTATCGGACTGCAATACTAGTTGCGCCGTGGACACATATACACAAACGGCATTCATAGCGTCAAGGCGCTTCTCTTCACCAAACCCGCTGCCACCACTTACACTTCCACTAACCACAGAAAACATCAACAAATACTGTTGGTTGGATAATTTGGATGATCACTGAATTGTTGATAATAAATAAAGGTGATAGTTTACAATTCAATAGCCCATAATCATAACAAACTTTTTACAAATATGTGGTTTTCCGAATGTTTTGTTGTTATTGGTAGAGTTGTCTATTGCAAAATCGATGGCGTTAACTGCCGGCGGATCAATGCGTGTAACACGATTTTTTACTTTTCACGAATTCTTAAGTTATTGATTTAAAAGGCACATAGAGATTTGCGCATGCAAACATCGGTCATCGGTCTGAAGCTATTTGTTTCCACTTTTAATCACTTAATCTAATGTAAAAAAGTCCAAGAGCACCATTTAGAACATTGCTCGCTTGGGGCTAGTTTTGTGACACGCGCTCAGCACTTTAAGCAATAAATTTTTTGCCTGCTATAGATAGAAAAATATTGCCGCTTCACTTCATACACGTTCCGCAAGTAAACGTTTGCTTTTGGTCCAATTTGATTACAGAAAATTACTATGCAAAATAAAAATTGCGCTGAAAAAATGCTGAAAACTCCACTCGGATTGTTTTTTTGGCATTTCGTTAGCAAAGCAAAGCACGATAAAAATTCCAGTCAAAAAGAAATGTCAAATGTCAAAATGGCTGGAATTCTGGAATGCACTACCGGAAGTCAATGGAATGAAGGGATGAAATTCATTGGAATGGACCGCCGGAAGTCATTGGAATACAGCTCGGAAAGTCATTGGGATGCACTACCGGAAGTACAGGGTGGAATGTAGGATCACAGGGCGCCCACAATGTGGATTTTTCACATTTGACATTCCAATCGGTTATGGAGCAAAAATGCAATAGCACGAACCGGTTAGGGAAATTGACGCAAAAGCTAGCTGCAGCCAACTTCATTAAATGTTTCCGCGCCAATTAGAAGTTTCCTGAAGAGGAAGTAAAAAGCGATAAACGTTTTATAAAATTGCGATTAATTTACGAAAATACATAGATACATATGTAAGTAATTATTTGTTTAACGCCTTGTGGATTTTAAAAATTCAAGAGAAACTAAGAGAAATCGAACTGGGATTGTGTAAAAAGTAATGTAGCAGTGTTGAGTATTTGTCTGAAATCACTTTGCCATTATCAGCGCTACCGGGAAATACTGGTTTACTTCCATAAAAGTGCAAGCAAAGTTGCTTTCCTGTTCAATCCAGAACTAAGTGTACCCGTGCACTTGTATGTATGTATGTATGTACGTTTTTATTTTTATTTATATTGCACATGTATTTATTTTTATTGGAAAAATGTCGCCGGCGGAATTGGAGTTGGATATGGTTAAGAAGAAGGAAGAAGTTACTCTGCTAAGTTTGCAATTGAGTGCACAGTCTTCCATAGAATCTGATAATGGGTCATTTAATTGAATACTCAAAAACCAGGTTAACAATGCTCAGAAAGCATACTACAATTGTTTGTCACTTAAGGGCTGCATATCAAGACTAGGGATGGGTAAATTCGATATTCGAAGCTTCGATATTCGAATTTTAATCGAATTTTACCTCCAAAATGGCGAATTTTTGAAATCGAACTTTGTGTTGCTAAAATTCGGATAAAATCGAATTTCATCTTTATTTCCAAAAAAATCAACTCTTCAACTTTCTTCTTTCTGACTAAATTTGCCATCACTTTGTGTGGCACTCCATTTGTCTTAGGGATAAAAGTAAAAAAAAAAATACATGATTTTCGAACGGATGCATCGGGAGAAAAAATCTGTGCCTAGAAGGAACTGTTATTCCAAACTCAAATTTAAAAATTTTGTTTGTAAAAAACTAGTTTTTTTGTTGATTTTTTATTTTAAATGTTTAGAGGCTTCTACCGTGGTGGCATGAAGCTTTTACCTGAGAAGACCCCTAGTAAAATTTCCCGGGGAATAATTTTCTAGAATATATCAATCCTCTAACGAAGTTGCAAATTTGCTTTTTGCGGGATTTCTTGAAGTAAGGGTCAAAATGAGCCTTTTAGGCGCGAGCTATGGGTTAAAATGTTCTAAAAAAATATTTCCCATGAAATTTTATTATATATGTCTTAAACTTTGATTTCGCTCAGACATTTATTTTAACTATTTTTTCGACTTTTTTGAAAACTACTTAGGCCGAGACATGAAAACTTTAGTAGGCCATGAAATACAAATACGAGCTAACTTTTGCAAATCCACTGGGTGTTTTATTACTAGATGGGTATAGGTACTTTCAGAGAATGTTAACAAAGTCCGGGCTGGTTTCGGCTGTCCCACAGTGTATTTTGAGTTTAACTTTTTAGACAGGTGGCCACTCTCTTCAAGCACCTCAAAAATATTTTAATTGTTGCATAGTATTTTAAGCACAACACTTTTTAACCATATTCGACTTTTCAAACAGGTGGCACCCCTCCTAAATGTAATTAAAAAATAAAGCTTATTCAAAACCATCAATTGATACCTATATTGGGGTAATTTATTTAACTTATTAAATAATTTGATTTTGATTTTCTTACATATTAGCACAAAACTAAAACCATATTACACATCTACATTGCAAGTCCTTTCATTTAACACCTACCTCCTTTTTGAAAATCGAACGAACGATACAGATTTTATGACTTGGTGTTAAATATTTAACGTAAACATCTGCGGAAGCGATTATTTGAGTGTGACACCTAATTTTTTTTTCAATTGAACGAACGATACAGATTTTATAACTTGGTGTTAAATATTTAACGCAAACATCTCCGAACTCAATTAAGAAGTTTCAATTAAAAAAATTTTTGGAAAATTCGAAAAAATTCGAATTAAATCGAATTTTCACCACCAAATTTCGATTCGTATATCGAACGTTTGGGCAATGTTCGAAATTCGGAAAAAATCGAATTTCAAACCCCCACTACCCATCCCTAATCAAGACTACAGTTAAGAGCATTAAATAGAAGACCAGCTGTTAAAGTTTGCGAGTGCTTCTATCGTAACCGAGGGTGTGTTTTCGCGTGTCAAAGCAATTGATAAAAGCAAGGTAGTACGTTCGATTCAATACGCATTTGTAGTTTTATGTCAGCACACATTCTACATCTCTGGGTTTGGTATATTTTAAAGTACGCAATACTAATGCCATAACTTTAATGAAATATTTTAAATTTTATACACTTAACAGAACTTGATAATTACCATTATAATATACATTGATGAAGAATAATGTGCTTGTGGTTTTTAAAAGTGACCTTCATATATTAAGGAAAAGAGGCTCAAGCAAACAAAACCTAACTGCCATAACCCACAATGCCTACTTCAAAATCTAACGAAAGAGTTAATGAATTTTCCTAGGTATATTTGTGTATTTGAATCAACACCTTTGTGCTAAGTAAACTTAAAAGAAAAAAAGTAAAAAAATCAACACATAAACAAAGACAGTTTACAAAAGA
>NW_023458560.1:31626612-31633233 GCF_013731165.1 Rhagoletis pomonella
AAAAAAAAAAAAAATTGGGTCCACTTTATCATATATATCTCAAGAACGAATTAAGCAATTCCAAAACGGTTTGAAGCTTTTAAAAGGTAAAAATTCTATAAACTGTGCATACAACACTTTTTGCTAGGCCCTGTAGATTCAAAGATAACGAACAATCATTACCGATTTTTTCAATTTTTTTTGTAAAAATATAAAAAAAATTGTACTTTGCGGGGAAGGATCTCGAAAACCTTTTATTTTTTTGCAGATTTTTTTTTTCTCCCTAAGCTCTGTTATATTACAAAAAGAAATAAGCTATCATCGAAGAAAATCGATGCAAAACTACGTAAGTTATAAGCGATCAAATAAAAATACCCAGGTTGCGCAACTTCAATGTATGTACCTATACATACATACATATATTAAAGGTATAAAGTGCAAGTGAGATATTATCCGGATAAACGAATAACACCATAACAATGATAACACTTTTTCTTTAAATAAATCAAATAGTACTTTTAATACTCGAATTGTATTATAGTAGGTAGAGTGGTTGCATCGAAAGGAAGAGTGGTTGGGTTCGAAACCTGCTGTAGGCATGTAGTTATAAACATGTATTTCCGTCAGTTATGGGTAAGTATGCAGGTAGATTTTCAAAATTATAAGACACAGAAAATTTCTAAAGCCTACATCTAAAACAGGTAGTATTTTCTTTTCCCGGCTTGTTATAAAAAGGAACCTTTCTGTCTAGGTAAGATTTGATTTTTTCAATTTTATTCTTGTTCCGAGTATAAATATGAGTTAATGCGCTTTGAAACTTCATAACATCTTCAAGGCTCGCCGGAGATAGTTCAGTTCATAAGTCTAATTTCAAAACCGTGATTTATTAAAAAAAATAAAATGAGTAAAAGGACGCGAGAATTTGAGTGTAATAAGGATCCAGATATGTTCTGTTTCATGTGTGGCCAATATACTATCATAAGGCGACGACGAGTGTTCTCAGATCATATCAAAACTTTATACTCCAAGTATTTTGGAATTGAGCCTAAAAATGCTGAAAAACCATGGACACCGAACACTTTGTGTACATCGTGTCGAGTAGAATTGATTCAGTGGGAATCAGGACAACAAACAAAATTTGATACACCAATGATATGGAGAGAACCTACTTGCCATTCAATAGAGTGTTATATTTGTCAAACAAAAGTACTTGGCGTTGGAAGATCAAGAGGAGTAACCTATGCTAGCGTACCTACAGTACCAGTACTACATTCAACGGCAGTTGCGGATCCAGTTCCATTGTCAACAGTAACATCTGAGAGCGGGGGATCAAGTTGTACTGAATTTCGCATGGAAAACGAAAGAAACGTTCTGTCACAAGCACAACTTAATGATTGGATAAGAGATTTGGAACTATCCAAGGAAAAGGCCGAGATCCACACTTCTCGTATGCAACAATTTAAATTTGTGTCATCCGATGTTAAGGTGACATATAGTAGAACTCGTCACGAACCATTTTCCAAACACTATACCAAGAAAGACAGTATATGCTACTGCAACGACATCCCTGGTTTATTCAAAGAGTTTGGTCAAACATATGATTCAAAAGAGTGGCGATTGTTCATAGACGGCAATAAACTGAGTTTGAAGGCTGTATTATTGCATATTGGTAACAAAAAGCCTTCTATCCCGATTGCACATGCAGTAAATACAAAGGAAACCTACGAGGAAATGCAAAAAATACTCAAATTTATCAAATATGAAGAGCATGATTGGAAAATATGTTCTGATCTCAAAGTCGTTGCAATGCTATGCGGTCTACAAAGTGGCTACACCAAGCACTGCTGCTTCATCTGCAAGTGGGATAGCCGAGCTCGTAAGGACCACTACGTCAGAAAGGATTGGCCGGAAAGAGTCGAGTTTACCGTTGGTGTGGATAACATCAAATACACCCCTCTTGTCAAGAAAGAGAAAATCATACTTCCACCCTTACACATCAAGCTCGGTCTCATTAAAAACTTTGTTAAGGCTTTGGACAAAGAAAGCGAAGCATTCGACTATTTGAAAACAGTTTTTCCAGATATTTCTCAAGCCAAGATAAAGGAAGGTATTTTTGTTGGACCACAAATAAGAAAGTTGATCAACAATAATCAATTCAAAGGACTACTCTCATCAGTTGAGGCAGCAGCGTGGGAATCCTTTGAAAAGGTCGTTGCTTCTTTTCTCGGTAGACACAAAAGCCCTAACTAAGAGCAGATAGTGAACGACCTAATCAATAATTATGCGAAAATGGGCGTAAATATGTCTTTAAAAATTCACTTTCTCCACTCACATTTGAGCTTTTTTCCGGCAAATCTTGGCGACGAAAGTGATGAACATGGCGAAAGGTTTCATCAGCAAATGAAATTAATTGAGAATCGATATCAAGGATTCTGGGACGTCGCAATGATGGGTCATTACTGCTGGTTTCTCATAAGAGAAACCGATCCTAAACTGAATAAGCGTCAAAGTAGAACACATAATTATTTCGACAACATAGTAAAATCAAATTAAGATAAAGATTGTTGGAATATAGTATAAACATAAATAAATTTAAAAAAAAAGTTAAAAATATGGGTAATTTCATTCATAAATTGAACTTTTAACTCAATAGAAACAGAGCATAGCTAGATATTTCACTCTTCTTTATACCATACATACGTTTTGAGGTATACGTTGAAATTGCGCAACCTGGGTATTTTTATTTGATCGCTTATAACTTACGTAGTTTTGCATCGATTTTCTTCGATGATAGCTTATTTTTTTTTGTAATACAACAGAGCTTAGGGAGAAAAAAAAATCTGCAAAAAAATAAAAGGTTTTCGAGATCCTTCCCCGCAAAGTACAATTTTTTTTATATTTTTACAAAAAAAATTGAAAAAATCGGTAATTATTGTTCGTTATCTTTGAATCTACAGGGCCTAGCAAAAAGTGTTGTATGCACAGTTTATAGATTATTTTATTAATTTATTAATTTATTTACCTTTTAAAAGCTTCAAACCGTTTTGGAATTGCTTAGTTCGTTCTTGAGATATATATGATTAAGTGGACCCAATTTTTTTTTTTTTTTGCAAAAACGGTAAATTGCAAATATCTCAAAAACGGTACCATAAAATTAAAAATAACCTTGATTTTCGGAATCAGGGGGTGATTTTACATACGAATTTCATAACGGCGTCTCTGGTAAATTTTGGCCGTCGACCAGTGTTAGTTGCCACAACTAAACTTTTTTATCAGTGTGGGTACCGTAAACTTACAACCAGACGTGTCAATAACGCTAGGGGTTTTCTCGAAATCTTGCAAAGCCCTTGCACGGTGCACGGATTGCACGGTTTGCAAAGCTGTCCCATGAGAAACCATGCAATCGTGGAAATAACAGTATAACTATCGCTGACGATTTGGTGCAAGATCCTTAACTGCCTTCTGTGGTCTTAGTAGATCCTCTTCGAGAACCATAATTACTCAGTGGATCTAAGTCTTACCACAGTCCTTGCTACGAGAGCTTCGCAGGGTTTGCAAACATAAGGAGATCCTATGATCGCCCCGAATACACCATAGGCCACCAGAAGAATTTTGCAATTGCTCATGTTCTAATTTTACTCAGCGATTGCTGGGCATACATGGGGCTGAACCATCCAAGAATGAACAGCAAGAGATCAAAGGCTTCCCTATTTGGGGATAACGTTTCAAGGTAGCCCTCCCTTGCAAAGTCATCAGCCACGCAATGCCACTGTGACTCCGCACCCAAATAAAATTGATAATAGAATACTCTAACGCGGTTGATAGGAAATTCAGACATTCTCCGACCAATTTGTATGTTAAAATTTAGGTAGTATGTCTAAAAATAACAACACTTCATGGGACCACGGACGTCTTAAATATTTCACCAAGTCGACGATTGGTCGTTCGATGGATAAGTTTGGAACTAAGCTGATTTTTTTTTGTTTTAATTCACTCAAAATTACTTACGAACTAAGTAGTAAGACTCATAGTTTAATTTAAAGTCAGACCTTCAAAAGAAGACCTACTCTTATATGTATCACTAAAATTTCATAAGTATGTTTTAAGTATTGAAAAAGCAAAAACTCACCTTGCAACTGCAGAATGGTCAGCTGATATTCGGCCAACTTCTCATCGATATAATCTTGCGATTGATTCGCTATAATCTCCGCTGTCGATGGGCCGTATTCCTCTTCATCATCATAAACTACATACGATTTAGGATGCGGAGGCTCCAATGGCACACCGACATAGTCGTATTGATTCGGTGTCGTTGGCTGTTGTCTCGGATGTGGCGGTTGTTGTTGTTGTTGTTGATGGTGTTGTTGTTGTTGTTGTCGCTGTTGCTGCTGCTGACTTTCCCGCAGATAATGTTGTTGTTGTTGTTGTTGTTGCTGCTGCTGTTGTGGTGTTTCGTACAGCTGTGACATCGGTGTCTGACGATTACTGTACATAAATTCCGAATTCGGTGTTTGACAAACAATCGGCGATGGTGTCGGTGACAATTGGAACGAACTAGTCAGTCCAATGCCATACGAATTCTGATACTGCAATGGCACATGCACCATGGGACGAAACGGCTTAGGGCCGGTCGGCGATTGCGCTACCTTTGGCGGCAATTGTGGCGATTGCACCGCCGATGGCTGATTTGGATAGAAAGTCGGCTGAAACATGGGTGGCTGGTAAGGGGCTGGCGACTGATTGCCAGCCTTCGATGATGCTTGTTGCGGCCATTGTGGACGCGGATGCGGTATGCTATTGGTGCCGCGTGTACCGCGCATACCAATGGGACCGCCAGCGGGTGCCGGCGACATGGCGTACCCAAAGGGTGTAGGACTCATGGGCGCTGGCGATTGCATGGAGGGACGTCGCGGACCTGAAATAATTGGTGGCGGGCTAGGTGCGAGCGGTGTCCAGGGCGATGGCGGACGATACATAAACGACGACGGTGAATGGGAGGCGGGATTATGCGCGCGTGGATTCCAACCACGTGGGCCGCCAAAGGGCGGCGGCTGCTGACCACCGGACATATTGCTTGAGCGGACACACGCCGAAAATGGCAGTTACTTTTTGTTTGGGTTTGTGTTTGTATTTGTGCGATGAGTCGTAGGGTAGGGTTATGTTAAATTAATTCACTTTTTACTTTTAGCGTTATGTAGCAGTAAATTGCTTCGTTTTCTTGGGTAAATTTTTGCTTTTCTTTTAAGAGTTGTTTCTTTGTTATTTCAATTCAATCGTTAAAAACTAATTAAGGAACACTTGACGGTACGAGTATTATAACAGGCACTGAAATTTCAAAAATGCAAAACGTCATAAATGAGCTGTAGCAAAATTTTCACTTAATTGACAAGTTTGACCCAAAAAAATTTGCGCCAGCTTAACACCGATATAGATATAGTGCGCCGAATTAAAATACAGCGGCTACGCTGGCTTCGTCATGGACAGAAACGCTGCGGCTCTGAAGGTATGCAATGCCGTAGGCGCTGATATTAGCATAGGAAGACAAAGGTTTTGTTGAACGGTTCAAAATCGCTTAGGCGGTTACAGCATCAAATAAGAAGAAACAAAGGAAATACCAGTTGGAGAAGGACTTAGTTACATTTACTATTTCCAATTTGCCTCAGTTGGCACAGAAGAGAAACGAGATACGTAATTTTGGTTTAAGTGGGAGCTATAAAAGTAAGCGTCATGCAGGTGTTGTTGGAAGTACAGAGGCCTTTTGACTACCGTTCAATATATATGATGCTATTCAATTAAACAGAAATGACATCAGGCTTATTTCTGAGTACCTAACTGGTCACAACTAACTACGATTACATAATATGTGTTATCGAAGACTCGGAATGCCGGATCTGGCTTGAGTACGAGGAAACTTTCGAACACATTCTATGTGACTTCAAGCCTTTGGGGGACAAAGGTTGATTTATTTCAAAGCTCCAATGGTCAAGCCTTTATATTTCAGATATCCGACGGCCAAAGCCTTTTAGGATAAATCAGGGAAGTCGAGGGTGCCTTGGGCAGACTAATTTGGGCACTTATTTTGAGATATAAAATACCTTTCAGGTCGCAGTGTCTGTTTTCTGGAATACCCATGCATTTATCTACCCAACTATCTATAGATGTAGCCCTACGTACACTCATATCCACTCGGATGCATTTGAAAAGGCAACTTTATAAGTAAGTAAATAAGTATCCACATGTACATACTTTAGGTATTTTTACTAATGTACAAGCACTTGCAATCCTTTTCCGCTTTGTGTATAGCGGCGAGCGTATTTCGACCTCGTACATATTTACATATGTATGTCTAATATATGGTGAACATAGATTTCTCAATTTCTTCCCGTTCGGCCATCGTGCAGATCTACTTGCTTCCTGTGGAAGAATTTATAAGTTTGTTTATTTCTTTTATACACTACTGAATTGTGTAAGCTATTTATATATGAATAGCGTACAGTCAATACATGTTAAGGAGCAAGGCATCTTATTGAGTTAATTATTAGACGGCTATAAAAATTGCAAGATACACGGAAAAAAAAGCAGTAAATTATGAACGGCGCGATGCTTTTAAAACGATTTAAAGCACTAAAAAAACGTAAACTG
>NW_023458560.1:31633333-31658353 GCF_013731165.1 Rhagoletis pomonella
AAAAAAGTAAAAAAATCAACACATAAACAAAGACAGTTTACAAAAGACTAATAGCAAAGCACATATGCTGCGAGAGCCACATCTGTTCGGTCAAAAAAAAGAAGACAAATGTGTTAAAGAAAGCCTAAAAGGAAAACGTCAAGTAAAATATAGTAAAGTAAATACAAGAAGTAAAAAAATATTCGCAAAAATCATTGATGTCATGAAATAAACGCATTGTATCAGCCAAATGGTGCAGAGCGTCGGCCAGCCGGTCAGTTGCCACATAAGATCGGCGTTTGCTCGGCACCAACAATATGCCCCTACGTATTGAATGTACACATATGTACATACATATGCAGTTGTATTGGCAAAGCGTTTCATTTTCAGTGACCGCGCAGCTTTTCAATTCGGAGCGATTTTCGTATGGCATTGTTTTTTTTGCCGGCAAACTCATAAATTTTCTTGCACGATCGTACGAATGCTCGCAGTTCTAGATCTCTTCGCTTTTCGCAGTCATCTACGTAAAACCTTTCATATGTATGTGCAATCTTTTGAGTATATCCTAGATATCTTCATATATATTTATATATGAATGTATGTACATACAAACATCCAAACAAATATGTACATGAATCGCTAAGACATCTCAAGAAATAAGAGCACATTGCCTTCGGAATTGGCAACGACATTCACATTCACACTTCTGCAGCCTTAGTGATGGTACATACTACATATGTACATACATGTGTTTCATCCGCACTGTAGACTGAAGGCTCCGTTATGCATACTTGGCATGGCTTGAGAGCTGTCACATAAGAAATCTGTTAAATGAGCCTCGCGTGTAATCGGTTATCGAACGCACAGCACTACATACGTAGAAGTCTGTTGGTTTTTGATTTCTACGTAAAAATGGTATAGCAGTGCATGCAATGCCAAGTATGCATAACAGAGCCTTGACTCTTGGCATCATCACCGCCATCGTTAATGCAAGTGGAAAATTCTTTCAGTTGGTGTTTCGTACTCGTCGAGTGTTGTTCTCGGTTTCTTCCTCAGAAGATTTTCCGTTTCTCATTTAAAATAAGTTTTAATTCATATATACATATAGTATACACGCGCGCGTACGCACACACACACACACACACACACGTCGCGCTCCTCTGAAATAAAAGTTTTGCGAGAAAAACGCAACGTTTTACATTGGCGTACTAATTTGTTTCTCGATCCCTACGTGTCCTGAGATTGTGGTTAGTAGTGCGATCGAAAATCATCCTAAGAAAAGTTGAAAACGAAATATTTAATTTTTAATCACACCGGAAATGCTCAACTACCTAGCCATCTTACATAATAACTGAAAATTTTTTAATGCTGAACAGTCAAACGCAAGTTTTCGAAGAACACGCACACATATGTATGTAGATGAAGAAAATTGCGTGAAAAAGTGCATACATACATATATGAAGAATATTTTAAGCAATAGCAAAATTAATTACTTTATTAAGTGGCACAATTTGTAATTACTCGATTTATAATAATCGTTGTGAAAAAAAAAACATGGACAAACGGTGGAAATGTTAAGCTCGTCGGCGATTTCAAGCATCCGTTGTTGGTTACCCCAGCAACGAGTACATGTGTGAGTTTCGGGTTGAATGTCGGGTGCTTGAAGCTTGCCCGGCGACACTCAAGCATAAAGCGTCAACACCATTTGCAATAAAATTTCGTAATGGGCGGACGTAAACATGTCTTCATCGGATGACGATTTTTTGCTACTTGCCACTAAAATCTTTATCTTCCGCGAACTTGCTCATTTTACATATCACAACAAACTAACACACTAATGCTTGTCAACAGACCCCTTGTCAAGCGGTCGCGTTGATGGAAAATCAAAATTTTTTGATTTTCCATCAACACGAGCCGACAACAAGTACGTGTGACACGACGATCTCCGATTGCCTCGGTTGCTGGGGTAACCAACAACGGATGCTTGAAATCGCCGACGAGCTTTATATTGAGTGTGGCTGCTGTCAGTAAAAGTGTTCCATCACTTGCTGTATGCACACATGTATGTATGTACTGACAAGTATATTTTACATTGCCCACAGCATCAGCAGCAACAACAACAGCATCAGCATCAGCACCAGCAGGCTGTGGCGGTAGGAGCTACTACTAGCAGAAAATTCGGCTGAATAAGTTTAACGAACTGAGTTCATTTCTATTTTTGAAATACGAAATAATTTTCCTAATTTTTCTTTTACTTCATTTCATCTGAACGAATTGGCCACAAAGTGTGCTTTGGCAATGGGTAGTGCTGATGATGCTTGATGTTGTTGTTGTTAATGATTTTACTGATCATTTCGATGCTGTTGCTGCTGGTTATTGCTATATATACATATAGATATACATATGTGCGTATGTATGCGTGATTATGGCCATGCCTTCAGCTGTGTATGGTGGCTGCCCGCTGCTGGCCATTTCATAGCGGCTTTAAGCCTTACCATAAACTAAGTACTATATGGTACCGCTGCTAGCACGACCACACCGCGAATATACATATATATGTATATCTTTTTTTAATTTTATTGCGATCGGTATGAAATCAACGATATGAATGAAAAAGAAATGTGCTGTAGCAGAATTAAAAAAAAAATATATAAATCACTTTCTTTGAATTAGTGGGATTAGTGCATAAACAAATGGAAAATATTAAAAATAGAGTTTGATTTTATTAATAATCTTTGTACAATGCAACCTTATAACATATCGACTGCTGAGTGGAAGATCGACCTATCTCGGCAGCCAGTTTGAAAACGCCCTATCTCAAAAAACTTTTCAAGAACGCCCTATTTCAGAATTTTATTGAAAGACACCCTATCTCAGAATTTGGTTGAAGAACGCCCTGGCTCAGAATGCGGTTCAAAAACACCCTATCTCACTTCAAAATGTATTGAAAATGTTCTGATATAGGGCGTTTTTTAATCGGCAGGCATTCTTGAAAAGTTTTTTTTTTGAGATAGAGCTTATTCGAGCTGGCTGCCGAGATAGGTCGATCTTCAACTCGGCAGTCGCTATACATACATATGTATGCAGTATTGAGTGCAGGGTCGTCAACGCCGCTTAGCTATAAGGTGCCATATTGGGCATAAAAAAGGTCCAAATAGAAATATAAACATTTTCCAAAACCGCCATTTTAGGTGAAATTTGAAGCAAAATAGTGCCAAAAGCGGCTCGGTTTGAGCCAAGTTGGCAGAATTGATTGAAATAGCCTCATAGCAATTGATGACGCTCAAATGTAAAATTACGTGCTCTCGAAACTTCCCGCACATTATATTAGAAACCAACCCTGTCTTGTTGGTACCTATTACTTTGAGAGTGAAAATCTTTAATTCAAAATGAACTGTTGGAAAAAATAATGCCACAAGGAAATCATTTCTAAATTTTTCTTTGAGAGAAAAATCGATACATTTTGTTTGTTATTGTTGTAACAGTATAAAAAAAAACACAGAACGAGTGTGGCTGGTTCTTTATGATCGAGCGAAAGAGAATGTAGATTGTCCAATTTCAATACCCAAAAATGCATCAACTTAGCCTGAAGAAGTCCGGAAAGCTACGGACAAAATGCTCTGCACTATTCTCATCCTTCAACGAAGATGTGCACAGTGGATCATCGATAATACATTTGATGATCATACATATTTCGTTCCCGCGGTTTGTGTACTGTAATCGGTGCTTCTCTGTCGTAGATGGCCTTTTCGCTGGTCTCCGTGTAACACCAACGATTCTCATGAGATGCCTCATCTACCTGACAGTTTCTGCTATGCTTGACCCTGTGATTGACTCCGGTCCAATTGAACCCTCCAAAAAAATCGCAGTTAGCCAGTGTCCCTGTGGCCGCATGAGTTTAACCCTCGAGTTCAAGCACGCCAATCGTTTCTATTCTGTTCCAACTGACGCCAAGTGAAACCAAGTTCTTTTCCACTTGGTCTTTCCATCGCAGTGGGGGCTTCCCCATCGGTGTCCATTCGAACGACATGGGCAATCCAGCGGGGCCGCTGTATTTTAAATCGTTATAATTACATTCCTGGACTAGATATTCTTGAGATGGTCTTGATATGATGTCCACACTACCTTTCGTCAATAGTCCTGTCTGATACTTTAACTAAATATTGCAAAGACTTCCAATTGAAAGACCGTTGTCACTGTACCTAAAGCTGAGAGCACTTGAAATTACACCTCAGTACCACCTTTAGTCTGGGCTTCCCAAGAGAGTGTCATTCAGCCCTATCGTCAACTCCACGCAAATAAATCTTTCCCATAATTTAACAGGCAAAACAAAAACAAATTGGGAAGTATTGTTTTTGTTTTGCTTTATAATTTTTGGGGATATTTGTTCACGTGAAATTCGCGATAGAGCCGTGTATATCTCGATTGCTACCTTGTAAGACATACTTGCATACAAAAGAGGCTCTAGTTCATTATTTGGATGTTCCTCTGACAATCTTCTGAACAAGTCTCTGTGCTCAGAACTTCGATCGTCGTGCCACAATCCAAAAGAATGCAGTCGGAACGGTAAATATAGGGGTAGCCATTCCAACAAACTCTTAAAAGCCGTACCCGGGGGGAGAAACCCAAAATTTAAAACTCACTCCTTAACAACAATCCTATTTTTTGTAACCGCTTTCGACTATTTTCGACGCATTTTTTCGGGTCACCGAAAAGTTACGCTTGATGCTCATCCCCGTTTTATTATCTACCGATGAACGTTTTTTTTCAACTCCCTCTTCACTACGAGTGTGTACAGTGTTTGTTGGAATACTCTTCGTGACCTTTTCTGTATTTCTTTATTATTCAACTTAAATAATAAATAATCCTCCTTACGGCGAAAAGCTGTCCCCGAAAAGACAGACATAGATGGAATACCAGCAGAGTTTCTCACAGTGTACTCGAACCTCGCCGCAAAATTCTCATCCACTCAATAGCATTGCCTGGGAAGCTGGCTGTTTCCCAGATGAGTGGACGGATGGCATTATTATAAAAATCCCGAAAAGAGGTGACTTGAGGGAAGATTATAGTAAAGGTAATCTTGGAGCGCTTGAAGGATTACCTATATTCGACTATAGACAACTCTCAGGCTGGCTTCCGCGCGCGATTCTCCTGCACAGATTCCAGACACAGATATAACCACTGTGAGGATCATTATCGAGAAGTAATTCGGGTAGTCCTGCGCCATAGAGGAGTGCCCGATAAAATTATCGCTTTTATTAAATCTACGTACGACAAAGCTAGGTGTCATGTCCTTCACAACGAGACGCTGTCTGAGGTCTACGAAGTGCGTAGTGGAGTTCGACAAGGCTGTCTACTCCAACCCGTCCACTTTGTTTTGTTAATTGGGGATGTGCCGGATGCTACCTTGAGGCGCCTCCTTAACTGCTGACTTCGGTGGATCATGCCCAGTTTACGTTTTTTTAGTGCTTTAAATCGTTTTAAAAGCATCGCGCAGTTCATAATTTACTGCTTTCTTTTTTTTCAGTGTATCTTGCAATTTTTATAGCCGTCTAATAATTAACTCAATAAGATGCCTTGCTCCTTAATATGTATTGACTGTTCGCTATTCATATATAAATAGCTTGCACAATTCAGTAGTGTATAAAAGAAATAAACAAACTTATAAATTCTTCCACAGGAAGCAAGTAGATCTGCACGATGGCCGAACGGGAAGAAATTGAGAAATCTGTGTTCACCACATATTAGACATACATATGTAAATATGTACGAGAATAGGTCGATATACGCTCGTCGCTATACACTTGTACTTTAGTAAAAATACCTAAAGTATGTACATGTGGATACTTATTTACTTTCTTATAAAGTTGCCTTTTCAAATGCATCCAAGTGGGTATGAGTGTACGTAGGGCTCCCATTTACATACATACATCTATAGATAGTTGGGTAGATAAATGCATGGGTATTCCAGAAAACAGACACTGCGACCTGAAAGGTATCTTATATCTCAAAATAAGTGCCCAAATTAGTCTGCCCAAGGCACCCTCGACTTCCCTGATTTATCCTAAAAGGCTTTGGCAGTCGGATATCTGAATTATAAAGGTTTGACCATTGGAGCTTTGAAATAAATTAACCTTTGTCCCCCAAAGGCTTGAAGTCACATAGAATGTGTTCGAAAGTTTCCTCGTACTCAAGCCAGATCCGGCATTCCGAGTCTTCGATAACACATATTATGAAATCGTAGTTAGTTGTGACCAGTTAGGTACTCAGAAATAATCCCGATGTCATTTCTGTTTAATTGAATAGAATCATATATATTGAACGGTAGTCAAAAGGCCTCTGTACTCCCAACAACACCTGCATGACGCTTACTTTTATAGCTCCCACTTAAACAAAAATTACGTATCTCGTTTCTCTTCTATGCCAACTGAGGCAAATTGGAAATAGTAAATGAAACTAAGTCCTTCTCCAACTGGTATTTCCATCACCTAGTGGGCCTTTGTTTCTTCTTATTTGATGCTGTAACCGCCTAAGCGATTTTGACCTCGTTCCACAAAGCCTTCGTCTTCCTATGCTAATATCAGCGCCTACGGCATTGCATACCTTCAGAGCTGCAGCGTTTCTGTCCATGACGAAGCCAGCGTAGCCGCTGTATTTTAATTCAGCGCACTATATCTATATCGTTGTTAAGCTCATACAGCTCGTCACTTCATCGTCTGCGATAGTATTCGTCATCGCCAAGGCCCATAAATCTATTATTAAAGTTTTTAATGCCGGTTAATAAAAAGGCTCGGGGAGGTCCTACCCAATTCTAATAGAGCTGGTGGCTTGCTCAACGTCAGTTTACACAGCCATATTACTTTCGCGGGGATACCAAATAATATAAACTCAACGACAAATAGATGGTGTGTGTCGTTCCTATTCTCGTCGGTCTTTTCCAATATTTGGCGTATGGTGAATACATGGACTATGGTGGGCTTTCCAGTTCTAAAGCCAAATTAATAAATACGCTCGATAAGATAAGCCGATGTTTAGAAGGCTGATCCCATGGTAGCTGGCAATCAGTTGTGATTGCAGCTGGTAAACGTCGATGTTTGCTGCTCGAATTGTAAACGTCCAAAATATGATCATTACACAACAAATTTGGTTCCCCATTCTTCGATCCGGAGACAGCCATGTGGTTTGATGGATCTTCTTATGCTGAAACCGAATGCAGACTACCATGTTTTGGGACTAACTGAGGTGAACGACAGTACTCGGCGAAGGAGTCTCTCTCCCACCACAAATCCAATACCGATTTTGCGCTTCTTAACATGGCAGCTGTAGTAGGCGTCACAAGGCCTCACATGGTTTTTGCCTTACCCCGTCCGCGGTTGGTGCCATTTTGAGGAGGCGTTTAATAACGTCTTGCCTAAGATTAGTGTAAACTTCCTAAATAAGCTAGTGGTCGGAGCCTTGTATAGTTTATTTACCGCATGCTTAACAACAGAACTGCTGATACAGAGTAGGGCAGCGCTCCATTCCGGAGATGTGTGAGTAGAGGTACTCCGCAAGAGGGATGTTCTTTCGCCGTTGCTTTGGGTTGCTGTCGTCATCGACCTGTTAGTGGCTCTGAGGAGAAGTTGCTGTCAGATGGTTACCTATGCTGACCAGATAGCACTGATGACAAGGGGAAAGTTTCTGGAAACACTGTTTGACACTGTTTGAAGCACTTGGGCTTGATCCTTGACAGCAAGTTTTCCTAGAAACCAAACGTAGAAGAAAGAGTCAAGAAGGCAACAGTAGCCGCCCGGCTGCACGCCGAATTTGGGTCCGAAGGGATATTTCACCAGACATATTCCAGGGATATAGGACTGGGAGGTGTTCCTTATCTGGAATCGGGATCCTGTAAACGTATTTACAAATGGTTTGCAGCATAATGGGAGGCTAGGTGGATGTGTCTTCTTCAAAAAACTATCCATCAACCCGAAATTTAGGCTATCAGACTACTGTAGCGCCGTCTAAGCGGAGGTAACTGCAATACAGGAGGATTTGGATTGATAACCCTCTAGTGCAACACCGTTCAAAGAGAGGCATATCCAAACAGCCAAGCAGCTATCAAGCTCTTAGTTCCCTGAATGGTTCGTTCGAGAACGGTGAAAGATGGTTTGACCTCTTTATCGACCGCATCGAATTACAGCGAAATCGCTGGGATCTGCATGACCACGTAGCTGGAAAGACAAAAAAACCCTTGAGGAAGTGCTCTCGGTTAGGGAAAGTCTGGAGGACCCTCTGACTTAGTTTAGTCAGCTCAGCGTGCGCTGGGCGAAGAACTTGGAATGCAAGCTAGCTAAATCCTTCTGGCCACGTGTAGACCGAAAGCGGTTCAGGGAGCTCTTAAGACTAAGCAAGCTACACTTCTGGCTTGTGGTGAGAATTCCAACTAGTTATTGAGTGATGGATATCATGCGGTAAAGCTGAGTTCCATCGATGAATTTTACTGCACCAGCTGCATTGAGAACGATGAGGTGGAATCCTCTCAACACCTACTGCTCTGAGTGACCGCCATTGCGCGCCTAAAGTTCAAACAGCTTGGGTCGCACTTTTTCCACACCCCGGATGGGCTTTCGGGAATGGATATCAATCGCTTTAGGAGCTTATTGGTGAAAATGGGACGTTTTTCTTATAAGAAGTCTCAGATGTCATCGCTCTGTTCGTTCGTTGCTTCTCCTTTGTTTCTACCTCCGCCTCTTCCATCCGGCAATCCTGTGCCTTTTTCCCTTCCCCTCTTAAGGGCACCACAATTGACAGCTTAAATGCTGCTCGTTAGATGGAAAGTGCCCAAGTCGAATTATATCCGTTTGTGAAATGTTCAAAAACGTATTTATTTACATAGCTACAACTTAACAGCGTCTTTACATTATAATACGCAATTACTTTCCAAGGTCTGTAAAACGTAAGCTAGAATAATAACAAATTGTTTGCATTCAAAATGTGCTAGTTAATCCCCAACAACAAACTAGAAGTTTATTTATGAATAATGATGTGCTTAAACTTTTCTCAACATAATAAATTAACCCGGAAAATGTCTACAAACTGTCAATTCCGCCTGTGTACAAACATAATTTTGGTTGTATATCAAAATGTTTTTCTTGTCTTTAGCCCACAAAAAACATGCGGCAATGTGTGGACATTACCTCTCACATAGTACAAATCACATCAGACCATAAGCATGTCGTGTATTATAGAGCAGAGTAGATAAATGTGTTTTCACACAAAGTAAAGACTTTCGATTTTAAAATGTCGTCAGCGCCATTTTTAAGCATTTTGAGTACAACCTATTTTCGTGTGGTGTGAAGAACAAAAAAAGAAAAAGGTGTGAGAAAAGTAGGAAAACTTTGCAGCATTTTTGTTGTGCTTTGCACTCCATTAGGCTAGTGGGTTAGCGAATTATTTTTACTTTTTTTTATTTTTATATTATTTTGGCGTTTTTGAAATTAGTGACAACTCTTCAACATTTTCTAGTCCACGAAATTACTTTTTTTTTTTTTTTGATTTCGAAGTAATATTCTTAGAAAATTATAATTTTTTTTGCGCCGACACTGTCACTACCAACAACTTGTTTCGAATTTGGCGCAAATTTTTTTGGGTCAAACTTGTCAATTAAGTGAAAATTTCGCTACAGCTCATTTATGACGTTTTGCATTTTTGAAATTTCAGTGCCTGTTATAATACTCGTACCGTCAAGTGTTCCTTAATTAGTTTTTAACGATTGAATTGAAATAACAAAGAAACAACTCTTAAAAGAAAAGCAAAAATTTACCCAAGAAAAAGAAGCAATTTACTGCTACATAACGCTAAAAGTAAAAAGTGAATTAATTTAACATAACCCTACCCTACGACTCATCGCACAAACACAAAAACAAACACAAACAAAAAGTAACTGCCATTTTCGGCGTGTGTCCGCTCAAGCAATATGTCCGGTGGTCAGCAGCCGCCGCCCTTTGGCGGGCCACGTGGTTGGAATCCACGGGCGCATAATCCCGCCTCCCCTTCACCGTCGTCGTTTATGTATCGTCCGCCATCGCCCTGGACACCGGTTGCGCCTAGCCCGCCACCAATTATTTCAGGTCCGCGACGTCCCTCCATGCAATCGCCAGCGCCCATGAGCCCTACACCCTTTGGGCACGCCATGTCGCCGGCACCCGCTGGCGGTCCCATTGGTATGCGCGGTACACGCGGCACCAATAGCATACCGCATCCGCGTCCACAATGGCCGCAACAAGCATCATCGATGGCTGGCAATCAGTCGCCAGCCCCTTACCAGCCACCCATGTTTCAGCCGACTTTCTATCCAAATCAGCCATCGGCGGTGCAATCGCCACAATTGCCGCCAAAGGTAGCGCAATCGCCGACCGGCCCTAAGCCGTTTCGTCCCATGGTGCATGTGCCATTGCAGCATCAGAATTCGTATGGCATTGGACCGACTAGTTCGTTCCAATTGTCACCGACACCATCGCCGATTGTTTGTCAAACACCGAATTCGGAATTTATGTACAGTAATCGTCAGACACCGATGTCACAGCTGTACGAAACACCACAACAGCAGCAACAACAACAACAACAACAACATTATCTGCGGGAAAGTCAGCAGCAGCAACAGCGGCAACAACAACAACAACACTATCAACAACAACAACAACAACAACCGCCACATCCGAGACAACAGCCAACGACACCGAATCAATACGACTATGTCGGTGTGCCATTGGAGCCTCCGCATCCTAAATCGTATGTAGTTTATGATGATGAAGAGGAATACGGCCCATCGACAGCGGAGATTATAGCGAATCAATCGCAAGATTATATCGATGAGAAGTTGGCCGAATATCAGCTGACCATTTTGCAGTTGCAAGGTGAGTTTTTGCTTTATCAATACTTCATATATGTAATACTTCTATATTGGTAGTAAGCTAACATCTCAATGTGTAAGAATTCCGAAATCAAAGCGAGACAGTCTAGTACTGTTTTTGTCAATGTATTGTGTACTTGAGTGCCGTTTTTGTAAATGTGTCGTGTACATGTTTATTTACAAACGTATGTGTTCCTTTTCTTTCGTAAGTGTTTATTGATATATCTGTACTGTAGTGTTTTCGGACGGTACTAGCTCTTACTGCCAATATAGGAGTATTACATATATGCAATACTTAAAACTTATACAATTTTAGTGATACATATAAGAGTAGGTCTTCTTTTGAAGGTCTGACTTTAAATTAAACTATGAATCTTACTACTTAGTTCGTAAGTTATTTTGAGTGAATTAAAACAAAAAAAAACAGAAAAATATTGAAAATGATTGCTCCTCCATGCTGGTGATCCGAAGTTCCAAAACAATCAGCTTAGTTCCAAACTTATCCATCGAACGACCAATCGTCGACTTGGTGAAATATTTAAGACGTCCGTGGTCCCATGCAGTGTTGTTATTTTTAGACATACTACCTAAATTTTAACATACAAATTGGTCGGAGAATGTCTAAATTTCCTACCAACCGCGTTAGAGTATTCTATTATCAATTTTATTTGGGTGCGGAGTCACAGTGGCATTGCGTGGCTGATGACTTTGCAAGGGAGGGCTACCTTGAAACGTTATCCCCAAATAGGGACGCCTTTGATCTCTTGCTGTTCATTCTTGGTTGGTTCAGCCCCATGTATGCCCAGCAATCGGAGTAAAAACTAGAACATGAGCAATTCCAAAATTCTTCTGGTGGCCTATGGTGTATTCGGGGCGATCATAGGATCTCCTTATGTTTGCAAACCCTGCGAAGCTCTCGTAGCAAGGACTGTGGTGAGACTTAGGTCCACTGAGTAATTATGGTTCTCGAAGAGGATCTACTAAGACCACAGAAGGTAGTTAAGGATCTTGCACCAAATCGTCAGCGATAGTTATACTGTTATTTCCACGATTGCATGGTTTCTCATGGGACAGCCTTGCAAACCGTGTAATCCGTGCACCGTGCAAGCACTTTGCAAAACTTCGAGAAAACCCCTAGCGTGTTGACTAAGTAGTTTTATTGACACGTCTGGTTGTAAGTTTACGGTACCCACACTGATAAAAAAGTTTAGTTGTGGCAACTAATCTAATCTTATGTTGACTGAAACATATTTAGCTGACTCTTTCCTCAGTGCAGTTAATTATGAACATTTCGGTGAATGTTATTGTTAATGTCATTTGGCTAGCTAGAAAATTAAGGCTTAAAAATGATAAGTAAAGCTAAAAGTCCTAATATTTATTTATAGCAGGGACGTGAACCGGATGAAAAAATTTGGTCGGCTCGGTTCAGCGGTTTTTGCACTTTTGGATTGGTTCGTTAAAACGACTTTGCTTTTGTCTTTGAACCGGGGTTCTGGTTCGGGTTAACGATTCGGGAATTCGGAAAAAACTATGTATACACGGTGGTCCACATTCTGGTTTCTTTTTAAAAATTAAAAAAAAAAAAAAAATGATTTTTTTTTAAGCACAGTATTAATTTCTTCGAAAGAGCAAATATATCAATTATTTATGGAACACGATTTCATGAACGTGACTGCATCGCAGTAGCGCATCCTGTTAACCCATTTTTCCGGGTTGTTCGCACAATACAGGCCCTTCACGGCACTCCATAAAAATGTCTAACTTCGTCAAATCGCAACTCCAAGGTGACCAATTGAGATCACCGAGACGGCTGATAACACGATAACCGAACTTGGCGGGCAAAATATCGATTGTGGCATGTGCTGTGTGGCAGGTCGCAAAATCATAGTCAATTTCGTTCCGCGGATATATAATATTATGTTTCTGTTAAGAATTTCAGCGGAAAAGAGCTGTCACTGTCAAAATGACATATTATTAAAAAAGAACCTTAACTATATTATTTTTATTCAGTAACAATAAAAAAAAATATATATGTCCATAAAAACATATACATATATTTTATGTCATACGCTATAGGTAGTAAAAAATATTGTCGGATGATACACAAACAAAAAATTTCTCTATTAAAAGTTGGTAGAAACAAATTTGACTTTTCCAAAAAATGGTTCAGTTTTCGGTTCTGATCTAATATTTTCGAAAAATTTACTGTGCGCAATTGCTTGACAGATGGTCCAATATGTTGACTTATTACTTTATTTACTTAAAAATAATAATTTTCCTCTACAAATTTTCTTTTGTTTTCAATAAGTTTCGAAAACAATACCCAATTTGCAAGTATGTATTCTTTCGCATTAGTCAACTCAAAAAATCTTTGGTAATGTTATTTTTTTTGCGAATATTTCTTGGCTCACTGCAATTTTGCCAATTGATTCAGCAGCAAATGATTCATTAGAAATTATTGTCTTATTTACTTACGAGTACTTAAAATTAGTGGCATTTAAATTTAAACGATGCCATTTTTCTCGCACAATTAATGCGTTACATTGCACATTTTCCGAGAATGTTCAATTAAAAACACACAAAAATACATACATACATAGATACATACATATGTATGTACATATGCGTAGCGCTTATTTTCGGCAATATTTACTTAGTTGAACATTTAGCCAATTGAAAAAATCATTGCATTGCAGTAAAATGTTCGCACTTGACCCAGACGATAGCAGAAGAAGAAGCCACTCAGCACCTTATATACTAAAATAATAAAATGTTGTTTTTATTGTTAAATATATAGCTACATATGTACATATGAGTAAACTTATATATTTACATGTATGTACATACATATATAAGTAGTACTGTCTGTGCGATGATGGGATGTGGTAAGAATGTATCGAAAGTTTTGGGCTTTTTGCCAAATTTGTTAAAAGCGCCATTTGATGGTGGCATTCGTAAGTCATTACGATTATGTTTAGCCACTTTAACTGAAAACGTGTAAAATAAAAAACATATGGAAACATACATACATATACATGTGTAAGTAGCACTTTCCTGTAAAGCGAGTAAAATTCGCTAGACATTTGCTTTTAAATGTCTTTAAAATGTTTAAAAAGATGGAAAAGCAAAAAATATTTTTCTAAAATTTTCAAAGCGAATAGAGAAATTTGGTGAACTTTAACCTTCACAAAATATTTTGGCCTATTCCAAGGTTTTTTCAAAGCCACAGCTTTACAATTGATAACTCATCATGAAATAAATCTCTTTTGACAATTTTTTCCCAATAATTTACTTTCAATGATGGATATAAGTACAAATGTATGTATGTTGTAGACACTGTTGCCAACTTGTTGCTTTTCGCACTAAATTTAGTGCTTTTCTTTATTCAAAATGCGAAAATTTTAGAGTTTAGTACTTTTTGCGTTTTTTGGTGCTTTTGGTGTTAAAATAATTTAAATCAGCATTTAATCATTATTTTATGAATTTTATTTTTTTCGCCTAAAAATAATAATCATTATTGATTTTTATTTTTTCGACCACAAATAATTATTATTTTATGATTTTAATTTTTTTCCCCTCAGGGATAGATAATCATTATTTTTTAGTTCTATTTTTCCACTCAAAAATAATGATGAATTTATAAAATTTAAAAGGCCATACAGCCGCAACCTACGGAAATTTTGGCCTGAAAAGTTTGGGACTTATTCCTTTTATTAGGGTGTCACTACCTCTGAAAAGGATACATTGGAAATCACGCTGGTATAGCTTTTGTTTGTGTTTTAAATTATCATTATTCTTAAGTGAAAAAAAAATAAAAATTAAGGAATAATAATTACCTTTGAGCGAAAAAATAAAACTCAAATATTAATTATTATTTTTAATCTTTATTGATTAAAACCGAAAAATAAAAATCAGTGTAAATTACAGTAGGACGCACGAACTCAAATACGTGAGTATAGTTAAATATTATATTTATAACTTGTTGATTTTTTTGGTTAAAATTTAGAAAATTATGATTATTTTCCGTCCCTGACACATTATTTCGTTATGTTTCAGGCGTTAAGCGGTCGGAAAAAAGTTCTTTATGTTCCTTTAGTTCACAAGATCACAAGAGACTGCAGTGTAGATTTAAACTACCACATAGTTCATGAAATTTCATTTCTGGTTTTTGCTTTCGTTTGATAGGAATTGTAGAAAAAATTAAGCAAAAACGAAGAAAATTTTAACATTTAAACAGTCAGGAAAAATTAATCGATTTTGCTTACATCTAAGCGAAACGACAACGCTGGACACAGCTGCAAATTAGAAAATAAGAACAAGAATCTTAATGTCGCTTCAACGAAAATATTCGAATTTATAGAAAACAGAATAAATTCGACCGCCGAGCAAAATAAAATTGATTTTTATTAATTTGAATCGGCATCCCTACAATACAAGTTTTCATGCATACAAAGTCCATTAAATACTCCAATAAAAATTTGGTGCTTGTTTTGAGAAAAAACGCGTTCTTTCTGGGTTTTAGTGCTTTTTCAAATTCAAAACTTGGCAATACTGGTTGTAAATATCTTCTTCTTCGTATTTGGCCCTACAACCATCTGTCGGTTTGGAACGAGCTTCGCCAATTGCCTGGCTCCTTCGCCTAGCGTAGACATGTACTTCTGCACTCTGTCCTTCCATTGTGTTCGTGGACATCCTTTCTTTCATTATGTCCACCCATGGGTGCCGAGTCAAATAATCTTTTCATCGCAGCCTCGTCATCTATGTGCTCAGCATGTCTAAGCAAGCGCAATCGTTGTATTTTTCTGCGCTTAACTATGCCATTGATCTTGCGTACAATAGTTTCCTCGAAAGCCCCTAAAGCCTTCTCATCTTTGTACGAATAACGTCCATGTTTCTGCGTCAGCTAAAAGGACAGACATTCTGATAGATTTGTAGAGCGTAGCTTTGGTTTTCAATTGCCTAGCGAGCCCAAAGTGGCACCTATTGGCAAGATACACATTACATGTTTTTCTACCTCCAAACACAAAACAATAATTTCAAAACTCAGTTATTTACGTGGTTTGCATTTAATTTTTGTAAACATGTGAGCACATTAAAATTCTTGTTACAATGCTGGCGATGTGCTAATATTATTTTAATGATTTATGCCAACCGTTATTAAGTCATCTACATCAAATATACTAAAAATTCCTTAAATCACTTTAATTGTAAAAATAAATATTTCAAAAATATTCCGAACTATACAGCACGTTAAATAAATATTAGAAGCATTTCTTTACACACATACAATCGTACTCATACATACATATATTTAAGTGTATGCATTTACGTACATATGAAAAATTGAATACTTTTAATTTCAAAATAATGATCTCATTCTGTTAATCACCGGCCATGAACACTGGCTATGGCTATGTCTATGTCTCCACGCCACCCCATCGCTACCACCTACCCCTACTGTCTGCCGTCATCCTGTCGTCATGGTCAAATGCGATCATCATCGGTGGACAATAGGTTGGTCCAAAAATACATGCGGGGGAAAAAAGTTAAAAATGTTAAGCTCTCCCTCCCAAGGATTTTTCTAAATGGAAAAAGAATACCCTTATGTTTTCGTTAAAAAAAAAAATTGTATTTAGAACTGCCTCAAAGCCCACGAAGTTGTATTTTATATGCGGAAAAACATTTTTTCGTAGAAATGTTATAGAATCCTTGATATATATTTTTTTTTAACAAAAAAATACGGAAATTATTTTTTCCATTTAGAAAAATCCTAGCTGTTGAGAGCTTAAAATTTTAAATTTTTTTTTTCCCACCCTAGTGTACATGGAAAACTTTTTTGCGAAAAATGCAAAATCTATAGTTACACTGATACACTTGTGTGCATGTTTGCCCACTTTTTTGTAGGTGAACTTAAATGCTTAGCCATTGTTGACCAGAAATCAATCGAACAAAATGTGATGAGCATGTGCCGTCAATTAACTGTCAAAGTGGAAAACATTTCAATAGGAACTTAGTGAAAAGTTGCAATTGTTTTCCGCAAATTTATTCACTACCAAAGGCATGTATACATACATAGTTGGTTTTCCTTGTTTATTTTGCACATATTTTTATTCTATTTGTGTAACTGAAACACTCCATATGTAATTACAGACACAGTAATTTCATTTTCATTGAATTGCGAAAACAAGTGCGCCAATGGGTGAGAGCTGAATTTATTGTTTTCGTTTAAATAAAGATTTTCAATGCGATAACAGTAGTTTTAAAGGCACATAAATACATAAATAAAAAGTACACCCCGAGGCAGATTGAAACATATGGTCATACGTAAAGGGTGCTCCGAAATTCCGGTGAAAATTGGTAATGGTATCGATAATGAGATCGATAAACATGTAGATAATGAGATCGATAAAAAAAGAATTGACAGTAAAATCGATAAATATATTCATAACAAAGTAAATATAGATATCGATAAATATCGGTGCAAAATTTTTAGCGAAGCACATAGTATCTAAAATAACGTTAAAAACAATCCACAGTCTTGCCATAGTCTAATATTTTTACGCCTATGAAATTTGTTGTAAAAAATGCGTTTTTACATTTGGGTATCTCACAATAAAAATGAAAGTTTCGTTTTGCGAAATTCTATAAGCGTAGCCTCGCATTTTGACCTGAAGTAAAACTTTTGCCCGGGAAGTTGTATTGAGATTACCACCTCATGCGACAATATATTCGACATTTTTACAAAAATAGAGATCATTTGTAGTAAAGAATCGCTAGGTTCCAGTGCTGCATCGAAAAAGTAGCTTTAAGTCATTATTTTATTTAACCAAATACTATCCCTGATGGAGCCAAGGAAACAGTTCCACCTCTGCTACTCCGCCCAGACTGTTGAAGAAGCGTGAACCCAAGTGATTCAGTAGCCTCGTCTGTAGATCTGGTCATCGACACGGATAGTGGTCAATTGACTCTTCCTCATTCTCATCATGGCAGCCTGTGCAGAGAGAACTGGTTGATATTCGCCGCCTGAGTTTAATTACTTCAGCAAAATATATTTCTCTCAATACATGATTTGGACTATTTTATCTATAGCAGCTTGGTGGTACAGCTCCACGGTTTTATTAGCACAAAAGGCAACTTGCTGTTAGGCCGAATCTGAGTTGTACAGATTCACTAGTACTACTACTTTCGCCCATGAGGGTTGGTGGACGGACTTTAACTTGGATCCTGTCTTTATTGTTTTATTGCTTTCATTTCTGATCTTTGGATATTTTGCTATCGCCGCAAACTACCGAGTGAGGCCTGTGGAGTCTAGTTGTAGACAAACTACTGCGGATGGTATAGCGATGATTTCTAGAGGGAAGTTCGCGAGTGCCCTCTGCTCCATCGTTCAAAGAGGACATAATCTAGCAAAAAGGTGGTGTGCTGAGGAAAGACTTAATATTAGTTGCGATCCCGTACGAGTCCGGACTAGTCAGAAATAGTCAGAATCAGTCAGATTTTACTGAAAATCGATCCCGTACACCGAGCCTCTGACTATTGAGAGGACAAAAAAGAGAGTAAATAAGGTCCTCTCTGTCAGAAGTTACCAGTTTTAGTCCGAAGATTTTTTGCTGGTAAATTTTGGTAAATGTGCCAAACGATCAGCTGTAGTGTGTTTGGCAACGAAATTGTAAACAAAAGAAATGTGCATTTTGCTAATTCATGTTGAAAAATATTTAATTACCGGTTTAAGTGGATTCTAATGAATTTCAAAGTATTTTTGGTTATTTACATGTTTGAGCTGAGTGTGTTTACATACAAACCTCTAAGTCAGCCATTGTCCTTAAATCACTCATTATCAAGGGATGAGGAACTTAGCTTTGGATGGGGTCGCGGTCAAAGTCGTCTCAGAAGTGAAGTATCCAGGTCTTATCATAGACTCCATACTCCTGTGGGGGACTCATGTTGAGGCGGCCACCTCCAAGACCATGAGAGCGCTGATGTTGTGCAAAGGTCTAGCGGGCAAATCTTGTGGTTGTACCCTAAGTATCATAAGACCAATAATAACAGATGGGAAGTGGCTTAAGTGTAGAACTTTGGAAACGGTAAGGCAGTCCTGGCCAAGACTCAAGGTTTGATGTGTGTTTGCAGTGCTGGACATAAATAATTCTTGAGCTCCAGCCAGTGCTTATTTCAGTTGAAGTACGCGAGAGAGGGCTTTGGCAGGGTAATTGTCTTTTCATCCAGAAACAAGGAAAAACCAGCGCGTGTGAACCTTTTCCAAGCATCTTCCACGCGTAAGTTTATGTCATTAGTTTGTGCGCAGAGATTAAACTAACTAGGATTTATCGAAGCGAGAGGACTTATTCTAAGCGATAGTCAGAATCCAGGAATCTGGTCCATCGATCATATCGCTTTTGACTCCGTCGAAGAGATATCATTGAACTTCCTCCTGAAGTGTGCGGCCGTTTCACGGATAAGGGACATATGCATAGGCCATATATGCCCAATAGAAGATCACACTCCCTACTTCTGGGATCCGTTTTAAAATTTATAGAGGCTATCAGGCTAGCTGCATTGTTGGGATGAGCTGAGGGTACAATAAACCTACTGGTCACAATGCTTACCTTATTTAAATCTATCTATCTACCAAACGAGTCCGTGAAGAAGTCAAACGAAAAAGTGCAAGCACTTGCTTGGTGGCTTTAGAGAGGTGTGTTCAGGTAAAGTCATTGAGCCCACCGCAAACCGTAAAGCTGGCAGTAATTCCAACGGACGCTATTCGCAGCATAGTGAGCTTACTACCCGAATATTTATAAAAATATGGATGTCAAACGAAGTAGTAATAAAAAATCCTTTTTTTTTTTACCATTTATAGTATTTTGAGGTTTGAAGGAGTTGCCACCTATTAACAATTAAGTTCAATTCGAATTAATGGAAATAGGATAAATAAATTTTGAATGCTTTTCAATCAAAATGTTTTTTTAAAGTTTAAGTATGTTGAGGTTAATTGAAATAAATTACTTCTAATGTAACACGCAGAAATTTTATACAGTCAGCGAAGTGGGTTAGGAAAAGCTAGTATATCGTCACCTGAACACCCTTTAAGCATTTATACATACATATTTATACGCATTATTTCAACAAATGGTTTCCTTGTCAATAGTAATTTGCATTCAACGCTGAAATACATTTTCGGGCTATAAAAAAATTGCTGTCGAATAGGCGAGATTTAGTGCAAATTTTAAATACATTATATAAATATTAACTTACATACATATATCCATGCATACAAAGGTATGTGTGAACTTGTTATTCACAGGCGCTAGGTAATGATGCAATTTTTTTCCCTGCCAAATTTAAAAAAAAAAACTTGTTTGTATGCCAAAACATTTGTGTACAATTGCGACATTATGTCATTCTGTTATTTTCAAAAGAGACCATACAAAAAATTTAATTAAAAAATAAAAAATAATGCATACATACCGACGTGATCAATAAATAAATTTACAAAAGCAGCATTTAAAGCTTTTTGCATTGATAAAATTATTTAAACCTTAAATATATTTCTAATTTCTTTGGGAGTATGTACAAAAAATGTATTTAAGTGAAGAATGGAATAATTACGGGATTAAAACAAGGAATTAAGATAACATATATTTTCGAACAGGCATGAAAATGTTCTTTATGATAAACGAATTCGCTATATGATGAAAATAATTTTAGAGAGCAAACACTCCGTTTCACTTGAGCAGTAGCGTGGACCGAAAATCCGCCCTTTTAGAATTTTGATTGGTAATAGCAAAAATATCGTTCATTATGCTCTAAAAAATATCTGTGTGCAGCTCGCCCAAGTCCATCAAAGTTCAAGTACTAAAAAAAAAATTTTTCTTAGCTAACTTCGATTGTCTACAAAAAAGGTCCATATACCAAATTATGTAGGACTAATACTTTAGAAGATTATTGCAATTTTAGTAAAAAAATGTATTACTTAATTTATTTATTCATTTTTATTTTTTGGCCATATTAAATTTTGATGGACTTGGGCGAGCCTAAAATATTGACCAAAAATTGTCATATTTCACACAGATTGCTTTTAGAGCATAGTGAACAAGATTTTTGCTATTACCAATCAAAATTCTAAAAAAGCGGATTTTCGGCCCACGCTATTGAGCAGGTAACCGTTTTTCTCCAAAGACCGAGCGCATGTCTTTACTCAGGTTTTAACCGATCAACGGAAGTAGTTTCGATGATCTAATTTTGTTTAGATGGAGCCATTTAAAGAAAACCTCTTCTGATTTTAGGCCGCACAGGGATCAGACCACACGGTATGTGGTCCTTGTTGTTCAAGGCAAACGGCAAGCACAGCCACCACGGGCTGGCCGGTGCTACTCCGCACACAAAACTGCATTTTCTATTTCCCCTCCACAATCTTGTACACACTCCAAGTTCTATACGACGAATAACCCAAGACTTGGCACCTGATACAAAATAGGCTGCGTGTACCATATAATTCTGGCAACTGTCTTCAAACTCAACACATTCTTTCGAAAGACAAAACTCTTCTGACAACTAGCTCTTCACTGTCTTTGGAAGGCCCAATTGAATGAGCTGCTACCGAGGAGGCCTTAGTGTTTTTCTGTTTGTCTTCTAGAAATAACTTTTTGAAATATTAAATGAAATTTATAAAATATATAGCTTCCTTTTTAAAAGAATAAAAAATAATAATTAAAAGAAAATTTAATTCAAATAAAATATATATACATAAAAACTAAAAATTATAAGAACATTTAATTAAAAAAATATCTTTTTAAAAAAATTAAATGAAAATATAAAAAGAAATCAGTTCAATTAACTGAAATTAAAAAAAAATCTTTTTATAATAAAATATTAACATTAAAAGAAAATTAAATTTAAAAATGAAGAAAAACTGAATTAAAAGGAAAAGAAAAAAATAAGCTTCTAAAATAATAAAAATAAGAAAATAAAATAAGTTTTTAAAAATTAAATGAAATAAAAAAAAAATATTTTTCTTTTTATAACAATAAAATATAAAAATTAAAAAAATTTCATTAGAAAAAATTTAATTGAAAATAGAAGAAAAAGTTTTATATAAGATTTTCTAAAAATTAAATGCTCTTAATTTTTTCCTTTTTAAAACAATAACATCTAAAAACTAATGTAAAAAGGGAAGAAAAATAAGAAATTAAAATAACTTTCTAAAAATTAAATGAAATTTAAAAAAGTATATATATCTATCTATACATACTATATGTGTATATATATACTATACATACATACGTATTTTTTCTTTTTACAAAGTGAAATCCAAAAATTCAAAGAAAATTATATAAAAAAAAATATTATTAAAAACAAAAAACATTTCGCTGCAAAAAGACTCAACCTCGGATCTCTGGAATCCCACGCCAGTGCTTTGCCTACTCCGCCATTTCGACTGTTGGAGCAGCGTGAGCAAAATGATATACAAGTGCTTTCCGTCAAAAGAGCTTTTCGTCATGAAAGTTGGCAAGAAAGCTTTTTTTGTAAGACTTTCGTGCCAGATTAAACAAAGTCTTTCAAAGTATTTTGCCTACTTACAAAGGACTTTCAACAATCTTAGCCAGAAGGGCCCTGAAATATATGTCCTCAAGTGCGATTGCGGCCTTGGACCACCCGTGAGTGGCTACCTTGCACTTTGTGGCAGAATTCTAATAGCCGCAATCGTTGCTGCCAACCGCCACCCAAAGGAATGAGCAAAGAAAATACCTACAAAATTACGGCAGTCTGCACAAGGCATTGGCTCGTTGGGTTGACAATTCACTCAAGCCAACCACCCAACGTCAGAACAACCAAAGTATTTGTTAATTTGCGACCGCATTCTTCTTCTTAATTTCAAGTCGATTTCTTCTTCAAAGACCATCTATGCAATTTTGGGTGTGGTCCACCATAACTTTGTTGGTTAAGATAAGATCGATCACTTCTTCAGGATTTTGGCCGATTTTCTCCTCCGATTTGTTGTGTGCGCCTTGATGTTCTCACACAAACGGGAGGGAAATACAGTTTTACGTCACTTCCAAATAATGTGTGGATTTTAAGAAAATACTTTTGAAGCCGAAAATACACTCGGAGGTTTTCCACTGCCAGCCGACAGGCGACCGCTGTTAGAAAAATCAATCATCGAGTCTAGTTCCGACGGAATGGTAATATGCACATCAAACTTTTCAGCGCAGTACCAGATTTTTAGTTGACAACCCTACTCAATTTAATTTTTGACGACCCTACTATAAAATTGTCTTAGTTCTAGTCACCTATTACCCTACTCTAAAACATTTATAGCTCTTGAAATTGTTTCCCTGATAATGAAAAATTATAAAATTTTACATGCAAGTTGGATGTGCATATGTATGTGCACACGTATATACCCTGCAGCAAATCAAACTGGTTCAGAACTTGCGCTGAGCTAGCCTGAAAAGGGACGGTACTGGTTCTTCATCTATCCCAACTCAATGCTTTCAACTGTCTTTTTTAACATGGCGATGTCCTACGAAGTGACAATTGTCGCCCTCTGCAGAACTTTTGAACTCGTTCTGAGCTGACTCTGGCTTAGATGGTTCTGAGACAGTTCATATAACAACAGTTCCTAGATAGTTCAAAAAAGGTCACCTCTAGACTAGAAAAAATTAGGTTAGTTCTGAGCTGGTTCTAAGAAGTATAGTATAGGGATTGCCTTTAAATAAGCACGCATACAATTTTGTAAATAAAAAGTACTTCATTTTATGTTTAAAGGGCTATTTGATTTGCACTAATTTACTTTTTTAAGAAAACTGTGCTTAAAAATTTGGATCATAAAGTGTCAATTATTCCTTCATTTTCTAAAACCGTTATTCTTAAAAATAATTTATATTTGTTACGTATAATGGGTATTTCTGGGATACTTATAATTTAAAATATAAAAAATGCTTATTTGTGATAACTCAGCGTTAAATTGTATTAAATATATTGAAATGTAATACATACACTCCCCGGCATCTAATAAGAACATATAGAATTTTAAATATTCACAATGGTTTTCATGCTAAATATCTTTCGTAAATTTTTTTATATAAGAATGGCTCATAAATATTATAACATAAACATATCAATTCACATTTAAAATTTTGTTGGAAATTTAGTAGAATTCTAGAAACTGTTATAAAAACTTCAATATTTCAATTCAGAGTTTACAAGTATGCAGTTCTATAGCCCATTAAATTTTCGTATAATTAATCGCGCTGATTTTATATAACTCTTTTTACGCACGCTCTTGAAGGTATTCTCCTATTTAAATATTTTCGTTTAAGATGCAAGATTACATTTTACTACATTAAAACTTGATGGGCTACAAAACAGAATACTCGAAATATTTATAATAAAAAATTTCTGATTAAAAAGTTTAAAATTTGAAGACAGTTTTTAGAGTTCTATCAAATTTGCAGCACAGTTAGGAATTTGAATTGAAATGGTTTATGAAGTATGACACATAGTACTTAAATAAAACCTTAACGAAAAATATTTAAAATGAAAAACCTTCGAAATTAAAAAAAAAATTCACTGCGTAACTACACATTTCGGGTGCTCAGATATATCGTATCGTTCATAACAATACCACCCCCCATTTGTAACACGGTTTTTATCATTTTGTTTTAAGCACGATAATTTGTTTTATAAAATAATAACAAACAAATTTTAACCCTAAATATGTTGTGAATAATTTAAAAAAAAGAAATGGTGTACGCGGACCTTTGCTGTTGAGTGTAGCTTAATTAAATTTTATATTTTGCATTTAATTTTATACGTACGTAGATATGTATAAAAATGACATTAATGTTACCAATAACGACTTTTTTTGGAAATATTTTAGCAGTTGCTCCATAAACTATGTAACGAATTACATATAGAATAAACGAAAACATTTTGTTATTAGTTAGAAAAAATATAGTATATTACATTTGTGCATCTTTTGTCAGCTTTCACATGACCAGGATGAGTAATATTGATGACAGCGCAACTAGCAACATATGAGTTTCAACCGTCCAGCTCTGCATCCCTTTTGCAGTAGTTCAGAGACAGTTCTAAAATTTGTAGGGCGAAACTAGCGCTTTGTCAGACTGTCCCTAAATTTTGCTGCAGGG
>NW_023458560.1:31658453-31660114 GCF_013731165.1 Rhagoletis pomonella
TGGAAACGTTGTTAAAAATATTGTGCAAATTGAGCTTTCTTAAATCTTGTTTTCGTTTAAATAAAGAATTTCAATGCGATAACAGTAGTTTTAAAGGTACATAAATACACCCCAAGGCAGATTGAAACATATGGTCATACGTAAAGGGTGCTCCGAAATTCCGGTATGAATATTGGTAATGATATCGATAAACATGTAGATATAGAGATCGATAAAAAAATGGACAGTAAAGTCGGTAAATATAACAAAATAAATACAGATATCGATAAATATCGGTAGTAAAATTGTTAGCGAAGCACATATCTAAATCAGGGATGGTGCAAATATTTGCTTTCGCATTCGTCATGCGAATGATTCGCATCTTTTTACACATTCGCATTCGTTATTCGCATTCGCATGAAATGATACGAATGTTTTGCGCATGCGAATGTGTACAAGGGCAGAGAGTCCACTCTAATATTGTTGAAATGGCTCTAAGTCTGTCTTACCAGGGTGCTGACAATAACCAGCTTTTAGCTTCAGGCGCTAAACCGTTAAGTAGTATATCAAGCAACATTGATACAAATAATCTGGAGATATTGAAAAATGTGAAATTAAAGCCCAATTGAAGGCCTGTCCTAAACAAAATTGAGCTCATCTCGGTAAAAATCCTCTCGATTGGTTGAAAAGTAAATTACAATACGACATATTGACAGATCTGGCCCGCAAATATTTGAGCGCTCCATCTGCGAGCGTTCCAGCCTTATATACGAGCCTCTAACGCAAGGCGCATATTGCATCCGATAGGCCGACCGATTTCGGCCGAACAATTTGACCGTTCGAACTGATGCGCACACTTAACCAGATTATTTGCCGACCGTATTTGTACGCACAAATCTAGTTTTCATTTAAATTTTGTAAGCAGTGCATGTGATTTTTATAGGTAATTTTTTTGTTTTGCACCCAATAAGTTCATTTTGGTACTTTTTACCTGACATCGGACGAGAAAAAAAAACATGTTTGAATTTATCGTCACTGACAAAATATTTTGTTTTTACTACGCTTTTATCAACTTGCAATGTTGTGTGTCCAGAAACTTTCAATGTTGTGGATCCAGAAACTTTCAATGTTGTGTGTCCGACACCATAAAACCTTTGCTTTGAAAAGTTCCTATAAAAAAGCATAGTGCATAGGGCGACATCTGTAGTGAATAGGGCGAGGTAGATGACATCTAGATGTCGCCCTATGTACTACGTTTGCTACAGCGGAAATAGACGACACGCCATTTCTTTAAATAAAATTAATTGGTGCTCGTTTGTATGTACATACATATGTAAATGCATGTGTGTGCACCTTTCTATTAATATCGTTGACTTATTTTAATATCTATTGCAAAATTTTATTCAGACAGGACTAAAAAGTAGAAAATAAATAATATAAAAAAAACTTTTTAATATACAACGCTTTTATAAATGGACTAAAAAGTAGAGAGTTAGGCGACTTACGGAAGGCTTAAAGACCGGGGCGCACTCCTGTAAGAACAATAATGGCGACCTAGTAACTGATGTCCAGAGCGTACTTAAATTATGGAGGGAACACTTTTCCGCCCTACTAAATGGTAGCAGCACGGAAAGTTGTGGAGAAGAAGAACCCGAGCCCGCAGTCGATGATGACGGAGTCGA
>NW_023458560.1:31660214-31661642 GCF_013731165.1 Rhagoletis pomonella
ATGACTTTTGCTAAAATTTCAAAATCAAAAGTTATCAAAACAAATTCTATGGGACTGAGAAATATTATTTTCTACTTTTTAGTCCATTTATAAAAGCGTTGTATATTAAAAAGTTTTTTTATATTATTTATTTCACTTTTATTTCACATATTTTGATTAAAAGAAAAATATTGATAAAAATAAAATATTTCACACAAACAACAAAAAATATAATCGATAATCGCATGAGGCTGTTGCCTGAAAATTTCAAAATGTACTTAGCGGCATTGCGCTACTATGATAGACGGCCGAGTAATCGTAGCCAACTTATGTACAGTAGACTGCATCACTGCCAATACAAAAAAAAAAGCGTTACTGTTTTTCCACTTATAAAATCTAGATATGTATTATATTTTAAGACTTCCACCAAAATATCTCGCAAACATATTAAGATTTACGATCTGAAAATACCTCCAAAAACTGAGTTCTTTTATTAATAAACAGTTTTTTTTTAATATTTTTTGAAAAATTACCTCAGATGACTGAGCAGTTTAAACTTAAAAAGTTTTCATAAAAATAAAAAAAAAATTCTACGGAATCATAATAATGAGATTTTTGATGCTGTTTTTGCACTTTTTTCAAAGACTGGTTTAAGAAAAACTTAAATATCTCAGCCAAACCCTTACCATTTAGACCTATGAGGTATCATTGGTAAGGTATTTTCTCACTCTTTTAATTTCTTTGCGAATAAGCTCATTCAAAATATGAAAAAGGGAGGTAAGATAAACGAGTGTCATTCCGTGTTGAATTAAGATGTTTTGGTATTGAATACAAAAAAAAAAAAAAAATGGGACGTGAATGAGTTTTTTTTTGCAAAGAAACAAAAAGGGTGAGAAAATGATACCTGTGATACCTTATAAGTCTATATCGGTAAAGCTTTGGAGCAGGTTTTCAAGTTTTTCTTAAACAAATCTTTGAAAAAAGTTAAAAAACAACATCAAAAATCTTATTATTATTATTCCGTTGATAAAAATTTTTAATATTTTTATGTACACTGCCAGAACAAAGAATTGGCACAGAAATTTTTTCACAATATATGCAACAATTTGTATTCTAATATTTTTCCGCCAATTTTGTATAAAAATATTGTTCATTCAACAACAATTTTCATGAAAATTTGCTCAATTTTCGCGAGTTTTGCACAAAGTTTAGGAATTATATTTTTATGTTTTTTGTTGTAGAATGAACCATATTTTTAAACGAATTAATAAACGAGTCCGTGAAGAAGTCAAACGAAAAAGTGGAAGCTTTAGAGAGGTGTGTTCAGGTAAAGTCATTGAGCCTACCGCAAACCGGCAGCAATTCCAACGGACGCTATTCGCTGCATAGTAAGCTTACTACCCGAATATTTATAAAAATATGGATGTCAAACGAAGTAGTAATAAAAAA
>NW_023458560.1:31661742-31666888 GCF_013731165.1 Rhagoletis pomonella
TAGTTATTCTAGACACCGATAACACCGGAATGTCCGACTGAATGTTGCTAAATATTTCACTTTCTAGAAAGTCAAGAGGTACCTGTCTGATCACCCATAGGTCTCAAAAAAACTTTTGGGAATAAAAACTCTAATTCCCATATTCTTGAGGTCATTGTTAGTCAGACTTGCGTTTGCATCTTTAACCGAATAAAAGAAGACCTTAAATAAGGACCTTCCTATGGCAAGAATGTTTTTCAGACCACTTATATTTAACTTCCGAATTTTGCCGAAAAGGAAAAGGCCGTTCTTCACCCCCTTATTCTCAAATAAACCACTTTTAGACGCATCCATAAGAACAACTGCTTCTCCCTTAAAATCAAACTTATATCTCTGACTTTCATTTTGATTGAACTTATTACTTTCGGATGTATTTAAAACCCCAGCACCACCCTGATAAGCAGAGTCAGCGCTAACCTGAGCCGCCATTGCATTCAAATGATTAACATGGCCACCGGCACTGTACTGAGCACTATCCAAACCGCAACCACCATTACTATTCAAAAAATCAGACGAACCCAATGAATTTTCCACTACTGTAAAAGCGTTTTCAATATTCGTCTGGACACTATCAGACTGTACCACACTAGCTAACGAGCCCCTCTTAACCAGCATGCCGCTGAGTGGGGGAAGTTCACCACAACTCATATTTTCACTCGAATCACTAAACTCCTCCACCAATCTGTTAGAATCGCCCTTAGGTCTCTTGGAGACTGAGCCACAAGTCTTTTTCTTCCTAGTTTTCCCGATTTTGCCCAAATTGGCCTGCGCATTCTTAAAAGATGCGCACGCCATTTTGGACGCCATCCCAGACGCCTGAGCGTCCGCCATCTTTTATACAAAAACCGCTATGCCAAGTATGAAAATTTTTCGCCACAAGAAACTCACCCAAACAGCACAAAAAGCAACGCTCAGGAAGCTGCAGCTACCAGGAACCACTCAAAATTAATACACACGTCAGAAAACACAAAAATCTGATCGTATAAACTTGAACCAAAAATTTAAACACAAAAGTATTAAATTAGCAAAACTACCGTCACCACTGCACTTGTATAAAAATCCGCTGCGATCCGCTATCCACAAGAGTCAACCGCTCACCACCGATGCTGCAACGCAATTCCCAAGCAGCACAAAATGGTGAACGAATACAAATATTAGGTTCATTCCTTATCTTTTTGGACTAAAATCTGAAAAGTGTCAAAATGCCAGAGCGTAAGCAAAATGCGCTCACTACGTAACAGGAAAAGTAAAGGAACGCAAAAAACCTAATTTTTAGTCCAAAGAATGGCAACAACAAAACTAACGTCAAATAAGGTCGGTGTTATGCAGAAATTTTGTTTGGCAAACTGCGTGCAATTGTTGTTGCAGCAAACTCGGAGAGAGCGAGTTTGGCGACTCTCACAGCAAACTAATTTTGTTTGGTCAAACTGCAGCAAATTCGGTGTTGCCATATACAAAAATTTTAGACAATTGTTGCTATACACAAAAATTGCCATGATACCGAAAGCCAGAAAACTGTATTTATGCTGTAGGAGCTTCAAAGATTAGGGCACAGTTAATTGCCTATGCAATATCAAAAAAATATATATTAATTGTGCGCGTTATGTAAATCTGAAATTCTCATTTCGTGTTGCCAATAGCTATGAAAACCATAATGAACGTGCAACCCTGTACCAAACTCGACATAACCACCTCCGAGCAAACTAAGCAGCCGCCATTTAATTTGGCAAACAAAAGTTTGTCTGCATAACCACGACCTAAGAACGGAAATGTATGTACAAAACACATTCACACAAGCACAAGCACAATAAACACTTGCTATATCAATTATTTTTTGCCTCCTTCCAATTTCAATTCATTTCTTTTACTTTTTAGATTATTCTCACTTTTAGCGTATTCTTTAATTTCCGTTAATTTAAATTCAGTTGAGTTTGACACTTTTCAGGATTTTGCCAGAAAAAATTCTTCTGACTAAATCTGACTACTTCGGACTGATGAGAGTCACTCTCACTGACTGTTGCTCTCTCATTTTTGCTGTCATTTCCGAGTTAAGGAACGCTTTTTGGACTAAATCTGACTACTTCGGACTTTTTCTGACTATTTCTGGGAGATAAGGAACGCTCCTATTGTGGACGATAAAAGATGCAGTGATGGAAATAAAGTCAAGAATAATCGATGAATGGCAGCAACAGTACACGGGAAAAAGTCAGTCAAAAGGAAAAGCATATGGACATATGTTCCCGGAAATACTAAATAAACCTTGGTTCCACAAAAAGTCAGATTTCACGCCTATTGCAATAAAACAAATAAACAGAATAATGACAAATCACACATTTTGTAAAGATACTCTAGCAAAAATGAATGTATATACGAACTCGAACTGTGAATCTTGTAGCATAAAGCGAAGCGCACATTAGCGCGATTCCATCGTTGCGAATACGTTGCGAATTCGGCTGTAAACTTCGAATCCGCAAACGTGCGCACACTTGAGCGATTTTTTCGCGTCGATTTCCGATGTACAATTCACTCAATTTTCCCTTTATTTCGTGTATTTTCGCACTCGGCGTGCCCAAATCGTACAAAATACTATTATTACGAACGTTTTTATTAGTTTTTGTACATTACACTTTTTTTTTCTTTGTCTTTATTGCTGTGACACCTTTCTTCTTCTTTGACGCCTTCAAAACGCTGCAAGCCGCGTTTCGAACGCGTCAATAGAGAGGAACATTGAATGTTCGAAAAATTCGCAGCGACGGAATCGTGCAAGTGTGCGCTAGCGCATTAAAATGTATGGGTAGCATTGTTGTAATTTTTGGGCTTGCGGATTCGCAACGACAGAATCGCGCCAATGTGCGCTTCGCTTAACAGAAGATACAAATCATATAATTTTTCACTGTACCAAATACATTAATACCAGAAACAAATATCCAGTAATCAGGAATTGCACATCACTTGAAGAATTTCATCGAAATACAAATGGGAAAGCATATGGAGCCATCACTAGTTTTTTAAGCGATATAAAAATGGACTTATAATTAGTTTTTGCAACTAATAATTGGAGATGGCGTTTTAAAGCATTATTGCCGGCCAAATAAGACTTCTAAGCTTTTGCAAAAGTGAAGGGAGCAACGTTAAACCTCAAAAAAAAAAAAACAAAAAAATTTTTCACAAAAAGGACAGATACAATATTTTATTTTATTTGTATTTGTATTTTTATAAAAGCTTTTCGTTTGCAATTTCTTTGCTTAATATTTCTTTATATATACATACGCATGAATGTCTGTAATTATTAAACATATATTTTTAAGCTAAAATTTATACAGTAAGACTTTGTTTGTGTATACGTCACTAACAACTACTACAGGTGTTCGTTTTATTCAATAATACAACTTCAATAAAAAAATGTATAAGGTAGTATAAATTTTAGTTTTAATTTCGTCTCATTTTATGACTTTAAAAAAGAAAATGCACTTTTGATTGCAATGATATGCTCTACTTAACTAAGATACAAGGCTTTTGCCGTTTATAAGACACATTTGTATTTTATTAATTTACGCACTTAGTACGTAAAATTTTTAATTAATTCGAGATTGATATTTATTTCAAGTTACGAATCTTATTTGATATGTAGAGCTACCTGAAGTCTCATGCTATATAAAAAAAAAATACGTACTTAAATATCAGCTCATTTAGCTTTGTACATATGAGATTTTCAGTGTTTAACTTAACATAAAATTATTGATTATTGTTGGATCTCATCGCTTAATTACAATCAACGCTTTTTCAACAAAGATTAGCATACTGCATTAGATTAACATAAAAGAAAAGGTTACTAAATATAAATAAATTGCAGCAAAATAGAGTTGGCGCAAGAACCGGTTGTCAACTAATGACCACAGTATTGGACGGAACACGATTGCTGAGCGTTGCTCTGGCAACTAAGTTACATTTAAAAACTACGTATGTTTCATAACGTTGGTTTTTTTCGGAGTTTTTTTTATATTGATTTGCTTGACCTTATTTTGTCGGTCCAAACAGGAATCTCGATTTACTGTTGTTGGGTAGCTCGTTTCCAATGGGATGGTGACAAGAAAGTGGCAGACTTACGTTTTGATGATTTTGGGATAATCGGCGAATGGGGGTCCAATTGCTGTCAAATGAATAGACCAGGTTTTGCATTCACAACTTCTTTATTTTCCCCTGCACAATTTGGTTGGGGATTCGCCGGAAGAAATATGACGGAACCCTTTGCCTTTGACTGAACCAGATACAAGATAAAAAAAAAAACTGCAAACGAATAGCACGATTAAATTCTGTTACCGCCTCGAACACTTTGCACACTTACGGCTTTTTACTGATAGCCTTTTTCCTTATGTTTGGGCTCAGTCGATTTCCCTTTATTAGATATGGGTGAATATCGACTAACTGAATGTCGCCAGCTTTTAACCCAGTTTAATTATTTGGTTAAGATTACTTCCGTTCTTGCGAGGGCTGATGCGTGTGGTTCGCTCCGTGTCCAATTCGGGAAAGGAAGAATATTTCCTTAGCCTCGTGGTATGTGACCACCGATTCTTTTATCGTGTGTAAGTGTGTGCATTTCCCTATTGTCACTGTCAATTCGTGCCTATGCCGATATGATGGTTCGTGTCTTGGATAACATTGGTTACGTACATTCATCTGGCAATCCCCCCCATTTTGAAGTTTAGCTTTGACAGTTTTGTTATGTTTACATTTCTCATGAGTGTTCTTATGTCTATTATTTGGCCACTAAAAATAATAGATCATTACCCCCTCCCATCTTCAGCGACACGTCAACAAAAAATGTGGAGCGTTTAGCAGGGAGATGAGAATGGTGTTTCGAATGCGATTCACGAGCTGTGGTTCGATGGTCGTTAGACCCCTTACATCGAAATCGCTTTATATGATCTTCATCAACCCTACCCTGACTCGTACTCATTAAATAAGCTAAGGTAGATGAAAGGGCATTGGTAAATGGTTTGGTTATGATTCTTTTTTTGGTTTTGCTTTGATCGATTTACTAGCAATGTACCGAGAACATGATATAACAAAACTATGGATATAACAAAACTAAACTTAATTATTTTAT
>NW_023458560.1:31666988-31687349 GCF_013731165.1 Rhagoletis pomonella
TTTTTTTTTTTTGTTGTTCTTATGGGCTTGTTGGCACCTATCGCCGAGCCCGACCAACGAATTCCTTCTCAGGACTCGACGACAGATTGGGTTGGCGTAAAGCATCTCGGCGACGAGCCATAGACGGGCTTCCCGGAACTACAACTGGTGCTGTCGGGATGGGTTCGGTGGATGTATAGAGTAGACTGCGCCGGGGCAGACCGATGGTGCGGATGAATCGTACCGGGCATGAGGTGGTTGGTTGAACAGTGGTTCGTGGTTGAGTTTGTATTGAGGATGAGGACAGCGTAGACGGGTGTGGATTTTTATTGCTCTCCACTACACACACCCAACCCCGTTACTACGTGTACCGCTTACCTTGTCCACTTGTCAGTATTAAGCGTGCGTAAAAGTTCGGGTGACCGCGGCAATCCAATAAGTAAAAGTGGCGTCGGTTTTGCAAATTTCCCTGACGATGTCCCTTTCTGAATGACTAGCGCAACGGCAAAGTTATTGATACGCGATTTACCCGACTGTGGCGGATCGATTGCGCTAGGGATGTGTTTCGAATCTAAGGGAATATCCCATTGGTTTTTGTTGACTAGAAGCCGGGTACCTTGTAATAATGCAAAATCTATCAAGTATGGAGGGCCACCCTATATTCATTGAATTTCTTGAGAAGGCGAAGGTACTGACTAAGTTAACGTGTTGTGATTAAATCGGCGGAATAATTGCCAAGCACCCGGTGTTTAGCATCGATCAGTTCATATGAATTCGAACCAAGTTTCCGTGAAACATAGGCTCTAATTTTTGGTGGGGCTAGTTTTTGTGCATAGCCCTCTCCGGCCACAGACTGTTTAGGATTGGGAATGTACACTTCCGAGCCAATCTCGAAATGGCGTTCTCTTTTGCGGGTCAATGCTCGTTGTGCTGTTTGTTGATATAGTTCGAACTGTTTGTCTCGAATTTCATCAGCCAGAACTTTACGTTGTTCCACATCCTGGGTATGGTATGGATTTACATCCAATAATAATTTATATTCGTTTCCATCTTTCACATATTCACGACCGGTGTGCAGAAAATATGGCGTGTAGCCCGTGGCTGAATGCACTGAAGTGTTAATATCATGAATAACCCGAGAAAGATGGTTTTCCCAGGAGCAGTGTTCAAGAAGATCAGCCATGTGAGCACGTAATCCAAGTTTTATGCTTTTGTTTGTCGCCTCCACCTGATTGGCTTGTGGATGGTACAAAGGGGTTTTCATGTGTTTGATATTATAATCGGCGCAAAGCTTTGCGAAAGTTTGACTGACGAATTGAGTACCATTATCTGATATAATGAGTTCGGGGCAGCCATTCACAGTGAATATATGTCGAAGAGAATTGACTACGGATATAGCGTTTGCACTTTTCATGGGCTGCGCCCAGACATATCGCGAGTAGCAGTCGATGGCTACGAAGATCCATTGGTTACGATTTTTAGACATGGGCAGCTTACCGACGAAGTCAATCGATAATTGACGACCCGGTCGTTTTGGTTCTCTATATTCGCCGTGAGGTGTTTTGGTGCTCTCATTACTTGGTTTAATGCGGTGGCATAGTTCACATTGCCGAACGTACTGGTAAACGGACTCATACATGTTTGGCCAGTAATAGCGTTGTGAGATACGTCTGTAAGTTTTCCAAACACCCTGATGCAAATGTTGGTTGTGGTTTTCATTGAGAACTTTGGCTCTATCAGAAGATGGTACACAAAGTGTCCACAGTATTTCCGCACTTTGATTGGAAAATTTCAATCGATGGTATAGAAGGTTGTTTTCGATTTTGTATCTATCTAATGGTTGTTTTGAGGCCATGGCATGCATTTTGTTGTACCATTTATCGCCAGTATTTGGGTCAATGTTAATCACGGACATGATTGGGGAAAGATTCACGTGAAAATCACTCGGAAGGTCAATTGGGTTTCTGCGAACGATGTTGAGAAGAGCAAAAGAACGAGATAAGGCGTCAGGAAGTTCCAAATGTTTTCCTGGTTTATGAATAATTTTGAGTTCGTATGGTGATAATCGGATCGCCCAACGACATAAGCGACCAGTTGGATCTTTGAGAGTTTGTAGCCAGCGTAACGCTGCATGATCCGTTACCACAACCAATTCACGACCCTCAAAATATGGACGAAACTTTTCGACCGCTAAGAGAACGGCTAGGCATTCCCGTTCGGAGGCTGTGTAATTTTGTTCGGCTTTCGAGAATTTCTTTGAAAAATACTGAACCACCCGTTCATTCCCATCATGTTCTTGTACTAGAACAGCTCCCGCCGCGATCAGCGAGGCATCGGTATAAACCTTGAATGGTTTTGAATAATCTGCCATAGTCAGAACGGGAGTAGTAGTTAAATACTCTTTGAGTTTGAGAAAGGCTTGTTCAGCAGCGGTATTCCATTCAATGGGTCCCTTGCGGTTTCCTTTATACAATTCGCAAAGGGGAGCTGTGATCTCCGAGAAATTTGGAATAAATTTACGGTACCAGCCTGCTGCACCAACAAACCGTCTGACTTCTTTTGCCGTTTTGGGCCGTGCGAATTCCACAATAGCTCGAATACGAGATGGATTCGCAGATAGACCCTCTTGAGACAAAACGTAACCCAGGAATTCCAATCGTTTACAGCAAAAATTCGATTTGGATGTTGAGATGGTTAAGCCGGCCCCAGCCAAACGTTTTGCAACAATAGCCAATATCTTAACGTGTTCTTCAAACGTCGAAGTGCAAATTATGAAATCATCCACGAATGCGAATGCATGTGGAACTAAATCCCGGAAAATTTTATCAATGAGAATGGCTAATGTGGCGGGTGAGTTTCTCAACCCCATCGTCATGCGACGAAAAGCGTAAAGCCTGTTCCCGAATGCAAATGCGGTTTTCAGTTGGCTCGATTTTGCCAAGGGAATTTGAAAGAAAGCTTGAGACAGATCAATACTGGTTAGGTATTTTGCTGAATTTAGTCGTGCTAAAATCTGGTTAGTATCCGTAATTGGATAGGCATTTGGAACGGTGATTTTATTCAATTCTCTTGCGTCCAAGCATACGCGACAAGTTCCGTCTTTCTTTTTTACAGCCAGAATTGGTGACCGCCAAGGACTTTCTTCGATGGTCATAATGATGTCACGACTACGCATTTTGTCCAGTTCGGCTTGAACTTGTTCAGCCACGTATGGCGATACTGGATACTGGCGTTTCATGACGGGTTTTGCATCACCTGTGTCAATTGCGTGTTCGATCTGATTAGTGACATTTAAGGGACCAGACACAGGAGTTGGATTAAAAAGTTTGAGAACGGCGTCCAACATTTGTCTTTGTTCTGGAGTGAGATTATGTGGAAGGCTGACGCTGGTCATTTTTGGTGTATCTATGTCACCATCTAAACCGAGTGTGGAAGCGTCAATTGGCTCCAGATCACTACTCATAGAAGATACCTGAGCTGGTTCTTTCCCACTCCATTGGTTACAAAAATTAATAAATTCATCCGCCGTAATCATTTCAACTTTCGTGGATGCAACCTCTTCCGTATCACCTTTGGCTGTATTTTTTAAAAATCGCTCCACTTTTTCTTGGTTCTGCACCAGTTCGAAAAAGAAGGCCTCCAGGAATGTCCGTCCCATAATTGGGTGTTTCAGTGAGATCGGAACGACAATAGTTGGCACAATTCGGGTAAGACTACCGACCGTATATAATACATTCACTTTACCAATGGCCTTAAAAGAGATCGAATTATCGGCAAGACCAATGGATGTTTTGGTAGGTTGCAACTGTCCCCATTTGTACTTCTCATAAAACGTTTGTGATACGACTGTGACTTCGGCTCCACCATCGAGTAAAACCGTATGAGAATGGTTGTTAACCATAACCGTGAGATAATCGCGACAATCGTTCGGAATATTATAGGTCAAACATTTCTCTGAGATAAAGAAAACATCGCGGAGTCGTGGTTGGTTAACTTGATTAACCGCGTCTTGTTTGTGATTAGGGACTGGAGCTGAAGTAGGTTTGGTAAGTGGTGGTGTTCGTTCAGAACATTTGGTTGATGGTTCTTTGCCATCCCTTTGAGTTTGATTATATTCGTTAAGAATCAGAGTAGAATTATTACTGGAATTCGGGACTGAAGATGTGTCGATTTGTAGAGGGACTTCGGTAGAATGAGGATTATTTGAGACAGTGGATTTAGAAAAAGTTATGGATTCTGAGTACGATGGGCCACTATTCCCAATCGACTCACTTATGCGTTTTTTGAACACGGGCATTGGTCCGACGTCACTCCCGGTCGTGTACATTTGTAGCATATCACCCGATTCGGTTGGGTTCGACACCTTTTGAAGTGATGACCCCACACGAGACATTTTGCACATCGTAAATTTTCGTCCCCCTCAACAGTGAGAAATGGGTCGACGATGGTTCCTGCTTTCGTGTCATTCTCATTTCGATTTGTGTCATTTTTATAATCACCGACTGGTTTCGAATCCGTACGTTTCTGAGATGGTTTAAAGGGTTTATTATGCTTGCCCACGTATGCACATTCCCTGTCATCTGAGTCGGATCCAGGGAACGAAGCGGTATATTCCGAATGTAAAGAATCATCCGGCGAATCATGTAGTGCCGAAATTTCCCGTGGTTCTGATCGCTGTCTATCCGAACGGGTCCTTTCCGGACGGGATGTGGCAACAATGAACGAATGCGGTGCAATTCGCTGAGCGAACTCCCGCAATTGTTCTAACGTGTGGACTTGTCGAGTGTGGACGAGTTCACGAAGATGATCGGATAAGGTACCGATGATGATATCGAGGTGATCCCGTTCATCCAGGCCACAGGCATTACCCTGCAATTGGAATGTCAAGTCATCGATATGTTTCAACAGTGTTTGCGACCGTGGGTCGAATTTAATCTGCGCATATGACATTATTACTTGAGCCCGAGTATGTTTGTTGAGGAAACGAGCACGAAGTTTTGTGCAAAAATCCTGATAATCTCCGAACTTTCTCAGTTCGGTGAAATACCATTGTCGAGCGGCCCCCGTGAGTGTGGGTACCAAACGCGTAACCAATTCATGGTCGGGTACCCCGATCTTATATCGAAATGAGCCAATAATAGCCAAATAATCTTCAACCGATAGAAATTTTTCGTTTACGTGAACGCCATCGAATTGAGCACGTCCCATCCATGATGGTAAGCCTCTAAATTTCCTATCCATTGCATCCGCTTGGGCAGATTCGTCGAATATAGTGGCTTGATTTGGTCGTGATTGCGGTGGACCGGATAGCGAATAATTCGGATATAAATGAGATGGTTCATTAATTGGTTCTTGAGTATGAGACGTTCTAACACCACGGTAGGTATTGGTCATTTGAGTTTGTAAGGGTGACGGACCAACCAAAGAAACATGAGGAGGATCCACTGATGGTGGTATCCAGGTATGATTCAAGGTCGGTGGCATGGTTTGGTTAATGTCACGAACGTCAGGTATTGTTGGCTGCAAATGAATCCGATCACGGATCATTTGCTGTTGCATCTGTGTTTGTGTTCTCAACAACTCAGCCACCATTACAGACAGTTGGTGCAATGAGGGTGTTGGTTCCGTTTCGCCTGACAATAAATTAGGAACTGCTGGTTGAGCATTTGAATTAACCGTACTAGTGGTCAGGGTATACCGTGGTTCAGTTGCCTGAACCGAAATCGGTATATACTGGTTTGAAATCGGATCCGGTCTAGTTAAGGGTAAACGTGGTGATGGAACAGTATTTTGAGCTAAACTCATTGTTCCCCGTTCATTATCAAACCCATGGAAAGTCGAGTTCAAACTTAATCGGGAATCGCACGTCGGGATTACCGTATTCGGTGAAGACATCCGAAGCTCACGAATCTTTGATTGAAACCTTCCGACCAGGTCCTCTTGGCGTGGAGCCGATTCAGGTTTTAACTTTAACCGAGCGGTTCGATAACAATAATGTATCATTTGATGAAGGCGACTCTGCGGTGTTAACGCCTCATTTGCATTCAGTTCTCGATATGCTCTCTCACATATTTCCAACTCACTCATTTGGTGTATGGCATGAGATTTTATCAACCATGGTTGGTCAACGTAAGCAGATATTTTACCATTGAGAGCGGTTATTTCGGTGTCGGTCCACTGAACTGGTGCTGGATATAGGTTATATATCTCACCTTCGATCTGTCGCTGTTCGTCTGTCAAATAGGTTGCATCGAGAATGGGAAACAATTCCATGTTGAAAGACTCAAATACAGAACTGTAAACTCAAATTATTAAAAATTCTACCAGTCCGTTCTAAAGTCCGTACTATTAACGTCTAGGTTCTAAGAGGATGGTACTCGATTAAAATCAATACAGTATTTACTTCAGTTTATTATTTAATATTATTATTATTCTATTCTATGATAGTGTGTGAGCTAAATCAGCGAGGAAAAAAAATCAATGTTCGTTTGGAACATGCAATTTCGAAATAAAATAATGCCGAATAAATCAATATCTATTTTAATATTACTCTTAGTATAACAAAAAAAATTCACGCTCAATTGGTTGTATGTCTCATGTGATTTTCGGTCCAAAATGTAATTTAATAATATTATACCGAACGTGGGCTGAGAATGGCGTTTAACGCACTAGCTCGAATCTTCTTATGGACCAAGTTGTTTGCTCCCGGGATGCAGCGAAGGCCTTGAATACTTAGGAGTATTACCTGTATCTCCTTCGGTCCCTTCTGTCGCCAACAAGGTACGCAACAAAGATCAAGACTATCCACCCCCGAATTTACCGGAAGACCAAATCAGACTGAGAATATTCAACCAGTTTGAGAATGTTAAGCGAGATTAATTTGATACGAATTTCAAATCTTATTGGTAATGAATACACGAAGAATAAAGAAAAATGAAAAGTTTGGTTCAATTAGTATTGACCGTGTTATCGGTTGCGTTACTGGAACTCATACCGAAAGACGAAAAGAGGCAAAAATTATCGGTTCAAAAATCTTGACCGTCAATGGGTGGTTTTACTTGATTAAAAAAAATTCAATTAACTTGCTTTTCAGAATTGGCGAACTGAACTGAACGAGAATGGTTATGACTGCTGATCAATGGTGTTCGCATCGCAAATCGATCACCATTCACCCCCTTGGAAATAAAAAATCAAAATATATACAAAAATTTTGATTGAAAACGAGCTCTAATAAAAATCAATTAAATCATGCCGTGTGAAGACTGAGGACGATAATGATTTACAGTGATTATGAATTCAAATAAAATTATTTGATTCAATCTCAATGACGATTTATAATAGCAGAATTTCTAAACGAAAAAATTAATCCAAAATCGATTAAACTCGAATATGTATGGTTCACCGACGTACAATTTTGTGACCAACAAAATGAGAAAAACGACTAAAATATTTTAATTTTTCTTTAAATCTAATTTTATGATGTATTAAATTGATTCGATGATGAAATTGCTATTTTCCTTTAGATGAGCACGCGGTTATTTTATGCCGGGCTTAAGTGTGGTTATGTTCAACAAAAACTTATTCTTTTTCACCCGTTTAGTTGGGCGCCAATGATTTGCTTGGCCTTCTTTTGTCGGTCCAAACAGGAATCTCGATTTACTGTTGTTGGGTAGCTCGTTTCCAATGGGATGGTGACAAGAAAGTGGCAGACTTACGTTTTGATGATTTTGGGATAATCGGCGAATGGGGGTCCAATTGCTGTCAAATGAATAGACCAGGTTTTGCATTCACAACTTCTTTATTTTCCCCTGCACAATTTGGTTGGGGATTCGCCGGAAGAAATATGACGGAACCCTTTGCCTTTGACTGAACCAGATACAAGATAAAAAAAAAACCGCAAACGAATAGCACGATTAAATTCTGTTACCGCCTCGAACACTTTGCACACTTACGGCTTTTTACTGATAGCCTTTTTCCTTATGTTTGGGCTCAGTCGATTTCCCTTTATTAGATATGGGTGAATATCGACTAACTGAATGTCGCCAGCTTTTAACACAGTTTAATTATTTGGTTAAGATTACTTCCGTTCTTGCGAGGGCTGATGCGTGTGGTTCGCTCCGTGTCCAATTCGGGAAAGGAAGAATATTTCCTTAGCCTCGAGGTATGTGACCACCGATTCTTTTATCGTGTGTAAGTGTGTGCATTTCCCTATTGTCACTGTCAATTCGTGCCTATGCCGATATGATGGTTCGTGTCTTGGATAACATTGGTTACGTACATTCATCTGGCAATCCCCCCCATTTTGAAGTTTAGCTTTGACAGTTTTGTTATGTCTACATTTCTCATGAGTGTTCTTATGTCTATTATTTGGCCACTAAAAATAATAGATCAATATAAATATTCGAGCGACTAAGGAACCAGCTGAGCATGCTATTCCACTGTATTACATCCACTTGTCTTTTCTAGCTTATACTATAGGTATTTTAAATGGTGTGCAGTATGTGAACACTAAAGATTTGTATATGAAAAAAAATAATAGTTGAGGGTAAAAAACTTCAATTCTAAGCTTAATATTAAACACAAACTCAAATATTGGGACCAGGAAAAGTATACAGGAAGGGCACAAATCTGGGTTTTTAACTATCTTAGGGTGGCTTATGTGAACAAATACAGGCAATTAAGCACTACATGCATTCGACTGCGCATTAGATATATTAATACGCTAAAGAATAGAAGTGAGACAGACATAGTAGCTCGCCAACCCATATTGTAAATGGAACAGTATGGACACTGCGAACTGCCGCACACTTCACAAATGTTCAGCAGGTATGTGGGTAACGCATCGAAAATGGACTCGTTGAAGCGCTCTGTAAAGTAGGTATAAGATGTGAAAACAATAAATACAAATTTTAGTATAAAGGTAGACAATTAACAGAACAATATCGAAATAAACTCATTCCGTACCTGGCGCATAGTAGTCGTAGACGCGTATGGGCAAATAACGTGACATATTCGCCGCTGGGAACCAACGTTCGATAGTGAAATTAACACAAATATCTTCTTGATCGAGCTGCAACGAAAAAAAAGAGAAAATTCGTTTACGGAAATTCAGTTATTTAAAAACCACAATACTTACATAGTCAAAGTAGAAGATAACTTTCTGGTGAGTGTATTTAGCCCGACGTAAATTTCGCACACGATTGCTAAACACATAGTGATCGAGACGTTGTTGTTGTATCCAATAGCCAGTAGGTATAGCGACATCAAGCACCGCCATACCGGAGCGTTCCGATTCGCGTGTATTAATCCAACTGAAAAAAGTTCATAATTAACAAAAAGTTCGTTTAGTAAAAGTTCAAGCAATTTCCTCACTTTTGACATGCGACGTATGATAGGTGCGACTGATTTCTGCCGTGGAAGATGGCTCTAGTATGCAGACCGAATGCTGGCACAGGCGGTTTCGTCTGGAATTTCGCTATGTCAACATTGTATTGCACATGCATTTGCAATATCGCATAACCAGCACCTTTGGCTTGCACCTTAACTGTTCCCCAAGATTCGGGTATCTGTTGGGCAAATAAGAAAACATTAAAAAATATGTATATATGTATTCTTAAGCCCCACTCCCAATCAGTAAACTCACCTCAATACTTTGCAGCTGCGCCAAATTCGTGTCATCGATGTGTAAGGCTTGTATTTTGCCGCTTGCGATGACGCCTCTACTTCCACCGTCAAAGATGAAACCTCACTTATACGCGAATGTACTGTATACTCGACAAGCGCACGCAATGCTGCACTGGTATCTTGTGTAGATGCCCAGCCGCCATCGTTCAGACGTTGCGCATTCAACCAACGTACTATTGGATCGACAATAAATTCACGGCGAGAGACGTAAACTAGCAACGCATAAGCAGTTGTCTCAATATTCATAGCATCAAATTCGTATGGCAGCCGCGGTAGTGAGAACCATTTTTGATTTTCTAATTTCTTTGGCGGTTGTGGCACCTCTTTGCTACCCCAATACATAAAATCACCGATTACGCGTGCATGTCGCCGCAATATCGAAAAGACATGCTCAGCCATTGGTGACTTGCAGAGTAGGAGGGCATATGCAGTGATGGCTACGTCATATGGCTCTTCGGTATCTTCCAAGAATTGCATATTGCGTTCGATCCATGATATGGCGCGTTGTTGTGCCAGCGCAACACGCGCGCCCAGCGAACCGGAAAGATCTTTAACCGAGGCCAATGAGATAAGTACGTGCGAGGTGAGCGTAACGTTGCGATTTTGTAAACTAGTATTATTGGCAAAATTCGTGCGATTCATCTTGCGATCTGGCAGCCAAGTGACTTCGTAGAAACCACCCTCAGGCGTCTGATGTTGCAGTAACCAACGCATATTCTTCTCGATGATAGTTGGGTCAATCCAAATAAAATTTTCCCATTCGTAGAAGGAAGCTTCCTGTTGGAAAAAAACGAAATAAAACAAAAAGAAAAATGGAGCATTAAAATAGTTACGGTATCGGTCATATCTATAGCAACCCCATTTCAAAGTTATGTTGTTTGCCGCTTATGTTTATTTATTTTTAAGACTTCTCAATTAAAATACGGTTCATTCTGTTACAAAAGCTATGCAACCCCACTATGTGTTAACCCCAAGTTTAAAATTTTTTAGAAAATTGCAAAAAAAAATCAACAAATTTTCACCAATTTCTATTTTTTTTTGTTAGAATTAATTATTTTTTTTTGTTAAGTGTTACGAGTTTTTTTTTGTGTATACAGTTTTATAGCCCACTAAATTTTAGTCTGATAATGCGAAAGTTTCGAGTAGCTAAACCTTACCATTAATCTTTTAGAATTTTTGTATCGTATGGAAGTCATATAACGAATAAATACAATTTATTTGCGTATAGAAAAAAAAACAGCAACACCCTCGGCAAAAAAATTCTAAACTTAAAAAAAAAAAACTGGAACTGTCCCGATAAGAACAAGAGAATAACTTGAGACTCTTCAAAAGCTAAAAAAAAAACTTCTATTTACAGTATCTGGGTAAACAACAATATAGCTGACGGTCTTTCCACGACAGTTGGGTCTACCTCACCTGGAAAATACGGACGCAATACGCAGTTAACCACACGGACGAGGCAGAGTTATTCCAATCCGACCGGAAGAGTGAGAATGAGCCATCTGGGCGCATGAAGCTCAATTGGCGTTGATAGCCAATATTCATGTGATAGAAGGCATGCTTTTCCGTTGTCTTATTACGTTGATTGATCAAACGCATATACATGATTGTGTACAGATTCGCAGCAAATGAGAATGCTTTCTGTTCCGCCGATTCCATAGGTAAATAGAGCAGTGAAGTAGCATTCACTGGCAACGAAGGGAAAATCGGTCCAACCACATCGCCCACAACGGAGATACGTGCTCGATTCGAGCCATAGACAAAATAACGATCCACTTGGTATGGTATCTCTGGTGTTTGTGTAATATTCACATGCATATATTCAAGTACGTAAGCGCGATTCGAAAGATCCAAGAGTATGGATTGATGGCGATATTGCGGCAATCCATCCGATTCAACATGCAGACGCCGTGTAATTGTATCGGTACCCAGCAAGGTGGCCACATGCAATGTTACATCGATATCACCCAACTTTTGTGGCACCACCGGCACATAAACCACCGTAGTACCCTGTGCATCCAAGTAGATGAAGAACTGATGCTCGCCAAAAGAGGTACGTGGATTGTAGGAACGTACAATACCATTTTCCTCGACATGCACAAACTTATAATCCTTGCTGCCATGCAACACTACCGTTGCCTCTATGGGCGTGGTCATGTAATTGAAGACAGTCACACGTATGCCAACCTGTTCGTCTTGTCGACAATGCGTGGGCATCTCGACGTTAATGAAAAACGGTTGTACGCCAACATACTCAATCGCTTTGGTCAACATACCGAAACCTTTCGAGGGGCTAACACTGAAGGCGCTCACCATCCAGTAGGCAGGGCGATCTGGCACCTCAACATTGAATATATAACGTCCATGCGGTCCAATATTTACATCTTTCCATAGCCAAACATTTTCGTAGTGTCGCAAAATGCGATTAAAATGATACTTGCGATAATCTATTAGTTCTGTGTCATTGCGTATGCGACAACCAATTTCATCGGTACCATCATCACAGTCAAACAGCCCATCGCATTTCTTATTTAGCGGATAGCAACGTCCGGACAGGCACTCGCCGTAACCGAGTGTGCGATTACAAGCGTCGTAACGCCGCGGTACATAGCCATCCGTGAACACAATTAACCCGCTGTATGCGAAGGTGCGATTCGCGTCGATGCCGAACGACGAGGCGGGTAAGTATACTAGCTCATCGGGTGTGCCCTCATGCGTGTGCCAGACGTGCTTGTGTGTGCCATTTGTTTGCTCATCGAATGTTGACATTTTAGTAACTATTTTCGCATATGTCAACTCATTGCCTGCCTGCATGGTGTAAACGCGCTGTCACTTCAACCTTTTCACCCGTGCGTGCTTTACGGTTATTAATGTAGACCGTGAAGTTGTTTCGCGAAATGCCATTCACCGGGAATGTCAGCGAATCCGCAACTATTTGGCCAGCGAGTGTTATCTTCCAAACGACAATCGTAGCCACTGGGGCCATCTCTGCGCTCAGTACAACTGCGATAGTGCGTATGCCCTCTATTATTGTTTCCCGATCGTTTACCAGTATTACACCCTTGGACATAATCAAATAGTTGAAGTCCTCCAGGTAGAAATTCGTACGTATGTGGAAGAAGATGTATTCGCCAACGACCGGCGTATCTGTGCTCGTGGAAACCATGATATGTTGATTGCGTGGCGAATAGTGTGACACCATCAGAAGTTCTGTTTGAGTGCGTTCACCGCGTGGATCAATGAAACTCGCTTGCAGACGCATACGTTCTACGCCATTTAAGAAATCCAGCGATTGGGCACGATCATCTAGCTGTAGATCATTACGTAGATCCACTTTCACAGCCCAGATACCAGGACTAGCGGCGGACATTTGCAGTCGCGTCGGTGGCCAATCTCGTCGGCCTCCACTCTTGCTTTCCACAAAGCCGGTGACATCCATTATACCTTGCTGTAGTAGATTTTTATGAATTGGTGAACCATCATGATACTCTACGGCCAGGTAAGCGGTGAACAGCATGGAGGGCTTGAAGACTTGTGGCGACTCGCCTAAGAAGGCCACACGAATGCTGGAATTGTAGACGCGCGCAATTGCATAGCCTGAAGTCACTTCGTCGTAGAATTTTTCGCCAACTGTAGCGGTGATTAATACTTCCATGCCTGTAGGAATTGTCGGAGAAGAAAGACATAATCATGACGCAATAATGAAAGGTGTTGTACGTTGTGACAGCTCGAAATCGAACTACCTTAGTTCAATATTGTATTTTGGAAGTACAAGAAAAACTGGAATAAAAAAATCCTTTTAGTTGAAAAACTACTAAATTGTATGCCTTCTCAACAGCGTTCCGATTATCAGAATAGGTATATATATGGCTTGGTAGTCTCATAAAGTTGTAGATAATTAAAATAATAAAATTAGGCGTATTTTTATTCACAGGAATATGATAATATGCTTAAAATTATTGCATCATGAGACATAATAAAACATTAAGATTCAAATACATAATTACTGTTGGAATATTCCCTTAGAAAAGTTGAAAACCCGAAACACGAATACAAATAAAAGTCTCAATACGTTCGACATTTTCGAGAACTTTCAAAGTTTAAGAGATTCGTTTTGGTATTTTAACATTTCTACATGAACTCACCCTCCAGTTGTGGCACCAAAACCTCCAGTTCGCGTACTGGCCATTTGAAATGGAATGTACCGTTGAAGTAGCGCAAATAAGGTAATGTCTTACGATAACTACCCGTCCAAGAATCGTACGTATCAGGCACATCGGGTTTGCGCACCCAGAAAGGCCATTCCTCTTCAAATTCATAATGCCGCTCAACAACGTACTGATTGCGATAAAGCATATCTTGATTACGATTAACATCTTCTGTTGTAGGCACTGGACTGTATTGATTGTAGTACAGTTCATTCTGATGTTGCAAATAACGTGCAGCTTCTTCGGTGGGTGAACGTCCCAAACGGAATTTTTCGTTTAGCACCTGATTACTGAAGTATCCGATAGGTCTTATCGTTGCTTTCAACGTCAGATTGCCGCGTACTGGGTGACCACTGGTGAAATTGGCCATCACGCGGCCATGAATAAACCGGTCGGTGGTGAAAAAGAATGCTGGCATTGTGACATTTACTTCAAAACGAGTCTGATAATACTCTTCTACACTGAAGTGCCCTTCTTCCACTTGACCTTGTGCAATTACACGAATTGTCCACTCACCAAAGGTGGGTTGATCAGCGAGTTTGTATTCCAAAGAGACGGAACCAAGATTCGATTGGCTGCAATGGAAACAAAAAAAAATAGTGTAGTATGCACGTTAAACAAGCACGTAATAGGTTAATTTTCTTACCGTGATAGCCAACGCCGCAAAATATGTTTATTCGGATCCAGCATATAAACGTCAACTGCATTATCGAAGCCCTTCAGCTCAGTTGTGATCGGTATCGAACGGAAACGCACAGTTTCGCCCTGTATGTACAAAGGTTTGTCGGTTTGTATGAATATACTCATCGAGCGTTGCGAAAAATCCAAGCGTGTTTCATTCAGAAAGGCCAAACCACCGAACACATCTTGGTAAAAACCCTCTACTCGCAGTTTGTACTCGCCATTGACGCTCGTAGGCGGCACGCGCATCAACATCGTTTCGGGTACGCCCACTTTTACATCTTTGGAATAACCACTGATCTGCACACCATCACACGAAATACTGGCATGCACCGTTACTGGGTACTGAGCACGCAATATCGATACCGCAACCTTATAGATGAGGCCAGGTCGCACCATGCGTGATGCAACAATAAAATAAGTCGGTTCACGCGTATGGAACGATTCTAAGAAAGTTGCTTTTACATTGTACGAAGTTTTGCCGCGGCCGAAACTTAAATCTTCCTCACCGCCATAGCCCGCATTCGGACGTTCATCAACTGGCAAATCATTGAAGTTATCGGTGCGATAGCGTGTGCCATCGGGATCATTCGTATTATAATTTGTATTTTGGTTAAAATTCGTATTGAGATTCTGATTCGTATTGGAATTCTGATTATAAGGATCATTATTGAAGCGTTGATTCACATCATTGTAGGCTTGAGAGCCAGGGAATGGATTTTGAGGATTATTTTGTTTGTATACTTGCTGTTGTTGTTGTTGCTGCTGCTGTTGTTGTTGTTGTTGCTGCTGCTGTTGTTGTGTATTATAAAAATTCTCTTGTTGTGCAGCGACTATGTTTAAATTGCAACAGAGCAAAAGCAATGCGGCTACAAGAAGCCAGTGTTTGAATGGTGGTGAGTAGGACATGAAGGGCTGCAGCATTCCGTTGTTAATACCTTTTTAAGATCTGCAAGTGAAAAAGAAAAAAAAAATAGTGACATGCGGCATATAAGATCACGTAATCTTATCTCTAAACCACCCGCTTTTATGAATGATTTAACGACAACTGAATGAGATTTTCAAATAGCAGATCCGGCACAAACCTCACAAATCGATTAGCAACATGCATTCGTGTAGATTCAGTGGGTACCAAAGCACATTCAAAGGCAATGCGCACAGTGTAGCAAATAATAAATGTAAACACTTTTTTTTATAAATATGTGAGGCGCAAATATTCTGGTAATAAATGAATAATAACTCTAGTTTCGTCCATGTATACAGATGTACAAATATACATTTGCATGTAAGTATGTTGTTCTAGCAGCAGTGCTCAACTCCCCCTCCCCAGGAAATCTGATTGTTGTTGTATAGAAGTTTCCTAAAAAGAGAACTATAACAGTCGCTAAGTTGTTCCGGCTACCTAGCCACGACTAACGAAGTAGCGCCAGGAAGTCTTTGAATCAACGTGTGGGGAGGGGGATTACTTTGATGCTGAGTGCTGTTGAAGTGGTTCTCTCCATTATATACTACGAGCTGCATAGATTGCAAATTGGGTAATTCTCTAGAGGGGGGTAACAACCCCTAAAAAAGGGGCGGAAAAGTCGGGAGGGGTACCAAACGACGCGTTTCGGCCCACCTAATAACAATCCGGAGGGGGAGAGGTAATATTATTAACCATTTAAAAGTTATGAACAAAAAACTTTTGTTAAACTTCGTTGTTTTCTATGAGCAATTACCACGTCAAAAATGCACTAAATCACCAGTTTCCACTTTTAAAACACTACTAAAACGTTTCCGGTTATTATTTTATGCAAACCAAATCATTTATTCACTTTTATTTTATATATTTCGTTAATAAAACAGAGTAAACAAACTTTGCGCCTGCTAAAATTATTATAACCTCAAATCGCTGGTATTGCCACTTTATTTCACATTTCATTTGCGCTATTATACTCAGTTTACACTATACACTTCTTCTTCTTCTTCTTCTTCTTCTTTTTACTTTCATCTAAATAAGAAAGTATCGAAGTATTGATTTTTATGGAAAAAATCGCGCGATTTTTTATTAAAAATTTTCATTATTTATCGAAGTATTGATTTTTATGGAAAAAGCGACGCAGGCGAAAATTTTTAATAAAAAATCGCGCGATTTTTTATTAAAAATTTTCATTATTTATATATGTATTAAACGAAAGAAGATACCGAAAAGCATTGAACAGTGCACACATCTCATAAGGAAAAGTGAATTATTACGAAATACTAATCCAGTGGCAGCACAATAGCTATTTTGGAATCATCGTATATACTTACAAGTATGGAATCCTATGCCCCTTTTTTGTCTATTCTCTTTCTAACAACGGACGTGCCTGCCAAACAGCGGACGTGCCTGCCAAACTGAAAAGCATGATGGCGGCAGTGTTTGGCAGGCACGTTCGACGATGCGAACGGCAATGGAGGGTAAGAAATGGAAGATGGATGACATGAGAATGAAATAATTATGAAATAGCAAAATGTCGAAGTAAAAACGAATTTGAGAAATGTGACAATGCGAATGACGTTAAATGAAAGAAATGTAAAAAAGCGAAATGTCGAAATAGAAGAAATAGATGACAGGCTCGTATTCAAGGGTTTCGTGAAACAAAAAGTGTTGCTGTGTTGCGCCATAAAATATTTAAATACTTTTTTAATGTGGTTAAATTGAATCATACGCTTTTTTAATTAGTTGGCAAAAGTACATATTTCGCCAGCCAAAATATATATATGTACCTATGTATGTATATAACGCGACGCTACAAGATTCATTTATAAAAACGGTATATGCTAATGACGTTATTCATAAAAAATAAAATAGATTTAAATAGCTCTGTACAGTGACATTTTTATAAAAAAATCGATTTCTTAATTTTTTATGAATTTGGGTAAAATATTTAAATTCACATTTTTAGTGCATTTTTTCCTATTTATTACTTTTAAAAATTTTATTTTCTTTAATAACCGTTTCACTGAGTTATACCACCCATCAAAAATCAAACTATTTTATAAGAAATGTATTGACCTTTTTACAACGGCATTTAAAGAATTTTTTGCTCAGATTGAAAAATTGCCTGGTTCTCACACTTCAGTGGTGCTTTTTATTGTAGTTATTATTCTGTTGACATCTACATTTCCCTACATAGATTTTATGTGATTGCCGATAGATTGATTACCGGCATTTCCTCTGTGAACTTTTTTTAACTACATTCATAAAAAAATTACTAATTTTAGTTTCTTTTTTCATCTTGAACTGGTACATATGTTTGTATGTAAAATGCATTTAAAAACGTCATTTGCCCAATATGCACGATGCAGCGAACAAAGGTGGCACCGTCAGACATACCCCTACTTTGAATTTGTCGATTTTGATAATTCTGATCTAAAAGTAAACGACGTATCAGAAACTTTAAATGTACTGAAATTCACTTATACTTCCAGAAAAATCACCGCTTTTTCACATTTTCCTTATTAATTGTCATTGTAACTCATATATTTTTAGAATTCAGCGCAATTAAAACACGCTTACTATCGAAAAATTTATTATTGAGAAAATTGGCTGGTCTGATATTTTCTTTTAACATGCAATTCGGCTTTGTTTACTTTTTGTACAGAAATGTCATCGCCACTATGACGGGGCAATCTTGTACTCTTTCTTGTCAAATATGCATTTTGATGTAACTGCTATGAAGCTATGAATACTCATTAAAATCGCTTCAGTTCGTAATAAACGTACATTACATACTTGTAGTCTAAATCATGATAAAAACATAGCAAGGTATAACCGTTCTCTCAATTTGTCGGCCATGATTTTTTTTTGAAGTTTGAAAACATTTTAAAATCATATAAATGTGAAAATAAAAAAATGAAATTGTTCGAAATTGTTGTTGCTTGAGATTGAAAATGAAAATGTGTGTGTGAGTTTGTGAAGAAATTTAAAAATTAAATTGTTTGGAAACGTCAAGAATTTTAAAAGTGACTCTCAGCGGTTCTACCTTACTATATTTTTATCATGGTCTAAATATATTTTTTAATATGAACTAGCTTTTTTAATTCTAGAAAATATCAATAATCACAAGAATTATAAAAATTTCTCTACAAAAGATACGTTTCAAAGCATCCCTGTTGATGTCATAATTCAAATAAAAATTTGAATAGAAATTTTGATGCAAACGATTTTCCTCGATATTCATCATACAAATTTCTTTATTCTTAATTTTCTTCCACGCAAATTTACTCATTACTTCAAATGGCTTTCATCTTTTTATATTTGTAAAAAATAATATAAACATGTTGCTCTTGCCAGCTGCAATAGCTTCAATACACTAACAAAAGTGTGAATACCCAGTGCCCAGCTTAGAACAAGAATCCTAGCATTTTGCCTCCCAAATGTTACCGTCTGGCCTCCTCAAGATCCATAATGCCTCCGGAGTTAGTCAACACAACGTAACCAAATTGACGAGAAGGCAGCAAGTTGTTGGTCCACTTCCAACCATTTCAACCAATTTATGCGATTTAATGGGCCTCATGCATAAAAAATGAGTCTAAGGTCAGACTCAATTTTTGCACTAAAGGGGTGAGCTTAAGCTCAAGAATTTGTACTGAAAATCGAGTTGGAGCTTAAACTCACATTTAATGCATGAGGTCCAATATCTTTACTGCTACCTTGTGTTGCGTCCAGTAAATAGTGGCAAATTTTTACGAGTGCCTGTGGGCCTCTGCCAGTAGCTGCAGCTGCGGCGGCACGTGATTGTGGCATAACGTTGATGTAAGCGTAAAATAAAAAAAGGTTTGGTAAGGTTTTTCGGGCCGCTGCTTCGGCCACAATCGCAAATGCACCCACACATGCGTACGTGCTGCGTAGAGACGTAAATTATAGTTTTCCCCGAGCTCCAGTTTCTTATCGCACTATTATTTCCCTTATTACTTATAATTCTCTGCCACGATTTGCGCTGCTCGGGCCACGGCTGCTTGTACAAGAAAATAAACCATTTGTTTAAACGATGATCATCTTACTTGTCCGTATGTCGCTCTGGAAAGAAATATATATTAAATTATATGTTTTCTTAAAAATAAATGCAAATTTACCTAATTTTTCCACCGGCAGGCACGAATATGATGTTCAAAACAAAAGCAATGACAACGAATTTCACACACATTGATGTATTTTAGCGCAAACGATAAGTTTCACAAATATTTTAAATTATTGCCTGGAACATACACATTTATCGTTATTATTGGAAATGCAAGACTTGGCACGCATTTTTAATTTCTTTTTTATTGAATTCAAATGAATAAAAACACATTTTTCTAAAATATTTCTCAATTTACATTTTAAAGTTTTTTCTGAAACTTGAATGTAACTCTGTGCGGAGAATGAGAGAATTGAAAATCAGGTGATCTCAGCCTCAGTATATCCAGTAAAAAAACTGTGGTGAAGTCCTTTATGGGGATAAAGTTTCCAGAGGTGAAATTTTAGGTACCACACAATTTCTTACACGCATGGTTGCTTTTCAGCACTGATGAAAGAAACTTAAGAAATATTTGAAAAAAAGTTCATATAGTACATTAATTTTGAATGAAATACCATATAATGTATGTACTCTGGTTAATAATATCAAAAAATGTATTAGAACCACCGTTTAATGTTATATTTGATACAAATTAATATTGCTGCCCCGAACGCTCTGCGCCTTGCCACTGAATAAAGATTTACTTAAAATTACATCCCTGGTCCTTGTTCTTTCTGTATTGTTACGATTATCCTCGAAACCTTGAGGGATTTCCCAAATATGCT
>NW_023458560.1:31687359-31688375 GCF_013731165.1 Rhagoletis pomonella
ACACTGCCCTCCACCTAAGTCTGATCGTCCCGATCAGACACACTTGCGGTTCCAAACGCTGCAAGCCTTTCCAAGTGGACCACCTTCATCTTGTTTCTTGGTCTCCCAACGGTCTGGATCCGATACACTACGTCATTTAGCCGTTTTACGACCTTATACGGACCTTCCCAGTTGCATTGTAGTTTTGGGGACAAACCTTTCTTTCGTTGTGGATTGTACAGCAACACCAAATCTCCTTCCTGGAAACCCTCGGAATTCATCGCCTTATCATACCTGGCTTTCATCTTGTCACTCATAATTTGTGTGCGCTGTCTCACAAGAGCATGTATCTCTCTCAGCTCCTCTTCCAGGATGTTTGACGTCTCTTTTCCAATCCTTCTAGCATCACCAGTCACCCCAAACTTCAGATCACTAGGCAAACGGAGCTCACTGCCGAATATTACCCTTGCAGGAGTTTTACCCGTTGTTTCATGCACTGCTGACCGGTATCCCATCAGGAACAAGGGTATGCGGACATCCCAATCTTTTTGATTCTTGTCCACGACCTTCCGCAAATGCTCTTCCAGGGTTCGGTTGAACCGTTCCACCATGCCGTCTGATTGGGGATGAAGAGCCGTCGTTCGAGTTTTCCGGATACCCAGTATCTGGCACATCTCTTGGAACACTGCCGACTCAAAATTTCTTCCCTGGTCAGAGTGCAGCTCTATAGGTACACCGTATCTCGCAACCCAATTGTAGGTGAATACCTCCGCTACTGTTTTAGCTTCCTGGTTTGGAATCGGGTATACCTCCGGCCATTTGCTAAAGTAGTCCATAACCACAAGGACGTATTTGTTTCCCTGTGCGCTCATAGGAAATGGACCGGCTACATCCATGGCAATCCGCTCGAAAGGTGCACCTGAGTTATATTGCTTCATCTGGCCATGACTTCTGGATTTCGGCCCCTTAGCTGCAATACACTCCGCGCAGTTAGCAATCCACTCTGCGACCGATTGCCGACAACCAACCCAATAGAA
>NW_023458560.1:31688475-31697297 GCF_013731165.1 Rhagoletis pomonella
TCTTTTGAATTAATCGCCACTTTTGATGGATTTCAACCCTCTGTGCGTCGCCTCCGTTGCCTTAATTCGTGCGTGAAATTCATCAATAAACCGCAAAAATTCCAGCAGAAAAAATGTCAACTTGAAGAAATCGGCACACATACTATATAAGTACGTGCCTCTGACAAATTAATCTGATAAATTCCTATCGCATACTAGCCGGACATGTGATGAAGTTAGTATTTATCGCAAAAATTCACAAAATTGTTAATGCAAAGAGATTTTTGAATGCATGTACATACATTAGGGTGGCCAAATTGTTTTCCAGTCACCTCCAAAATTGGACAATATTGAAAATAAAGAGATTTTTATTTTAAAATTGATTCATGCTGGGACTCTAAAGTTTGCCATATATTTTACATGCGGGAAATTAATGTTTTTGTAGAATTGCTATAAAGACTAAAGTATACACGACGAAATGAGAACCTCCTCCTATTTAGAAGTCGGTAAAAAAACTAGATTTTTCTTAAAGAAAAGTTAAGGGAAAAAATATTTACAATTCAATTTGCTTAACAATTTTCTTTCACAAAAGTTTATTTCTCTAGAAAAAGGTTATTTCTCTAGGTAAAAATACTTTTTTCTAAAAATATTTTTTCTTAAAATAAATACAAATTTTTCTTAAAAATCCTTTTTTCTATTAAGTATTCTCTCAAGTGTATATTTTTCTTAAATTTTTTTGATTCGACTTTTTCTAAAAACTAAAATTTGTCTATATTCTATAACTCTACAAAAAAAAAATATTTTCCCCATATAAATTATATGGAAAAATTCAAAACCCCCAGGGCGCAACGTGCCGCGGCACGGTTAAATTTTAATCAATCAAAAAAAATATATATCTGGTCTCCTTACCTTCCATTTTCTATAATTCTGAAAGGTGGCAGCAAGAAAATTCCAAAAAGTTTAATTTTTCTTGTATTTTTGGGGCACCCTAATGTAGACACACATGTGCATATATGTATGTACATACATTTGTATATACTGTTTATTTGCTTATTTATAGACGTTTGCGAAATCCAAGGATATTAAGTAAAAAAAACCCCATGACGTAATTGAAGTTTCAAATGAAATGCAATAAATCAATTTTTGAAGGCTGACCACCCGCCAAATAATAATAAGGTCTGACACACAATTTGTCTTTGTATAGCTGTAAATATCTGACAGACATGAGTATCATATGTATCATGTAGATTTAAGCCTTCAGTTGACCTTGCTAAATAATTAGAATGAAATAGCCAGGGAAAAATGGAAAACTCGACGGCAATACACCTCGCTCCACGTGAATAGGCACATTTTGAGGCATTTAAAGGACACTCCTAATTTTACTTTCAACAGTAGAAAATGCAAAAATTGAGGAATTCGTGTTTGCGGGAATGTGCAAGCGATTTTCTTTTATTTTATTTATTGATAAGTCTACAGAAAAAATTATTCTCGCAGACTGAATATTACTTACATTAGCTTCAAAATTTTAAAACTTCATGCCAAAAGGTACTTTGGTAACATTACAACTATTGCAATTGGTATGTTATATTTTTAATCGGCCATTCAAAAGTTTAATCTATACATATAGTAAAATTGCAACAGAGTTGCCACCTGTTTGAAAATTGCAGTTTAAATAAATTAATAAAATAAAATAAAGTTTGCACTATGGCTGTCAAAAGAAAGAGGTTTAAGAAAGCGTACAACTGCAAATATATTTGTGGAAGGCTGCCACCTGTTTGAAGGATTTAATTTAGTTTAATTGATAAGATAAATTAAGTATTCCAATATGGGTATCAAACTAAACGAGGTTTAGGAACTTTTACTGCCGGAAATATTTTTGGGGAGAGTTGCCACCTGTTAGAAAGATTTCATTCAATGAAATTGATAAACTAAATGAAATATTACAAAACGGCTATCAAAATAAAGAAGTTTAAGAAAGTTTACTGTCGAAAATATTTTTGAAGCGGGTTGCCACCTATGTGAAAAATTTAATTCAGTTGAATTGATAATATAGGGTAAATATTGAATTGAAGAAAGTGCGCGTAATGATACTTTACCTACTTTCTTAATACCTTCGAAAATATATAAAGTAACCCCCACATTCACAAAAAAGAAACTAAATAAATAAATCGAAAATTTGTTTGAAAGTCTCACATTATAAAGCTCTTTAAATCTATTTTACTTTTTATGAATGAGGCCATATGAGTTTTGGGAGGGAGAAAGCACACAAAAATACTTCTAAGGCACAGTGCAGCACGCCGGCTATTTGCTAGTATTACATAATTAAGTGATTGAAGTGATCTTCTCGGAAAGCACCTGAATTTGAATCAAGTTGAATGGCATAGAATTGCTTTCACACCACTTAAGGATACTATTCAGGTCAGCTTGCAAACATCGTTTATCTTCTAGAGTGCTAATGGACTTAAAAAGCTTAAAGTCATCAGCATATTTTAAGCAATTTGAATACTCCTATATATTTGGATAAAAGAGATTTGCAATTTTTAAAGATAACTTTTTATTTCCTAGAATTCGAATGAAACCAAAGCACGTCGAAAAGAAAGAATTCGCAAACTTTCTCAGCTGATTCAGTGAACACAGAATAGTGTTATTCAAACATCGTCTATAAAAACAAACATTTCCCTAAATTATTATATCTGGAATTACAATCAGAAATTTATGTAAAAAAACCGTATTTTTTAAGCATAAAACCGCATGTACCTATTCACCGTTGGCATATAAATAAATTAAGAATTAAAAATATTCTAAAAAGTTTATGGCTTTCAACAAGCAATGAGGTAAAAGAAAAATTAATATTTAAATTCCTAAAGATAAGTCAAATGTTAACAATTCACACGTTGATGCAATCAAATTTTGAATAGAATTCAGTTATTTTTGCATGAGCTAATCTTTTTTGAGACATAAATTTAGAAATTTTATTGCTAGAAATATTCATTTAAGGTAAGTACGAGTATGTTTGTATGAACATTAGACCGTACCATCATGCAATCAAACAAAAAAAGTTCGTCGTACACCGCTGAGTCTAAAGTATTTATGCAAGACAATTTCGAAAAGTGTTTTTTTCTCGCTTTTTCGGTGACATCATTTGGCTACCAATTTCTTATTAAACTATTTTTAAAATAGTTATGTATGTATACTGAAATAGTCAAAAAACTTTCTTAAGAAAAGTTTAATGATTTTTGGCGAGCTTTAATGTACTGGCAGGCAGTAGGGTAGGCGACCATTTTTCCTGGTACGGTCTAATGTACAAACATACATATGAGAACATATGTATTTATATACAAGTAAATATGTCTATTTCGTTATTATGTACATTATATTATATAGCTGTTTTCTTTGTAGTTTAAGCGCATTGAAGCGTATAGGCTACAAGTGAGGTGATTTTTCATAAAGCCTCCGACATTTTTGACGCCACTCAGCCTTAAAAATTCATACAGTTCTACATATATATGTACATACATATGTAGGTGTAAATATGCACATATATAAAGCTATATATGTACAATTATGTGAGCGCGATTGTAGATTAACTAATCCGCCGCTGATTATTAACTTTCATACGCTTGAGTGAAGGCGGCACCTGCTAAAGTGAGGCGCCTAGAAATGGGTAAGGCAGTGAACACTTTTTTTATTTTTCCCACTTTTTTCTTTCAATAGCAAAAAATTGCTTGATATTTTGCGGTTTAGCGAGCAATTCAAAGCAAGCAAAAAGTGAACTTTATTTGCATTGGAAGCACATAATTTTTTTTTATGTACCCTTACGGTCAGCTGATTAAGTTAAGTGACATCTTAACCCGTTTGGCTATTTTACTTTTGTTTATTTAATGTTTATTATTTTTTTAATTTTATTAGGATAATGTGCAAGTTTCAAGACGCTAGAAAATCGCACTGATTTTTAATCACATCTTTGCTGACGGTGCTAGGCGCTTTTTCCATATAAAAGAAATTGTCAAAATGGAAGAAAATGCACAACACCGTTAGCTAAAAAAAAATGATTGAAAAGCAATGCGCGATCTTCTAGCGTCCTGACTTCCACTTTATCCTACTAAAATTTAATGGGCTATAAAATTGCATACCTAGAATTTTTCTAAAAATTCTTAGTAAAAAGTTTGAAATTTTTTAGATTTAATTGGTAAAGTTTGTTAAATTTTTATAATCTGTGTACAAAGTTTGAAACGCGAATTTATATGGCGCTAGTTATACATACATATGTATAATGTGCTAGACAAAAATCCTAAACTGCTCTAAATGGCACTTAACCCTTTCGGGGCGAAAATTTTTTTTATTAACATTAAAAATTCTGAAAAATCGGACTTTCAGCCCACCCTAATGTACATATAAGTAGGTAAATAAGTAAATTTGTATTGGGCATAATGGGCATGCAAATCACAGGCTTACAATACATATATTTTATTGCTGTGTAGCCGCCAGTTTAAGTGCACTTTCCGTATGTACGTGAGACGTATTTTAATAGACTTTAAAAAAGTAGTTTGCGGTTTTTATTTACATACATTTGTACAAATTTACATAAGCCTCTAGGTACATAAATATAAATGTAAGTAAATAAATTATATAAAAACCAAATTTGCTGGGCCACAAGTGGCGGCAGTAAGTACTAATTATTTGCTATTTATGAACATAAATACATACATATTTTAGATACTAAAATGTTTGTTTATGTATACGCCTGCCTGCCTGCCTTATTCGTGCATAGCAAGCCTTCATACTGCTATTTGTATGTAAATATGTATGTAGTTATTTAGCCAAATATTCACATACAATTTATATTTACAGCTAACGCACTTACATCGCATAAATAATTATTTTGTTTATTTTATTTCATTTCTTTCATTTTTCACTTTCAGCATTTTTTTTTTTTTGTTTCCTACATTCTTCACTCCCCACCTCACAGCTAAATATTCGTACTAAGCGTGTGCTATAAATAGTTCATAATTTATTTGCATTTGTATGTATGTATGTATGTATGTACTTGTAGGTATGTATGTGTTCATCAGAGTGTAAATGGGTCACGTCGAATAAAATTACCATAACAACAATGCCAGCTGTCTGCTGTATTGTTTCCCTTTTTAGTTTTCCTATTTTCCACTTTTTTGCCTTTTAGTTTGGTTAATAATTGACTTTTTTCGCTTTGTTTCATATTTCTCTTGAGGGGGAAAAATAGAGTTTCACTCATCGAACTTAATTACTGTTGATGGGTGTATTCAGTATTTAGTAGACAGTCTTGCTCGTACGTCAATAATAGCGCATTTGCATAAATACATACATACAGATAGACATACATACATACATGCACACATTCATGTTTATATCGAATCAGAAAGAATTAGTGCCAGTGACTAGTGCAAAGCCGAACTAAGAAAAATAAGGCTATTCATTGACTGCTTGTGTAGGAAATGTTAATATTATTGTTAGTTAATAAAAAGTCAAAAAAGAAGTCTTAGGGCCAGTTTTGCAGAGCCAGCACGAGCGATTAAACGAAGTTCAAACCACAGCCGTGCACTGAAAATCTGGCCCTTAAACGTAAAATTCCCGCTACGCTGATGAGCACTTCAATAAATGCTGCTCTGTGCAATCAGCGACCTTTGTTCTCCAAGTGAACAGGAAGAAGCAGTCAGCAGTTTAATCTAGCTAATCGAATTTGAACTGTATAAAAGTATTGAATAGAAAATTGAATCACATATTGGTAAAAAAATTGCTGTAGAAGATTTTTTAACCGACTTTCTTGGTAAATTTTCGTAGTTAATTTAAGAAGACGACTAGTAAATACTAATGCTCGCAAGACATACAAAGAGAACATATGACTAAAATTAACCAACCAGGCTGAAGAATTTATCTTTTGAATACTCCAGAATTTGGGAGCGACTTATGTACATACAGTATGTATGTAACATACTGCAACAAGCGATTAGACGTTTCTCCATTATAACTCGGCGAAGTGCCTATTTCTTTTCAGTGATGGGTATGCTTAAATTCTTTTGTATTTAAAGAACCAGTTTGGGTACTCAATACTCTAATACTTAGTATATAAGATGGCTAAATACCCAAGTAAAAAAACTTAGGTATTTAGGAGCTTGCTATGGTAGAGCACTGGCTTTGTAATCCCAAGTCGCTGGTTCACATCTCAGTGACCGCGATAAAGAAGTCTGATGAGATGTGGTGATCTCCGAAATAGCAGCTATAATTTCTACCATTTTTAAACTATTGTTGTTTTTCTATGTACAACAAATTTTCATAAAAAAAAATGGCCTCAAGCTCAATAAAATTGTTGAATACGATATTGTTATCGATATTTTTATCAATAGATTTATCGATATTTTTATCAACACATTTATCGATATTTTATGAAGATAATTTAATAATTTTTTTCTCTAGCACATCTGCATGCTAAATGGGAAATAAAAGCGTTTGTTATATTATTAAAAATCAACGCAAACACTCCTAGCCACTTGCAATTTGCACTTTATCATATCTACTAAAATTTAATGATCTATAAAACTGCATGCCCACCATTTTCTAAAAACCAAAAAAAATTTAATTTTGGTGAAAATATTTTTATATTTAAAAATTTTTTTTGTGAATCTTTTTCGTTTTAGGAAAAGCCTACAATTGTGTTTTATTATGTAACATTTATTAACAGGAACACTTTGCACTAAAATATTTAATATAATCAAATAAAAATTCAAAAATGAACACTAAATGCCAGTTTCGAACCACTGTGCACTGGCGCCATCACTTTAAACTTTTCATCTTTTTAAAGTTAACAGCCCACGCTACCAAGAAATGTCCAGTTTTTGTTGTAGTATAAAATATATGAGTGTACTTATGCAACATAAGTAAAATAATAATATCTTGTTGCATACACTTTGGTTAAGTGTTTGGCACAGCTTCTCCTCCAATTTGTGGTGTACATCTTGATGGAGAGACCTACCCTTTTACGCCACCTCGGAACGGCAAATGATTTTATAAGAAGCTTTTTCGTGGCAGAAATACACTAGGAGGTTCGCCATTGCCTGCCGAGGGGCGACCGCTGTTAAAAAAAAAACTTGTTCCCATCTTTTGACTTGCTTACATCTGGGATCGAACAAAGGTCCCAAGGAGTGGTACTACGCACCTCTAACCACTCATTCACACCGGTCACCGTACTTAAGCAACAGCTTAAGAAAAATCAAGCTCTCAAGATAACGTTCATACAACAAATGCAAAGCAAATCCTATTTAGATCACAAAGAAAAGAAATTAGTGTGAAAAATATTGAATTAATGCTTTGTGGGTTTATAAATTTTTGGCGATTAATGCCGTAATTGAAATTCGACGTACGAAAAAAAAACAACAGTTAAGTAAATAAAAAATTAATAATGGACACGAAAATAAACCAGATATAAACCGAAATCAAACACAAATTAGCATAGCAACTTTTCAAAAAAAATAAAAAAAAAATACAAAGACAAAAAACACAGAAATATAATTAGAATAGCAAATAGGTGGGTATCGAAAATAAAAGCACAATTATTGAGACAAACGGGTGCATACATGTGCATACATATGTCAACGTAGTTTATAGTTTGGCATAAAAACGGCAAACAAAAGCAATTATGAATACAAATTTGGCTAAATACATAAATGGTCACCTTTTGCGTGGGCCAACTACACAAAAGTAAAACTTTTAAAAAGTCAAGATTTCTTAAAATCCAGTTTGTCGCATTCTGGTTGTTATGACCTATGTTTTCGTATGTATTTTAAGGAAGTTGCTTAATAACCAAATTTTGTGTGTGGCGCTGTAGTCCGACTTGCTTTTACCATTTTCGCTAACTTGCTAAGCAGCTCGTTGAAAGCGCTTCAAATTGCTTGTAGGTAGTGGCACCTATTGATTTTTGGTAGCTATTTAGCATATTGACAAATTGCCAATGGTAGGTAGTATTGTCGAAATGTAAGCACACTTGTCAAGCTTGTTGACCTGAAAAGTGTTCGCTGCTTGGTAGATACATACGTGTAACTGTTGTCCACAACTATGAGTATGACCATTTTTGGTTTTCATAGATTTCTTCTTTTTTTTTTGTATTCAACCAACTTATATATTGATGTCGAGACTTTTTTCTTGGAAGCTCAATGGTCATTTCTTCAATTGTATTCGGTAATTAAAACTACAGAAGCCTTGTTCTTGTAGCAGTAATAAATTAAAAATTATAAATGTTGTCTGAAAAACAAATTTAATTGAACGGGAGAGGCATTGAAAAATCTGCTCGCACCCATGTGACGCTGACACAAATTCTTCGGACGTGAGCTAAGAAAGCTTGGAATGCAAATATTCATTTCAATTACTATTATATTTTTGAGAAATTCCTAAAACGTTAGGCGACACTCAACTCATAAATCGCCGAAGAGATCTCATTTAAAAAGTTTAATTAAAATTTGTGTTCGCAAACATACAGTGAATCAAAAAAAAAATCGCCCGGTTTTTTTTTTTGACAGTGTTCGAATATGCCATTGCAAATTTTTTCAGTTACTTCATAAAAAAATATTATGAAATCTATAACAAATCAAAGTTTTAAACCTTTAAAAAAATAATTTATAAAAAAAACAAAAAATTTTCATAAATTTTTTAAACAAAATTTTTTCATTAGCAGTTTTGTAGCTCCTTTAAATTAAGTACAATAAAGTATAATTTTAACTATGTAGAAAGACAGGAAAATCGACAATCTATTAAATTACTTTTAATTACAAATAAATAATATAAAAAAAACTTTTTAATATACAACGCTTTTATAA
>NW_023458560.1:31697397-31705737 GCF_013731165.1 Rhagoletis pomonella
TTTATTTTATTTCATTTCTTTCATTTTTCACTTTCAGCATTTTTTTTGTTTCCTACATTCTTCACTCCCCACCTCAGAGCTAAATATTCGTACTAAGCTTGTGCTATAAATAGTTCATAATTTATTTGCATTTGTATGTATGTATGTATGTACTTGTAGGTATGTATGTGTTCATCAGGTATGTATGTGTTCATCAGAGTGTAAATGGGTCACGTCGAATAAAATTACCATAACAACAAGGCCAGCTGTCTGCTGCATTGTCTCCCTTTTTCAGTTTTCCTATTTTCCACTTTTTTGCCTTTAGTTCGCTTTGTTTCATATTTCTCTTGAGGGGGAAAAACAGAGTTTCACTCATCGAACTTAATTACTGTTGATGGGTGTATTCAGTATTTAGTAGACAGTCTTGCTCGTACGTCAATAATAGCGCATTTGCATAAATACATACATACAGATAGACATACATACATGCACACATTCATGTTATTATCGAATCAGAAAGAATTAGTGCCAGTGATTAGTGCAAAACCGAACTAAGAAAAATAAGGCTATTCATTGGCTGCTTGTGTAGGAAATGTAAATATTATTGTTAGTTAATAAAAAGTCAAAAAAGAACTCTTAGGGTCAGTTTTGCAGAGCCAGCTCGAGCGATTAAACGAAGTTCAAACCACAGCTGTGCACTGAAAATCAGTGTCCTTTGCTGTCGAAGTGAATAGGAAGAAACAGCCAGCAGTTTAATACTCTAGCTAATCGAACTCGAACTGTATAAAAGTATTGAATAGAAAATTTAATCACATATTGGTAAAAAATTTGCTGTAGGAGATTTTTTAACCGACTTTCTTGGAAAGGTTTTGTAGAGAATTTAAGAACACGACTAGCAAATACTAAAGCTCGCAAGACATACAAAGAGAACATACGACTAAAATTAACCAACCAGGCTAAAAGAAATGCAGCATAAGTAAATTAATAATATTTTGTTGCATACACTTTGGTTAAGTGCTTGGCACAGCTTCTCCTCCAATTTGTGGTGTACATCTTGATGGAGAGACCTACACTTTTACGCCACCTCGGAACGGCAAATGCTTTTACAAGAAGCTTTTTCATGGCAGAAATACACTAGGAGGTACGCCATTGCCTGCCGAGGGGCGACCGCTGTTAAAAAAACTGCTTCCTATCTTTTTGAGTTGCTCAGACCTGGGATCGAACGAAGGTCCCAAGGAATGGTACTACGCACCTCTAACCATTCATTCACACTGGTCGCCGTACTTAGTCAACATCTTAAGAAAAATCAACCTCTCAAGATAACGTTCATACAACAAATGCAAAGCAAATCCTATTTAGATCACAAAGAAAAGAAATTAGTGTGAAAAATATTGAATTAATGCTTTGTGGGTTTATAAATTTTCGGCGATTAATGCCGTAATTGAAATTCGACGTACGAAAAAAACAACAGTTAAGTAAATAAAAAATTAATAATGGACACGAAAATAAACCAAATATAAATCGAAATCAAACACAAATTAGCATAGCAACTTTTCAAATTAAAAAAAAAAATACAAAGACAAAAACTACAGAAATATAATTAGAATAGCAAATAAATAGGTGGGTATCGAAAATAAAATCACAATTATTGACACAAACGGATGCATACATGTGCATACATATGTCAACGTAGTTTATTTCTGGCATAAAAACGGCAAACAAAAGCAATTATGAATACAAATTTGGCTAAATACATAAATGGTCGCCTTTTGCGAGGGCCAACTACACAAAAGTAAAACTTTTAAAAAGTCAAGAGTTCTTAAAATCCAGTTTGTCGAATTCTGGTTGTTATGACCTTTGTTTTCGTATGTATTTTAAGGAAGTTGCTTAATAACCAAATTTTGTGTTGGCGCTGTAGTTCGACTTGCTTTTACCATTTTCGCTAACTTGCTAAGCAGCTCGTTGAAAGCGCTTCAAATTGCTTGTAGGTAGTGGCACCTATTGACTTTTGGCAGCTATTTAGCATATTGACAAACTGCCAATGATAGGTAGTATTGTCAAAATGTAAGCACACTTGTCAAGCTTGTTGACCTGAAAAGTGTTCGCTGCTTGGTAGATACGTGTAACTGTTGTCCACAACTATGAGTATGACCATTTTTGGTTTTCATAGATTTCTTTTTTTTTTTGTATTCAACCAACTTATATATTGATGTCGAGACTTTTTTCTTGGAAGCTCAATGGTAATTTCTTCAATTGTATTCGGTAATTAAAACTACAGACGCCTTGTTCTTGTAGCAGTAATAAATTAAAAATTATAAATGTTGTCCGAAAAACAAATTTAATTGAACGGGAGAGGCATTGAAAAATCTGCTCGCACTCATGTGACGCTGACACAAATTCTTCGGACGTAAGCTAAGAAAGCTTGGAATGCAAATATTCATTTCCATTACTATTATATTTTTGAGAAATTCATAAAATGTTAGGCGACACTCAACTCATAAATCGCCGAAGAGATCTCATTTAAAAAGTTTAATTAAAATTTGTGTTCGCAAACATACAGAGAATCAATAAAAAATTCGCACGGTTTTTTTTTTTTGACAGTGTTCGAATATGCTCATTGCAAATTTTTTTAGTTACTTTATAAAAAAATATTATAAACTCTATAACGAATCAAAGTATTAAACCTTTAAAAAATAATTTATAAAAAAAACAAAAAATTTTCATACATTTTTTAAACAAAATTTTTTCATTAGCAGTTTTGTAGCTCCTTTAAATTAAGTACAATAAAGTATAATTTTAACTATGTAGAAAGACAGGAAAATCGACAATCTATTAAATTACTTTTAGTTACAAAAAAATATAATGTGAAATTTAAAACTGTTTATTAAAAAAATTATTTTCATTTTCAAATTCTTATTTTAGTAAAAAAGCTCGGTTTTTAAAATGTGCCCATTAACACTAGAAAGACTGAAAAATCGACATACCTTGACAGACGTACAGGGGTCACATAAACCTTTTTTTTTAATTAATTTTAGTTACAAAATACTTATAATTTGAATTTAAAAACGTTTTACTCATTTTGAAAGTAACATAAAATTTAAATTTTTATTTTCTTATTTTAGTAAGAAGAAAACAATTTAATATGCATACAATGTGAATGACTTTTATCCGTATTTTAAAGTAGTTGTACTATTTATTTAATTTATTATTTATTAGTAAAAATGATTTTATATTACATTTTATACATTTTTAATAAAAGTCATGAAATATTGGCAGTCAAGTGTATAAATGGGTCAAATGACGCCGGTCCTTTCTTCAAGTGTTAAAGTTGGTAAAAAAAAATTCATCAAAAAACTCAAATTTTTTTCAACTTATTCTTTTCGTTAATTTTCTGTAAAAGTATAGTCCATAGTTTAACACAGATCCATATATAGACATCGTCTCAAACTTGGTAAAAAATTTGGAAAATATCCAAAAATATTCATCAAAATTTTTTATCAAAATTTTTTGGTATGCCGTTTGTAAGCGTGTCTCTATAAGTTTTATAGCTCCTATGCAAGTTTGGAGCTTCACGGAATCCTCGTTAACATTTTATAATAAAAAAATCGTGAATGAACATAACGAAAAAATCGCATAAAAAATATTGTCAGAAAATAAATGTGCCAACATTTTTCTGATCCACTGTAGGCATTTTAATAGTAAATTCTAATTGTTGAATTTTTTAAACCACTTTTGAGCTCCAGTTAATTAGTTTCAATTATTCGACTGTCTCAGTTATTGAAATTAAAGTTGTTGTTTTTCTCTTAAAACATCTACATGGCACTGTAGCAGAAACAAGAATTTATTTTAGCAATGGAAAAAATCTACAGAACACATCTGTGAAGCGAAGAAAGAAAGTCTAATTCAATTAGCTATTAAACTCAAATTTGATTTCATTAACTTGGGTACATGCATAAATACATTAACATACAAATGTATGCCAGAATCAAACCTCTTCATACATGCGTAGCTTATAAGCATTTATTTTCAAGTTAAAATGTAGTTAAATTAAATACACGTGTCGTTAATGTTTTATGAACTTTCTGGGCATTGAATCCTGCTCAAGGCACTTAAAGACGAATTGGTGCATAAGTCCTCGTACTGAGGTTCACTTTATTGGTCTGCCATGGAGCTTCGTCAGCCGAAACCATTATATCTGGATGAAAAAGGAAGCCCAACATTATCGGACAAATTCACAAAGTAATGCATATATAGGCTAAGTCCTCCATCCCAGAAATATTAACAAAGAAACTCGAAGCATTCCTTCACGTCACTATCCACAAAGTAAAAATTGTTGCAGTCTATCTTATTGGTTACTGCATGGTAATGAAAAACTTTTCAAATCTGGGGGTTGTTAACTCAGGCGAGAGCAGGTTGTGAGGAAACAGTAGTATACATTATGAGCCCTTACTAGGCCCAGACTTCACCTCGTAGAATCACAGTACCTAGAAGCACATGACCTAATAAATAGCATTCAACCAAGTGACCTCGCAAGGCTTCTTAGTGATTCGAGGATCAAAGAAGACCTAAAAATAGAGGAAGGTTACAGTAAATCGTTCTCGGTTGGCTATAACTACATAGGTCGCCTACTCACTACTCTAAATAGAATTTAGTCTTATTAAAGACTTAAATAAATCCGCCTAGTAAACTGAAGCCCAAGCTTTGCAAATCGCTAAATAAAGCTTTTGGGCCAGCCTTCCTGAATATTCTGGATGCTATAGGCACACAAAATCGTCCAAATTGTTAAATTGTTATAAAATTAGCAAGAGACCAGTTGTTCCCGATCTTGGCTTTTTTATTTGTTTGTATTGAAATTTTTACTGCAAAGTACAGAAAAAGTTGCAATTTTGGAAAAATTGATTCTCCTGTTCCAGTTTATAAATGTTACATAATAAAAACTTGTTGAACAAAATTGTAGTGTTCCCCAAAACGAAAAAAATTTTCACAAAAAAATTTCACCAAAATTAGTTTTTTAATTTTTTTTTTTTTAATTTGGGTATGCAGTTTTGTAGATCATTAAATTTTAGTATAATAAAGTGTTGCAAGTGGCTAACATTCCGCGTTGATTTTTAATAATTTTTTCTCTAACTTTTCGAGCAATTCTGCATACTACATGGGAAAAAAAGCAACTTGTACTTTATTTTAATAAGTTTTAATGATACATAAAACTGCGTAGCCAACATTTTTCTAAAAACTAAACAAAGAAAAAATGGTAAATATTTTTGTACAACATTTACATTTTTTTGTAATTTTTTTTTAGTTTTGAGGAAACACTACAATTATGTTGAACTAGTTTTTGTTAATTAACATTTATTAATTGGAACAGGAGATTCGATTTTCTTCGAAAAAGTTCACCTTTTCTGCATTTTGCACAAAAGAAAAATAATTTATTATAATCCAATAAAATTTCAAAAATTGGGCTCAACTGGTCTCTTGAAAATTGTGTAAGCTTCCATGAAAATAAATTAATCAAACTGATTGAAAAACAAGTATTGTAAAACAAATGTAAGACAAGCTTTTGTTGGCGGTTAGTAAAATAAAATAAAAATTTACCCCCGCAAAAAAACTAGATTGCAACATAATAAATAAGTTACTCATTTATTTTTCATTGTTGGTGGAGATAAATTTATAGTCACTTTCATATGTAAGAAATTCGAAATGATTTTACAACTTTACAACTTATATTTAGATATGACTCAGCCAATGTGATTAATTTAACTGCTACTTATGCTAAAATAATAATTCAAAAATAAATGAAAACAATAAATATTCAGTACATTAATAATATTTATATAAATTTAAAATATCCCTGCAGGGAGTGACGTTAGCTTATACCTAACTTTAGTCTGTTTACGCGAACACTAGTGCTAACTATTAACTGTGTATTTTGTTCGAAAAAAGCTAACTACTTTTGTGGGGCGATGGCCGCAAAAAAGTCAGACCTGGATACCTCTGCATTACATGTCAGCTAACTTGTAACTAACTACTTTCGGACATAAAATATCAATAAGAAAAACAAAATTTTTTTTTGTTTTTTTACTTTTTTATTTACTTTATTTTATTACATTTCATATTTGTTTAAATATTCTGCTCTGTGTGGCCCCATATTCGAACACCGTCAGACATAACTTCAAAATGATAGTATAAAATTTCGATCTTCCTTTTATTTGTCCTGAATATGAAAAAGAATCTGCGAAGTTCAGAAAAAAAGTGTATTGAAAGTAATTTTTGTATGAAGATATTTAATAGAAACTTGTAAAGAAAACCAACTCCCGATTGCGTCTGCATGACTCCTGCACGACTTTACAATTCACTTTAAGTTGGTTTTGTTATAGCTAATTAAAAGTGAGGTATTAATCGAAATCTCGCCAAAAAGCTAACTATAAGTTGATTAGTTTTAACAATTGATAATTTTTCACTGCAGGGATGCATTAACATTCCCAGAGCAAATTTGCTTAAGCCGAAATGCGTGACAACATTGAACGACAATACATAGACGGCTCGGTCATTGCAATAAAATTGCTTTCGTGTTATTCACTAATTACATTTTCAATGTCCACCGCTAAATGTGCACTTTTCTAATCTTAAATAGTTGCATTTCATTGACTCTTTTTTTTTGTTTTTTTTTTTCTTATAAAAAGTACGAAGTTTTTAACTCACTACTAAAAATAAATTCTAACCGGTCGGGCGCTATACTTGATAGCCCTCAGTAGTAAAACTACAACAACAACATATACAACTTCTATAACCACATATGTACATACGTACAATAAATATTGTAAACTTGACTTTCAGCTTCAATTACATAAGTAAGGTGAGCAATATGAGTTCGCTTTTGAAATCTTGTGTAAACGTTTTACTAAGATATATGCATATGTATGAAATATATGTATATATGGATGTACATACATACATAAGTACGTACGCAGTCATATAAAAATGTCTATATTTTATTTAGGTTTGTATGTGTTGCACATTAGCACATGAGTGTAAATGAATTTTGCTGTTGCACTTCAAGCTTTAGGCAATCAATCAATAAAGAATTATCGAGATTTATTACATTTCTCAATTGATTTATGGTATGGGAAAAAAAATATTGATTTTTTTTTTGTTTTTAGAAAAGTTTAGTATGCAATTTGAGTGTTTTCTCTAGGAATAGGATTTAGTATAATTGGATTTTGTATATTACTTACTAGCAATACCTGAACACGGTGGGTCGGAACCAAGCTCAACCCAAAAGTCTTGGCACTTCGAATTTTCTTGCGAATTTCTTTTCTATTAGATTCTTATCAATTTTATTTTCATGTTGTCTTCTAAGGAATTTAAGTTTAAAAATTAAAAAAGCGTTAAATAAATATACAAGATAATAGAGTTTTTATATTATTTTATGCTGAAAACCTTATCTCTTCAAATAAATTGGTAATCGATCTTCCTGCTTAATCGAGCAACTCCTCATCGCCTGGACATAAATGAGCAGATGGATTTATCTCCCAATCACTTCGTGCCACTGCAAAAGAGGTTGTTGTTCAGTACCGACCGCACAGAAATAACTGGTAAGACGAAGAGTGCCGCGCAACACCTGCAGAAAAATACGTAGCATCCCAGCCGGACTATGCAGAATGTGATTCCCTAAGAATGCCTTTTAGGGTATTGGCTTTTTTTCGGAGAAGTTCGAAGTACTTTTAAATTCTGTAGTAAAATTCAGAAAAATTCTATATGAAGAAATAACTGCATTCCTTTTTCACTACTATGGAAGGCTAAAAATCTGTAGGTCGTGAGAACTTCACTTTAATGCTTTGACTTCGGCAAATAAATCCGAACGAGAGTAGATAAGAACTCTACAAAGCTCTCCAAACCAACAACAGCCACCTCATGCAAAATTTGCTTCTTAAAGAACCGTTCTTACTGTGTTTCTCGCCAGTATAAAAGCGAATTAAAGACTTCATGTTTTTGGAACTACTTCTGAGTGGAAAAAGAACCATGCTATAAGTACATTTTGGAAGCAACCAAGTCCGACTGGGATACCAAGCTTACCTGTAGCCAATGGCGACAGGCGCGGCAAAAGAGCGATACCGGGAAAAAAGAGGGAAGAAAGACAGACGCCTTTTCGAGAGAAATAACAGGTATTAATATCAGAAAATAAGGCAGCAATAAAATGGGTTTAAGACCGGAGCTAGGTTTTGTGAAGATAAAGATGGAAATCTGGTAACAGATGTCCAGAGTACACTGGAGATAGTGCAACCACCTACTCAGTTACATAGACCCCGAGATTGAGAAAAACAGAACTATCATTTTTTCACTTTTGTTGATTCTTTTGAACAT
>NW_023458560.1:31705837-31719806 GCF_013731165.1 Rhagoletis pomonella
AAAAAAAATATTGATTTTTTTTTTTTGTTTTTAAAAAGTTTAGTATGCAATTTCAGTGTTTTCTCCAGGAATAAGATTTAGTATAATTGGATATTGTATATTACTTACTAGCAATACCTGAACAACACGGTGGGTCGGAACCAAGCTCAACCCAAAGCTTTTGGCACTTCGAATTTTCTTACGAATTTCTTTTCTATTAGATTCTTATCAATTTTATCATGTTGTCTTCTAAGAAATTTAAGTTTAAAAATTAAAAAATCTTTAAATAAATATACAAGATAATAGAGTTTTTATATTATTTTATGCTGAAAATCCTATATCTAAATAAATTGGTAATCGATCTTCCTGCTTAATCAAGCAACTCCTCATCGCCTGGACATAAATGAGCAGATGGCTTTATCTCCCAATCACTTCGTGCCACTGCGAAAGTGGTTGTTGTTCAGTACCAACCGCGCAGAAATAACTGGTAAGACGAAGAGTGCCGCGCAACACCTGCAGAAAAATACGTAGCATCCCAGCCGGACTATGCAGAATGTGATTCCCTAAGAATGCCTTTTAGGGTATTGGTTTTTTTCGGAGAAGTTCGAAGTACTTTTAAATTCTGTAGTAAAATTCAGAAAAAATCTATATGAAGAAATAACGGCATTCCTTTTTCACTACTATCGAAGGCTAAAAATCTGTAGGTCGTGAGAACTTCACTTTAATGCTTTGACTTCGGCAAATAAATCCGAACGAGAGTAGGTAAGAACTCTACAAAGCTCTCCAAACCAACAACAACCACCTCATGCAAAATTTGCTTCTTAAAGAACCGTTCTTACTGTCACGCCAGTACAAAAGCGAATTAAAGACTTCATGTTTTTGGAACTACTTCTGAGTGGAAAAATAACCGTGCTATAAGTACATTTTGGAAGCAACCAAGTCCGACTGGGATACCAAGCTTACCTGTAGCCAATGGCGACACGCACGACATTGGAGAGATACCGAGAAAAAAGAGGTAAGAAAGACAGACGCCTTTTCGAGAGAAATAACAGGTATTAATATCAGAAAATAAGGCAGCAATAAAATGGTTTTAAGACCGGAGCTAGGTTTTGTGAAGATAAAGATGGAAATCTGGTAACAGATGTCCAGAGTACACTGGAGATAGGGCAAACCACCTATTCAGTTACACAAACCACGAGATTGAAAAAAACAGAACTATCATTTTTTCACTTTTGTTGATTCTTTTGAACATTTCTTAATAAAACTTTAACTTAACAAACAATTATTTAGCACTGGAAGGCCTGCTTATTTGGCCAATTTTTTCTCACAGCCTATGTGAAAACATCAAAGAAATTCTTAAATAATAGTAGGGCGTATTGTTGTTTTCGTACGAATTGAAAATCACGAAATTTTCCTATCATTTTCTATACAAAAAATTCTAAGTTCCGATTCGTACGAACACCAGAATAAGCTTCAAATTTTTCATCGCATTATGCGCAGGGCCTGTGTTTAATCCCGGTTCAACCCAGCATCAAAAAATAAAAACATAAAAGATTTTTTCTAATATCGGTCGCCCCTCGTCAGGCAATGGCAAACCTCCGAGTGTATTTCTGCCACGAAAAACAGTTTCTCATAAAAATACAATTACCGTTCGGAGTCGGCATAAAACTCTAGATCCCTCTGCTTTGTGCGACAACATCAAAGCACACGCCACAAATCGGTGGAGAAGCTCGGCCAAATATTAACATACATATATGTACGCGCCAATCTATTAGTATAGTTATCAGCTATTTTAATACCTGAGGCAGGTTCAAAACTTTTCAGCCTACCCTCGTATGCCTCCTCTCTTGCTTTTACTAATTAAATCAATATTAATTGTATTAATTGATTCATTTTATGTAGCAAACTTATATCTATTGCAGCATGGCTGATATGTCCTTAAAACACCGGATCTTTTAACAAATCCGACTTTCCTCCCAAGACATGATACCTAAGCTATTGAGGTGTAAGAAGAAATGGTTCCCAAGAATTCTGAAGTGCATGTTTCGAAGTGCGAGGCCCCTGATCGATTCTACCTCTACCTTGTATTTGAAACATCTACAGAAATCATTGTACGCGTCTCCGAATCTCACAGCTAGTTGACAACCCTTTGGGAGAGTATTCTCATAAGAACTTTTATGTTGTGCTCATTTAGCGATGAATAGCTATATCCCGGTTTAGTCGTCAAGCTGTTAGTGACTACTCCGGTCGCCTATTACCTTCTCACCATTGAGAGCAGGAATCTCAATCAAGCTTGCACGCCGACGCTTAGCTCAGCAAGCCTTGCTGAAAAACTTAGGAAGACTGCAGTTGGGAATAACTCACATTGAGCTCAATCTCAGATGGTATATTTGGTTATTTGCTTTCATTGGGCTGATGGGAGCAAACAACTTTTGAAATTGCTGACTTTCACTTCTCGTAGCCCAAACACCTGACTGTGTTCGGCATACATGACAAACCTTATTTGTCGTTCCCGGCTTGATGAGCTGTCAGATGCACTTGATGAGGTTCAGACCTTGGCAGACATGTGCTTCTGCGCCGCCCTTGCAAAGATTAGGTATGAGACTTTTGGCAGCAATGTGGTTAGATACGAACATCGGAGCTATTGAACACCCAAACTTGAGCTTCGATGGAGCCGTAGATTGTGTACATTTAAAACAGATTAAAAGGGATTACGAAAATGAGTGGCGAGCATTTCAGCCTAGAGCCTAGAGTGCAGTCCGTTATATATACATTTGTCAACTGATGCAGCCTTTTGTAAGCTGAGCTGGAGTCAGCCGTCCCCAACCAGACATCGGCGCGTCCAATGTTCATTCAGTATCGAAACTTAGCGCAGCAATTTTTGGTATTCTACTATCGGACTAAAAAATATATAAATTAACACTCCGTATAAAAAAAAAATCTCCCTCAAGTTTCCCATAATCTTTCAGAAAGATATTTTCATTTCAGCCATTACTTCCAAAGATCGACCTTATAACCGCACAGTTGCAATCTCCAGTTATCGCGTTGTGTGAGGCTATATCTGCAGGGCTTGGATAATGCACAGGATGACGTTGTACTCGTACGAAAGTTATCACATCTCTTGCATGGATTTCAGATCAATCAGCCCCTCTTCGTTTCTGCTAAAAAAAACGCTGGAGAGTGAGAATTTACATGTTAGAAAGGGGCCCCTTGTGATCTCATATCAGAAGCCCAACATGTATACATCAATGCAAGGGCATGAAATCAGTAGAAGAAACCTTTGTAAATAAAGACTTCACCGTGGATATCTTATACGAAATCGAGAAGGCTTTTAACAAAGTCAATTATCCCTTTGCAAGCTTGGGGTCAAAACTGAGCTGGTTAGGCTAATCTACTGAATGTTCTGTGACAGAACTATCCCAGGGATATTCTCTCACCCCTTCTTTGAATTGTGGCCTTAAATTACCTGCTAAAAGAGCTACAGAGTAGAGGCTGCCGGGTGATCGCCTATGATGCGGCACCTCTAGTGATGGGTTGATGTTAGGATACCCTCTATAATTTCATCCAATGGTACTTGAACCCGGTGGCTAAATAAACCGCGAACCGTGAACTTGCTGCAAATCTTAGTAAGGTGGAATTCGTTGTGTTTACTAGGAAGTATAAGACACCCCACGCGACTCTACCCTCAATTAGAGGCATTCGCCTGGAGCCTTCCGACAGAGTTAAGTACTTGCTTTGGTTTGGTTCTGGATAGGAAGCTATCGAGTAAGCCCACTAGAAAGCTTCAGTGGCTCTGTACTGCTATAAGTATAAGCTGGTGCCGCTCCCTTTGGGAAACCATAGTTAAACTCTCACTGCTTTATGGAGTCATCGTCTGGTAGAATTTGCTATAGCAGACATCACGTGCACAACAAACTGCTCTCATTGGAATCTAAGTACAATTCCCGCCCTGGCTCTTATCTTCATCCTTAACATAGCATCCATCGACAGACAGACTTAGGTTTGCTTAACTGACTCAGGAGCTGGACACTCTTATATTCTTTGAGGTTTCGACTCCACTCATTGTGAGTGAACGTTAAGCGAAGACCGCGGCATGTGCTACGTCAAGGTCTTTCGGTCCGGGGGCATTTTTCGACTGGCGTTCATGCGGGGAGACTAAATATTACACCGGGGCGCAGCTGCATTTAGGACGAAGATGGGAAACATTTTAATATTGTCTCTCAAACTTTCCAACTTTAACGAGACTGCGAGTAAAACATTTGGCTTCGTGTTTTATAATTAGCCCGGCGGAGCCCTCCGGTATCGACATCTGCCGCCTGTAAAATTTCGTACTCTGCACGCAGCGCCGAAATTCTCTTGAAGGAGTAGAACCACTCAAAAAAGGACTAGTTCTGCACAATTTTTTCCACAATGAAATTTAAGCCAGGATATGAAGCGGAATGAAATGCACATTTAAGTGGGCTGGATTGTAAGGAAAATGAAAAACTACATAAATAATATAAAAGTGCTTTTTCTTGCACGTGAAGGTATCGGTTTTATATAAACACGTCTATAGACGTAGGCGTTGATATAAAGCAAACACACGAGTATGTAACCAGATATTTATGTCGGCTGACTTCTACTTAAGTAGTACAAAACTGGAAGTAATTCCACGCGGTGTTATACTGGCGAGTGGGCTGTCCCACGTATTGAACTCTTATCATAAACAAATCGGACATTCTTTAACATTAACTGTATATCGTAAGTGAAAAATAATATAAATTACTCAAGTCCTCACAGATGGCTAAGAATAAAGACTAGCAGAGCGATAGTAAATTGAAAGTTCTATTTCATATACGAAAGGTCAGAAGTGAAGGAAATTAGAAAGTTTATGAACAATTTCTGCAATAAAGTATGAATCATTCTGCACTATTGATTTCTTCGACATTTACTCTTACAACAGTGTGGACATGCGCACACACACACACCCTTTTCAACGATTTCTTTTTTCTTCGTTTTTAGTCAAATAACAATGGCGATGATGCTAGAAATGTAACTGTAACTATGTTTTAATTATAAAATTACTTCACACCATTGAGCTTGCGTGTAAATTGAATGCTCGTTCTAGTCAGTTATAAACTTGAGCAAACCAGTAGAATTACGTAGTTACATATTTAGATGAAGATACACGTAAGAGCTTAATTATTTAATTGATTGTACGTGTTAAGCAGCTGGCAAGCATTTCAAGTGGAATGCCAAAAGGTGGAGCAATTAAAATATAGTTTGATGTGCAATTTTTACGGGAGTTTAAGATTTTATTCATCTTTTATGGTTTTAGAAAGAACTAGATTGATAGTTGGTGCTTTTAATCAAAACTTATGTAGTAAATTAGTAAATTAGGAGAAATTGGAAATATTTAATCACGAAAAAAGATTTATGTGTTAAAAGTTGAAATGATTTTTCATTTAGCGAGCTGAATATTGGTTAGGGTATTGGCTTGTTGTGGTATAAATTGGTAATCATATCCCTAATTCCGTCTCTCTCTCCTCGGAATACTTCCAAATCAATCTGATTTGGGTCCCAGGACACAGTGACATCACTGAAAATTGCAGAGCTGATGAATTGTCTAGGCAGGGCACCCTTGAGGCCATCACCTCAGACAGGGTTCCTTTTGCAAGCTGCGGTCTGCTCTTAGACAGATGCGGTCAGAGTCGGCTTAGCGAGCGCTGGGCGAAAACCTCGACATGCAAAGTTGCAAGGTCCTTCTGGCCGGTTATTGACGGCAGGCGGTCAAGCGAGCTTCTGCGGCTGACAAAACGCCATCTTTCGATTCTTACAGGTGTACTGAGCGGACATTGTCCTTTAGGGACCCATGCGGCTCAATATCGTCACAGATCCCTACGGCACAGCTGTATGGCGGGCGAGATGGAATCATCATCACAGCACTTCCTTCTCAGCTGCCCGGCATGGACATCGGCTGCCGGCGGAAGTTTGTTGTAAGCACTCAGCGCTTCTCTTAGTTGAACTCATTTACCGTTCAAAGAATGTGTATAATGTGGCAGCATAATGGACAATAAAATGAAGTCTAAGTGAGTCCTCTCGTGGCGTCTGCCACAATATACTAATTAAAAGGCAAAAAAAGAATAATGGTCCTAAGGTACCGTGAAACTTATTACAGTGTGAACCCAAATAAAAAGAAACCTATGTCAGCCGTAAGAATTATACCTTTGCGGTCCCTTGTTTGCGGCGTGAAACTGCAAACGAAATTCGGTAAATGGAGTATTTTCTGACATTTATCCATATTTTTCTTTCTCTTTCACTCCGGCCACAGAATATTTAATTTCTGATCGAAACTATTTTCTTCTAAACACTTATGCTGAATTTCCAGTGGGCATTTAATGACAAAATTTTCAAATGGAATAAATTTTTTGTTATTTCAAGGCCTATTTTTATGAGAAATAAAGGCTTCCTATTTGTTACAGTAACCGCCTAAGCGATTTTAGCCGAGTTCGTCAGACGTTGAACATACACTAAGACATCTTGGTGTGTGAAATACGGCATGAGTATATTTTACCCTTAGTCGGCATAGTGAACCAAATAAACCTAAGCCTTCGTTTGAGGGTACGGGATAGTTTAGCGCCATCAAACTCATCCAGAAGCTTAAAAATCTATGTAATAGCGCTAGACTTGAGGTAGTAGACAGAATGCCAATTCCATCAATTCTGAAGGCCAAGGTGATGTTACTTTGTGAGATGAAGTCGGAAGATGAAATTTGCTCCAGCATTGAAATCCGAGCATACCAACGTACGACTGGAAGGTACTCCATGTCTACGGACCAACTGAAGAGGCGCAGCACTATATACTGTCAATCAACAAAGAGTTCGAGCACATACTTTAACCCAGATTAGGAAAAATGTCGTAGATATTTAATTACGTTAAAATATGTCTGAATAGGCGAAGTCTTGGAGACAACAACACCAACACCTTAAAGGCAGGAAAGGTTGAAAAAGAACTGTACTTAGAAGACTTCGACAGCTAAACGATTACCACAGAATACATACATATGTAAATAGATCCTTGCTGACAGAGCAAATGCTGCGGAAAACGTGCGAGCTAGCTTAACTGAAGGCTCTTTTGGCACAGATACCAAAGACGTGAATAACTTGTACAAGCCCACCACCATAACCTAACTCAAGCCTAACTTTATATGGACTTCAACTCAGCCTATCTATGTTTCCCGAAACCTGTCTACACTGAGAAAAGAGTTTAGTTATGTCAACTAAATATTTTTCTCTCAACACATAATTTGGTTATGGTTACATTACTTATTTGGTTATAGCTACCAAAGCATGTGTTGAGAGAAATATATTTAATTGACTTTTTTCTGAGTGTAAGGGAGAAAATTTTCAGGTGTTTTACAATTCCGGCTCTGACAGGTTTCATTGTACATCCAACAAAAGAAAATTTAATTTTCTTCTCTAATAAGTATTAAACTGATTTGATAAAGAAAATAAAATTATTGAGCTTTATCTCCAAACCAAATTTGACCATCACATCCCAACCTTCTCGGAAACGCTAGCAACAAAAAAAGGCAAATGATTTTAAAATAAAAACTAACAACTTTTTAGCACCGGCTTTAAATTTTTTATTAAAAAGCTTTTTGTTTTTGCTTAGTAGGCGTCTACACTTAATATGTAAATATTTTTTTCAAAAAACGCTGGAGAAAAGGCACAAATCCAGGCCTCAAACTGTGAGGACAACATTTAAGCACAATGGCTACACAACTTGTCCCAAAATAAGCTCGTCGAGTCACACCGTTTGTTGGATTAGCCACCATATTAGCAAAATGAAACTTCGAAAATTGTTCGTTTTCATTACAGAATTTATTCGTTAACTCTTGAGTAAACTAACAAAGTTTTCTTTTGAATCCTCTATACTTGCAAAAAAGGCAGGGTTGTCCAAATGAATTACCAAAAGTGGTATTTGTTTATTTAAAATTGTCAAATCATTCTCCACGAATGGTGAATCTTCTATAACTGCACTTTCGCAGCGAGGAGGACATTTCTACCCTTATTGGATTCGTCAATAAGCAATTTGGCCGAATCTCAGGTAGTCAGCAAACTCAAATAGCCGCTTAGAATCATTGTACCCGCAGTCACTAAATCAGAAACTACGTATTGGAATTGGGTTAAATCTGGTATTTTGAGGTTCAGATAATGATTCTAAATGAGTTTGGGCAGAAAACTTACACTCCAGCCGTTTAGTTCTCTTCTGGAAATGACACTACTGTTTTTATGGAACATACATACATATGTGCCCCGTAAGCATTTTCTAGGCCCCCCTGGAGGGAGGGGGTGGTCCTTTTATAAGTGTTATATTTGTATTATATATCCCCAAGCTAAAAAGATACCTATAACCGAGATTCCTGGGTTATTTCTGGATCGAGAGGGTTAAGGACCTTTTTGGTCTAAAAATTTAGATTTTAATCTACAGAAGGTTGGAGAAATAGAAGGGTAGGTAGAAACGGTAAATTTGGCGGCGTTTTAGTGAAATTTTAAATTTTCGAATCCCGCCAAATTTCTTTGTTTTTTTTTACAACTAACAAACCAACGGATTTGATGTTTTGTTTCGCTTCCAATATTTGCCCAGCTGTGAGTGATCAAACTTAGCATGTCTTTCAGCAAGTGCATTAATTACACTGGTCTACAAATTTCAACTTTTTTTCTGCGAATAAGACGGGACCTGGTGTTTCTGAACGGATTTTTCGTGCTGAACACGAATCCGGGGTCAAAAATTTCCCATCACGTCACGTTTTCGAGAAAAAAGGGGTTGAAACCCCTAAAAACAGCGTTTTTGGCCATTTTCGAAAAATTATAGAGCTGAACCCTGACGTGGTACAAATTTTGCATATATCAGAAATTAAAGGCTAAACCGTGCCCTTTCGAATGAGCCCTATGCCGAATTGATCGCGTGCACCCTTAAAGCAGGGGGTGTATTTGTGTTTAGGGGTGCAGGAAAAATTGATCACAGAAAGAATTTAATCTTAAACGATCATAGAAAATTAATAATGCCAAGGTTTTAACTATATTAAAAGTCGCTGATTACGAATCTGCAGTTAGATTTTAAAAATTTAAGATGACGGGTCGAATATGGTGGATATAAAAATTGGACTCCTAGACACAAATACACCCCCTGATCTAAGGGTGCATGCGATTAATTCGGCATAGGGCTCATTCAAAAGGGCACGATTTAGCCTTTAATTTCTGACATATACAAAGTTTGTAGCACGTCAGGGTTCAGCTCTACAATTTTTCAAAAATGGCCAAAAACGCTGTTTTTAGGGGTTTCAACCCCTTTTTTCTCGAAAACGTGACGTGATGGGAAGTTTTGGACCCCAGATTCGTGTTCAGCACGAAAAATCCGTTCGGAAACACCAGGTCCCGTCTTATTCGCAAAACCCTTGTAGACCAGTGTTATTTTCGCGCTTTTTGCAGTACAAAGTTTGTTTACAGAAAAAATTGTATTTTTCTAACGTTCTATTTGGATTAGTGGTTTAATTGAAATTATTAAGTATGTGTTAAATAAAAAAAAAAATATGTTTGTGGCCTGTGCTTATAGATTTTAGTGCTTAGTCGTGGTACAAAATGCCCTTTCTGATAAAGTGTTTTTGCATGTGTAAGTAACCCAATCTTCTATGGCTTAAAAGTTGGGTAGATTGGACTGGATTCGCCCCAGTATTTTGTTTTTTAGTATGATCTGTTGTCTATGTCAAGTTGAAAAATTAGGTGCAGGTTTTTACAATTTTTTTTTTGGTTTTTTGCGTTTTTTAGGTACAATGTCAGAGTCAAAACGCACCCTTTTTTTAGTTTGGCACAGTAAACCAGTGCCAACAAAAAAGTTTTCGTCAGTTTGTTTCTGGTTGTCGAAAATCATGTATTTTCTAATATTATTGATCCCCCAAAACATACAAAAAATATTTACCCTAAAATTGGTTATTTTTTCCACGTTATTAACAAGGCGCCGCCAGTTTGGCCATTTCTCCCACTGTGCGTGGAGGAGAATGTAATGAAATAAAAATTCCATTTAAATACATATGAATATTCAATGTTTTTTAGTTAAATTTTTCCAGGGAGCAAATGGTTGACCCTGTAGTTTAAAATCGTGATAAATACCTACACGCTTTCAAATTATGTCTGCTGTGCTGCAAATCCCTTTCTTCCGTTTCTGTATGAAAATAAGACGAAAAAAGGCTTAACTCCATAATACTTCGACCGTGACCAAACTGCGTTACTACCAACAAATAAATTATTTAAATCATAGACAAGTAGATAAACTATTTCGGCTCGTATTTTTTTTTCGTTTTCATTTTCGCTGTGTCATCTTGTCTTGTCTTGTGGGTCGTTGATATTGATTATTCTCATGAATTTATGTACTTATTTTCTTGCGCTAACAAACTTACTGCAACATAGTGAGCTTGTTTGCTTGCCAACACGATTTCTTGTCAAATAAAAAAGAAATTGTAGACGAAGAACAACAATAAAGATAACAACGAAAAAATCATGTTGAAACGAAATGATATTGCAGCAATAAAATATTGCCAAACTAACGAATTCAATTGGCTTGTCATGTGAGCTAACGTGCCATATAAAAAAAAGTACTAAAGAGGTAGTAAATTTAATAAAGTTTTTTTTATTATTTTCAGCTGCATTTGACATATCTATGCTACAATATTTTCCAAAATGGTTAATAGGAAATGTTTATCATTGTTGCGCTTTTATTGAAATCGAAAAGCGTAACTACAGTTAGCTTAAATAAAACCGCAATAGAAAATACATTCAAAATCATTGACCGGATTTTATCTTTTAGTGTATAGTAAAATGAGGAACTCATTACCTTGCCTTGTAATTAAATAGTATATTTGAGGGCATAATTAAGTACAATAGATTTCTAATAAACAAAAACCGCATCAGCATGTCCAGAGTTAATATAGTACGCACTACAATGAACATACATATGAACATTAACATGTGAAAAAGTTAAGTCAGAATTTCTATGCTCTCATCCCCTAGGATTGTTTTTTACCGAAAAAAAAATGTACCCATGTCGGAATTATACCAGGTGAAGTAATTAGAGCGAGAAGAAAGATTTTGACACTGCCTTATATGAAAAATTGCCTTTAATTTTTGTCTATAACGCAGCCGAATGTCAGAAGATAAAGCGAGAAAGCTGTTTTATTACTTCACCTGTTTATTACGCCATGAATTTACCTACCCCTATTTTTATACCCGAGCGCACTTGTGCACAAGGGTATTATAACTTTGTTCACATAACGGTTGTTTGTAACAGGCAAAACGAATCGAGATAGATATAGACAAATGTATACATAAATGATCAGAATGAAAAGAGAAATCGATTAAGCGGTGACTGTCTGTCCGTCCGTCCGTCCGTCCGTCCGTCTGTGCACACGATAACTCGAGTAAAAATTGAGATATCTTAACGAAACTTGGTACGTGGACTTCTTTTGGGCATGGGACGGATGGTATTGAAAATGGGCGAAATCGGACAATAACCACGCCTACCTCCCATATAAAGGTAATTTTCAGAAATACGAAAAGTGCGATATTTTAGTAACTACTGAAGATAATTCACTCAAAATTGATATTTACAATGAGTTTTAGACGAAAAATAAGAATATTAAAAAATTTTGGCAAATGGGCGTAGCCACGCCTACTTATGGTTACATGCGTATATCTTGGTAACCGCTGCACCAATTTCTTCCAAACTTGGCACAGTTCTTGATCCTGCTACAACATATTTAATGGCCGAAAATTTTTAAAATCGGACAATAACCACGCCCACATCCCATATAACGGTAATTTAGAAAAATACGAAATCCTCGATAAATCAGTAAATATTAAAGCTAATTTATTCAAAATTGATGGTTGCAACAATTTTTTACCAAGAAATACGCTTATGATAAAATTTTGGAAAATGGGCGTGGCACCGCCCACTTATGATCACATATATGTATCTCGCTAACCGTTCTAGCAATTTGAACCAAACTCGGTATGATTATTGTGCTTGCCACATAAAAGCAAAGCGTTGAAAATTATTGAAATCGGACTAAATTACGACCGCTTTTAATATAACGGTATATTTCAGTAATGCTTGAAACTTCAATATTTCGAAATTTAAGGACGCTAATTTACTTAAAATTTATACACCCCGGCTTATCGTGTAGCGGTAGTTTTCGGAAAGGTGGAAAACATATATTTAATAATTGCGCCGGGTATTTAATGTTCGGCTCCGCCCGAACTTAGACTTTCTTACTTGTTTTATTTTGAAATCAAAAAATATTTAGTGCGACCTCAAGCGCTCAAAGTTGTCCATGTATTTTTAAAAACAACTTTTTGAAGAAATGGTACATAGTTCTTGAAAAGCAATATTTTTGAATCGGAAACCCCTATTTAGCTTCAGGAGATTCCAGATAATAACCCACAATAGTTTATTTAACAATTTTTTCATAGTAACTATATTTTATAAGGCTGCTCGAAACCCCAGAAAACGCAATGGGGGTACCAATAAAAATCTTTAGTATCAAAAAATTATCAAATAAACAATTGGGTATTATTATCGGAAGTCTCCTGACTAAGAAAAGTTGTTTTTTTCCATATAAAATGCATGGAAAACTGCGCTTTGAGCGACCTCTAAATATTTTTTGATTTCAAAATAAAAAATAGGGGTATATTTTTTTCGATATAGAACAATCCTAGGGAGTGAGAGCATTAAAATTCTGACTTTACTTCTTTGGACCACCCTAATGTATATATGTATACTGTGAGTACAACAACGTGCCAACATTTGCAGTCAATGGAAATGAATGAAGCGCAACCAATGCTGCACACTTTCGTTACAAACCACTGAGCAATAACATTGAAAAAGGGAACCCAATATTGTTAAATAATTTCAGCATAAATAAATATGCGTAACTACACTCTTAGATAGTTAAATTCATAAAGCATAAAAATCACATAACTGAGAACCACGCATTCCACTTTGTCATTCATAAAACAAACAAAAAATCTGATTTATCTATGAAACATCTACACAAACGATTCCGTGTTTTTTGAAGTCACGCTTAGTGAATTTTAAACTTCGACTTGTTAGCACATTCTCAAGCAAGACTTTATGTGACTGCAAGTGTATACACACAGACATATGGCGTACGTATGTATGTTTGTCAAATTACTGAAAACCATAAATTTTATTTATACAAAAAATTAGCAAATCCTTTGTCATCCGAACTGTGTGCGAACCCCTTTATTTATTTCTTTAATTATATTATGTAGATTTTATTTATTTGATTAAAAGTAGCTTTTTTACCAGCAGATGATGTCATCTCTGTTGAATTTGTTTTTCTATTTGTTCTTGTTTCCGCCCAACAGTCGCTGAATTCGTAGTTTATTGATTTATTTAATACATATTCTACTAACTACTTACATACATACATGTATACAAACTTTCAGCTGTTTGCACATAAATTATTGAGTAAAAGGGCTTTATGGTGTCATATGTCTCTAATGAAGAAAATACATTTTCTGCCAAGCCGGCAGTCTTCAGCAGAGCTAACTATACAAGCCCCATAAATCTAGAAAGAAGTGTGATGGGCAGATAGTTATGGTGATCTCAAAAAGAACAGCTTCAACTTGTACCGCTTAGCCTGAATCCGTTCTGACACTGAATTTTACACAACGCCGTCTCAAAAATAAATTTGACAAGGTATGACGGAAATTCATTCCAAAATACATCATCTTCTCACCCTGTCGGAAGAATCAACCAACACCAACAAATAGTAATTTTTCATAATCGATTACGTATTCTAGCTCAGCTACATATTCTAACTCTAGTTCACTATGAATTTTCATCCAAATTTAAAATTTTCTCAGAAAAAGAATCTTTTTGAGTATACACTTTTGTAGCCCATTAAATTCTATTGCAATAATATGCAAGT
>NW_023458560.1:31719816-31730717 GCF_013731165.1 Rhagoletis pomonella
CCTTTTTTTGCCTTTTTTAAGATATTTGCCTTTTTTTGCCTTTTCTACCTTTAAAAAAGTCATTATACATTTAGTACATTCAAGGCTTTTCTTCGCGAAAATCGAATGAAAATGCTGCCAGAAATCTTCAAAATGCATTTTGTGGTTCAATGTTACTACAACTATACAGATTAAAGTTTTGAGTTAGAAACTCGAAAGGATAAAATAGTCAAAGATTCAAAGTACAAATTTTTCATATAGACTGCGTTTCTTTTTACATTCCGGATAATCCCATTTCACAGCCGGAATAAACAGAATGCGTTTGAAATATACGTTAATATATCACCAGGAGCGTTCTAAAGAATAAGTAAACAAAAAAGTTTATTCCAAACGTTCAGAATGAATAAAGAAATGCAGCCATAATGAAACTAGTTCATAGCTTTTCTCTTTTTACTTGTAATATAAACATTTCTAAAAAAAATATATTTTTTGATTGTTCTTCGTATTTTGTCTTTTTTTAGTGCCTTATTTTGCTTTTTTTGCAATACCTTTTTTTTTGCCTTTTCCTGCCTTTTTCGCTATTTTATTTTGCCTTTTTTTGCCTTTTTTACAATACCTAGTGCCTTTTCCTGCCTTTTTCGCTATTTTATTTTGCCTTTTCCAGCCTATTTCGTTACTTTATTTTGCATTTTTTATAGGTTTTTAGGTCCTAAAAATCCGTTCCCTGGTGATGACTAAAGGCTCAGTTATGCATTGCATGAGAGTTGGCACATAAGGAATCTGTTAAATAAGCTTTGCGTGTAAGCGGTTACCCAACGCACAGCATTACATACATATGTAAAAGTTTTTGATTTCTACGTAAAAATGAAATTCTATGCAGTGCAGTGCAAAGTATGCATAACTGAGCTACAAGCCTACTTTAAATTGCAAGTTGTGAGGTGAAAGCCTGGGAAACATTCCGAGAATTCGAGAATTCCATAGGATATGGTAATTCACTACTTCGTCTTGATTGATGGCTGTGTCAACCGATTCAAAAAAAAATTTGAATGGTCACATCATCGGCATTTGTGGTTTCTGTTTCGTAAGTGAAATATTTAGGACAAAATTATTGCTTAAATTGCACATGAATTTTAAAACCTATTTGAGGAAATGGTCCTTCGACAGATATTTTTGTTCTCGAGTTTTTCCAAGACTAATGCTGGATTTCCACTAGGCATTGAAATGACAAAAAATTGGTGAAAATGCCAGCTGGAAATGAACTTAATGACTATTTTCTTAACATAATGACTTGAATATTTTTTAATGACGAACTTTGTCATTACAATTTTTGCCATTTAATGCCTAGTGAAATCCCGCATAACACAAAGCAATTTTTTTATTGTCAGCATATTCCTCTGAGTCATTTATAAATTTCCTCCTTCCCGAATCATCTCAGCATTGGGATGGACAGTAAAATCTATTCCGCCATTTTCGAATTATTAGTTTTTAATTTTTTCGGCCTTTTTTAAGTCTGTGGATGTTCAAACAAACAAAAGGAAAGAAGAATCATCCCGATCGGTCAAGTCTTCTTTGATTTTTTGCAGGAATATTGGGGTTTTTCACAATATTCTCAAGCTTTTATGAGATTAACACACAGCTATATACACAACAAAACCACTCTTTCGACGCACACTCTTAAAATCCCCTATTATTCCCTTGCTCGTGTATGAAACGTGGACGATGATTAATAAATATGTAAAGATTTTGAGGGCTTTCGAAAGAACTGTTCTGTGGCCTTGGTCACGGGTACGGCTGGTACCGAAGAAGAGGAATGACAAGCCGAAAATTTTCTTTGACTCGACACCCATAGGTGGACAAAGAAAGCAATGGCGCCCATGAACGCAGGGAAAGGGCCAATTGCAGAAGGGTTGATCTACATAGAGAAAGCAATTGGCGAACATTCTTTCTTAGAAGAAGTGCACAAAAAAAAAATAAATATATATATATGTCTGTCAGGTACAACTTTGCTTGATGGCAATTTCATGAACACTGGAAATTTAAAAACTGGAGTATGCCGCTTAACTGTCTATTTATTTTCAAGATTTTCCTGTATTCAAAAATCGCAAATTTTTACTAGATGCTAACTTATATAATTTACCTCTTTTCTCCCTTATATGACTGTCGTATTGGGAGTTGCTGCGTGCGAAATTAATCGCTGCCATTGTGGATTGGAATTCTTGGTATTCGTCTTGAGTACTTTGTTGTTGTAGTGTCTGATGTCCTGTCAGACTCTTACCGAAAGTACTGCTGGCAGTTGTCGTTGAGGGGGTTGTCGTCGGTGTATTTATTGCACTTGCACTTGAACTCGGATTGTGACTCTGACTCACACCGGCTGATGTCTGGCTTGGCTCCACATGTGTGGGCACAATAACCAGATCCTTGGTAGCCACACCCTCCGTATCTGAGTCGTCACTTAGTTCACTTCTTAGTGAGCTTTCGCCCTTCGATTGTCTAATCGTCGTACCAGTGATACGCACATTCGCACCGGATAAAGCTAAACCGGTTGGGCGCGGCGACTTCCCGGCATTAACTTCACGCTGTTGTTCCTCATATAATTCACTACGTTCTTCACTCGCGTGCTTACTAGTGGTCACTTTCGTTGTTGTTGTCGTTGTCGTTTTCTTTTTTCTGCTGACAACTCGTTGCGATTCTTCCGTGGAAGAACCGTGCGATTGGCTCGTCTCTAATGTACTAGCCGTATGCGTCGTACCAGTCGCTATTTGTCCTGTCGCGGTTTCGCCTGTTGGTGTACTGATTTTTACTACTTTGCCTGGAGGCGTTGTTGTTGACTCCGTCATTTGCCATGGTGCTTGTTGATGATATGTTTGCTCTTGTTGTTTTTGTTTTTGTGTTTCCATAACCATGTTGCCTACACTGCTTTCGGTTTGCATTTGTTGTTCCTGCCGTTGCCGTTGCTGTTGGTAATACCGTTGGCCCGACTGTTGCGGTTGCGTTTGCTGTTGATGAAGCTGCTGCTGGTGATGGTGGTGGTTGTGGCGGTGCGTGCTACCAACCGTAATGTCAATGTTACCAGGTGACGTTTCCATCCCAACGTTATACAATGTACCGGAAGCATGGCCACCGCCGCCGTCTGGACTGTGTGCCAACTGACGTATGCGCGCTTGCACCGCCGAGTCAGTAGTGTCGTAGATTTCGTGATGTGTGCTGGATTCGTTAGTTTCATCCTCCAGACGTATTAGTATACGGCGACCACCCGCTGTCATGTCGACAGAGCGGGGTGGCTTCGCGCTTGTGCGTCCGCTTAAGGAGCGTGGCACGGAACCTTCACGCTCGCTTTCCGAGGACTCAAAGAACGGGCGATTCTCGCGCTGTGGGGAGCAACGTGGTGACACATAGCCTTCACCGTGACGAAATATTTTCTCTTGGTGCTTGCGCCCATCACTTGTCATGGACGATGTTACAATGGTGGGTACACCATCGACAGCATGCAGCTCACGCACTGTCTTCTCGGACTCCAAAAATTGTGCAGTTGCGCTTTTCGGATCACCAGTAGTAGTGGGAGTAAATTGTTGCGCGCGATGCGTTGTTGTGCGTAGTGTAACATTAAAGGGGCTGCTAGTAGTCGATGAGGTCTCTTCATATTGCTGCGCGCTTGTCGAGAGATCCTTCTTCACTATGCGATGCGTCGTACGCAGTGTCACATTGAAGGGACTTAACGGCGGCGCCTCATCAGCGCCCATATAACCCGATTCATCGCCTGGACTTAACTTGGTAGTCGTGCGTAGTGTCACATTAAAGGGCACAGCAGTGTAATCTTCCTCCACTTCCACGCGACGCGGCGATGCTTGTGGCGTATGACGCAGCTGCACCTGTTGGAATGCCAGTTTAGCAGCCTCGGCCTCAGCCAGCCCACGTTGGCGTTCCCTACGCAAACGTTTCTCAATCTCCAGCACATCAATATCAAAAGGATTATCCAACGGCTCAGCAGCGCCAAAGGCATCTTGGCTTGTGTACTCTGCAGTTGGCTTCGTAGTTTCCACAAATTCGCGACGAAGCTCTTCAGCGCTTTCGTCCGGTGAACGCTTAAGGCTGCCGCCCGAGGACCAAACCTTTTCATACTCAGCCACTTTTTGACGCAAGCGATGTGACGGTGTGGTCGGCGTATCCAGCTCTTCCTCTGCTACATATTGCATAGAACTCGAGCTGGAGCTACTCTCATGGAACTCCGTGGAATGGTGTATAATTTTATGCGAGGTATACGTGCGCGTGATTGTCGATGTCTCTAGCTGTTCACTTAGTACGTCATTCTCCTCCTCCTTCTGCTCAATAAAAGAGCTGGCGTGCGGCGCAGCTGTTTCAAACGCTGACGATGCGGAGGAAGACGCATCAGCTGTGCGATTTAGGCGCCGCGTGCGTGCAGCTGGAATGGGCGCAGGTGCTGCATCGTCCAGTTTGGTATTACGGGCTCGACCCACAGCAGCAGCTGCTGCTGTTGTTGCAATGGGTGGGTCTTTATTTTTTCCTGGGTCTTTGTCCATGACATCGATATGTTTATTGTAGTTGTTGTGCTTGTCATGTACGTCCAGTCTGCAGGACAACACATTGAGTCGGCTTACGTTGTGTTGTGTGTGTACGTCGCGCAGCAATGCCCAGACAGTGTTCAATGTCAAATGTGTCTCGGATTGAAACTCCACATGCAAGGAAATCGATTTTTCTCACGAGCACATAACGCGATTCGACTGACTAACTTGCTATATGCGTCTGCAGGAGTTTTCGTTCCCACAGCACTCGCTTGGCTTGCGCGAGCCAAAACAAAATTTAACAAAGAAATTACAACACATACTTGGACTATGAAGAAAATTTAATTGCGTCTTGGTGTGCTAAGCAGCACCGCGTCGTGGATTATAGATATGTATGAATTTACGTTTAACAAACACAATTCACTTTTTCCACTCACTTTTTCACGTTTTGCGCACCCTTTCACTTTAAGGGGCTCTCAAATTTTCATGCATTAATTTTTTCCAATTTCTCTGGATTTCTTATTCGTTGATTGATAAATTTTTTTCCCCAACAATTTTTCAAAACTACAGTGCAAGTGCTGTACATATGTATGTATATTTTTACCGTAAGCTAGAACGGTTCACATTAAAATGCTAATTCACACAAATGGCGTTCGTTTGAGTAGGTAATTGGGTGGCCTTTTTCACAACTACTTCGTACAATTTTTTTTTCCTTTCTCAAGGTGGCGGTATGCAAAATAATATTAAGTAGAAAAATATGTATGTATGTACTAAATAATTTTGTGCGTTTTTTCGCCTTTTCGCTGTATATTTTTCCAATCCGTTGCAGTAGAAAGCCGGTTCGATACTGAAATCTAGACTGGCCAGCTAAACCTAATGAGCTGCTTGCTGCTACACCTTTTTCTCGTTGCTCCAAAGCGAGCGCTAGCGACACGAAGGCACAGCTTCATTTGGGAGCACAAGCTGATTTTTGAATGGAAACGAGACGGTAAGCGTCTCCAGCACACCACACTATTACTAAATGCATACATTTGTAAACAAAAACGTAGTATTTAGCAGTAGCACAGAGAGAGCATCGGTATTTTCGACTGAGCTTCTTACTACGTTTTACGTTCGGCTACCATCACCACACCACACCACCGTAATATCCGTAAAATACCAGCACAATCTCATTGAGAATTGGCGTAGTGGACGCATGTTAGCTGTGAGCTTGCTGTGCGATTGCTGCTTGTAAAACTGTGCCATCGCAAGTCGACTTATTAGGAGGGTTGATAAGCCCAAAAAGAGTACGTACTATACGCTAACTCTGAAGCTCTCTTTACTTGACTTGTTGGCGCGCTTTGTGGGCCAATGCATGCACGCTTTGTTGGTGAGGTGGTTTTGTTTTGTATGTGACATCATCATCGTAAACATTTCACGCACATTGGACGAGCATGAAAAAAGAAATGAAAACGAAAACTGCGCTACACAGCAAATAAGAGGTCTATTCAGATATAAGTAATAAGTAGAGCTCGATTTTTTCTGTTAAAAAATAAGCCTAAAAATACGTACCAACATAATTTTAAAGGGTAGTATTTATGTGTAGGCCTATTTTTGAGCATATTACAATAATTCACTCCATCACTTTTTACATATCTGCGCGTCGATTAGAGATGAGTTGGAGAATGATGTTGGAATCAACTTGAGAACTATGAATTTCTCCAAGGTTAGGAAACATTTTTTTGGTGTTTGTTGGTAGCATTCCTGAAGCGTATCTCTTTACCGACCCTAGGGCTTCGATTGCAGCTTTACTGTCCACAACGAAGGCAAGCTTAGTTGGAGGTAGGTCAATCATGCTTACCAGCTTTTCCGCCATTCAAATTGCATATAGCTCAGCCTAGAATAAGCTGCAGTAATCTGGGCGTCTATAGGACTCTTTCAAAGATAGATTATACACCACTAATTTTTTAGTTTAAATTTCATATTCATAAAAAAAAAACTTCTTACACCCATATGGTCCACCTGTATTTACCTATCGAAGGCTGAATGGAAGATCCACCTATCTAGGCAGCCGGTTCGAAAGCCCCTTATCTCAAAAAATTGCTCAAAAACGTCCTACTTCAGAATCTGGTTGAAGAGCGTCCTATCTTAGAATTTGATTTAATAACGCCTTGTCTCAAAAAATGGCTCAAGAACGCCCTTTTTCAGAATTTGGGTGAAAAACGCCCTATCTCAACAAATGGTCTCAGCCGCCGATATATTTAATTTACAATGAGATAGGCCGTTTATGAGCCATTTGCTGAATTAGGGCGTTTTTCAACCAAATGCTGAGATAGGGCGTTCTTTAATCAAATTCCGAAATAGGGTGTTCTTGGAAAATTTTCTGCCATAAGCCGCGCCGCATTTTTGATTTGTGATTTGATTTGTTGGACAAATGAAAATAAAATTTATTTTCGGTTTGATTCATCGACCAAATAAAAAGCAAATTTCATTTTCTCGAAAATCGTGCTTGCGTTACTTAAGAAAAGTGGTTTTAGTTCGAAAATCACGAATAAAATTAATTTGCCCAACAAATCAAATCGCAAATAAAATTTTTTTTTATTTGTTCGACGAATAATATTACAAATAAATTTTACTCATGATATCTAGCCTCATTGTAGAGCTGGAAAACTATCGATAGTCGTGGCCATCGATAGTTTCGATAGTCGATAGCCACAACCATCGATAGTATCGATACTGTCGATGTTTTCGATAGTCAAAAACTATCGATACTATCGATAATCCCATCGATAGTTTTCCAGCTCTACCGCATTGTGAAAATTACTTGCACTGGACACGACGCTCGCAATGAGGCTGATTAAATTTATATTATCTTTTTAGGATTTGATACAACCTCAATTCAGAAATCAATTTTTAATTTGGATTTGGGATTTGACTAATTAAAAATCACGCAAACTTGATTTCTTGAATTTCCCTTTCACCGCCATTCCGGACAGCGGCACTTTGCCCATTAACGGTACAAACTTTTAAGGTGCATACCCACAAATTATATTCTTCGATCATTTTCTGTGTTCGTCATCAAAACTATGTGGTCTTATCCGAAGATTTCTTTCACCTTACATTGGAACTTTTTTTTACTGGTCCCAAACCGGCGCACCGTTATGTTAATATGTATGTATACAATTTCATTAAAGAAGATCGACTTTATAACGCCACGTAACAATATTGAAGGTATGTATTTGTATAACTTCATACATACATATGTACATATTTGTAGAGCACTACACTATCTGCGTTCACTTATTGCAAATTTACTAACCTCGCTTTATTTACCTACAAAAGCAAATCTCAAAAGATCTCTCGAGATAAAAAGCGTTCAGCACTTGGGGCATTTAATTCAACAATTGATAAAAGTAATGCCAATAAAACCACAATACAGTTGCGTAGAATTTAATTCCATACACATAGATATGTACTTACATACTTATGTACTTACATACATTAACATTACACTTTCGTTATTGTAACTACAAGGTCAGTTTGGATACTGTAATACATATATGTATGTATGTATGTATGTAATTACATGTACATACATACATACATACATTCTTAAATATTTACAAAAACAACATTATGTTTTTTTCATATCCCCAAACAAGCCCCCAGTACAGCCATTTACAATAAAAAACCAACACTTATAAAAATAATATTCCAGACTTACTTGTACGTGTTCCAAAAAAAGAATAAAATCGGAATTTTTATGCTCTCACCCCTTAGAATTTTTTTCACCCAAAAAAATTATGCCGCTGTTGTTTTTTATTTTGATATCAAAAAATACTTATATGTCGCTCAAAGCGCTCAAAGTTTTCCATGGATTTTATATGGGGAAAAAACAATTCTTCGTAGAAATAATATAGAATTCTTGAAAATCAATGTTTTTCGTTCGGAAAACTTTGTTTCTCGTCCAGTCAAAATACCTAGTTATTTATTTAACCATTTTCTGTTATCAACTATTTTTTATAGGACCTCTTAAACGACAAAAAATGCAATTCGGTACCCAAAAAAATCGCTGGTATTAAAAATTTGTATAATAAACAATTGAATAATATTGCTGGCAGTCTCCTGAACAGAATCAAAGTTTTCCGATCGAAAAATATTGATTTCAAAAATTCTATATCATTTGTATGAAAATTTGTTTTTCCCCATATAAAATATAAGGAAATCTTTGAGCGGTTTGAGCGACCACTTAATATTTTTTTTTATTTCAACATAAAAAAGAGGTATAATTATTTTCGGTTTAGAACAATCCTAGGGCATTAAAATTCTGACTTTACTTTTTCACATGCATATTCGGACCAGCCTAATGTACGTACTCGTGTTTATATAAAATCAATAAAACTAAAACACCCATTACTTAATGGGTCATCATTTATTATTAACTTTTTTTGAATACAACGATTACAATCGTCCCCCAAACATATGTATATATGTGTATTAGAGTGGTTCACAAAGATTTCTTTTTGGAAATTCATAAACGCTATTGTTATTTATGATAAAAAAAGAGAAACGTGTTTTTTTATTTTGAAAAAAAGTTTTCTTAGAGGTCGCGCTGGTCAGTTTTTTATAAAAACGCTGATGTTCTCAATTTTTTTATTTTCTTGATATGTTAAAATGCAGCTAAAAATGTGGTTTTTACATATAATTACTCTGGTATTATTGGGGAACTTTCCCTTAATTACACACAACAAATCCAATCTTTTTTTTTTTTAAATTGACCGCCATTTTGGATCCGCCCATTTTGAATTTCGAAAAACTGACTTCAGATTCCTAATTAGCAACCCCAGAAACCCCTTGGTAACAAGTGCCAATCCATGACAATGCGTAAATCGTTCAGTATCAACGTTTTAATTTTACTAGTGTCTTTTCGAGAGCATATTTCCGGGAACTAGACCCATTCTAATTGTCCAAGACAGGTGTGTAATTAAGGGAAGGTTCCCCAATAATACCAAAGTAATTATATCTAAAAACCACATTTTTAGCTGCATTTTAACATGTCAAGAAAATAAAAAAATTTAGAACATCAGCGTTTTTATAAAAAAAACGACCACCGCGACCTCTAAAAAAACTTTTTTTTTCAAAATAAAAAAATACGTGTCTCTTTTTTTTATCCCAAATAACAATATTCTGATGTAGCGTTTATGAATTTCCAAAAAGAGTGTTTTTTATGAACCACTCTAATGTGTATGTATGTTTGTACCTGCCCTCTTTGGTTGACATGAAAACATAATAGGTGGCGTTAACTAATATAAAAACGTCAACAAAGCAAAACTCGAAAAAGAGCACAAAAGAATAAGCAGAAACATAACGTCACACGAATGGTTTTTTGTTGTAAGTATTTACAGTCCGCTTCACCGGAATAAGTGCATACTTTTTTTCTTCAAAATCCAAGCAGTGTCGTTTTGACTGTTCCGAAGGGTGGTGGAAAAAGGAATTTCCTCTTATACTTTGTTTTTTTTTTTTACTTTTTACCTGTTTTTTGCTTACTAGTGCGGACCATGGAATACATACCATGTTACCTGTGGCCTTTCAGCCAGAATAAAAAAGTTCGTTATTCACTGTTCGCTGTCACTACAAAAGCGCAAATCTTGCCTGCCCACCTATTTTCCACCACGTTGTCTATAACTGTGAGGATTGGATACCGGCGTTCAGCCTCAGGGAACTCAACATTGGAGTAGCTTTTCGGCACAGGTAATATGGCTTACTATCCCGTAAAATACATTAATGTCATGACCTCTACCCCCAGCAATTTCCGCTTTAATTCACACTGAATTATGCCATTATCAATTTCTTTTAGTGGTGAGTTCGAGATGTCCTCTATGGAGCAGGCCATATATAACTACGTCTTGCCAAAGTTATATGTATTGAAGTTTTGGAGGTCTTTTGTTCACCTAAATAGTTCACTTCTTGAGGTATCGGAATTGGGCTGCACTAAGTGTCAGTCATACTCAGTGTTGTTTGCGTTTTCTTGCGAAAAAAGACTTGTAATTCGACTGTCTTCGTCAAATGCATAGATCTAAACGTAAGTATCAGAGCCATTAAAGTTGACAATCGAGAATAAATAACCAAGCCACGGAGCAAGTATGTATAATCATCTAGGATTTAGTGCGCCTAACAGCCTGCCTCTAGTTAAAAGGTATTTGACAATCAGCTCACTGATATCGACTTTGGCTAGAGCTTTGACTAGATTTCAATCTTCACAAATGGATCCAAAAAGGGTATATGGGCGGGATCTAACTTACAGACACCTAGATTACTGCAAGTTTTTTTTCCAAGCTGAGCTCTATGAGAAGTTGTAAGCCAAACTGCGTCTAAGGTATTTATGCTAGGTGTGTAATATCAGGCGAAATAATTTGGATACGT
>NW_023458560.1:31730817-31738740 GCF_013731165.1 Rhagoletis pomonella
ACCATCACTGGCTGTCCAACGGCTGAACAGGTGTCTGTACTATTGTCCAGCGCAAGTATACTGGCGACTGAAGGTATAGTTAACTTCTCAGCGGCGGCACGAAAAATCAGTACCTCATCAAATGAGGAGACAGACATAGGTGTAGCGGCCCCGAGAAGGACAAGCTTCGAAAAACGTGTGTCTTTTGAAGGTGGCGTAACGCCAGTAACTACTATGGAAAATCTCCCCGAAATGCCCGAATCTGGCTCGTCTGCTGCATCACCGGCACCACCTCTAACGGTTTCGGATAACAATGAGAATGAAGAAGACATACCGGCGAAAATTGCTAGGTAGTTCTGTTTACCCGTTAGATGGGAGCTCACGCAATGTATAACGTTGATAGTACGCTACACGGTTTGAATTAAAAATTTAATTTGTGTTATTATTCTTACTTAGTTTATGTATGCATGCATGTATATGTTGTATATGTCGTTGCTTGTCGACAACTTATATTCCATAGGCCAGCCTATTAACCTACATATTATTTTTTCACATATTAATATAGTGAAATATATTCAGCTACGACTTATCTATATATATATGCAAAATGATTTTCAATTTAATGCATATGTACATACTGTTACTCCCAAAACTAAGCGTACGGCTCTTTTTTTGTTAATATTCGCAATGCATAACATGATAAAAATTTCCAGAATTTTTTAATATGAAAAAAGTGCGAAGGAGAGTCAGCAGAAAAATTCTCAAAAATCAACGCGAAGTTTTAGACATTTGAAATTCGCACATTATTATATTAAAATTTAATGAGCTATAAAACTGTATAACTGAATTCTTTTTAGAACTTCGTATTAAATAGTTCGCGATTTTGCTGAAACTTTGCAGATTTTTCTTAATTTACGAACACGGCTTCATTTTTGGATTTAACTGGGCTTCGCTAAAATATAAGCCATATTTTAATACAAAATAAACAAAAAGGTTTTAGCATGTAAAACATTGCGAATATTAACAAAAAAAGAGCCGTACGCTCATTTTGGGAGTAACAGTATGTATGTATATGTATGATAGTATATGTATGTATGTAGTAAAAAATGTTGCTCACCTCATTTCGTCCGAACGGATGCCCATGTTTACGATGCGGAACTTGCGCAAGCAGAGAAAGTTGGCCCATGCGTTAGAAAGAACAAGCAGCGTTAATGTTTAAAATTCTTCTTCTTCTGGCAGTTTGACAGTTTTCGCAAACTCGACCGGAAAAATAGCCCGGCCGACGTCGGGTTAGCGCAAGGCGAATTAATATAAGGTGATAGCAGGAGTACAAAAACAAAAATTTACATGTATTTTGTTTTTGCTTTGGCGGCATAAACTGTCAAAATCTGTAAGAGTGTGTGTAGAAATTCAAACAAACCCACCATGCAAAATATGAGAAATAGGCAACAATCGTCAATGGCAACAAATTGGCGACTCACCGATTTATTGCTGTGGTGACAAATCTGCAACATCACTCCGTTCATGTCAATTTTGAATAAAAAAGTTCTCAAAAATTCCGAAACTTATGAATATGCCGTCAATAGTATTGGCCAAAAGCATCTAAATTATGCCCAAGGACAAGATTGAAGAAATAGGAAGCCTCACTGCGAGAAAATTAATTATTTCCGATTGTAAGTTGCGATTTGGTATACAAAAAAATAAATGAAGTATTATTCCGAGGGCGACACGTTTTCTTATTGCCGGCAACACAAATTGTTTGGTGGGAAATTTTTCAATTTGATATCACCCACCCACCAAACAATTTTTGTTGCTGGCAATAAGAAAACGTTTCGCCCTCGGTAACAAATTTATTGCCGGTAATATTGCCATCGTGTCGATTTCCTATTACCAGTCGCTCTAAAACGTCCGCCGAAGGCAACTCGCCTGGGCGAGTCGTTTTCTTATTACCTGAATGAGTCATTTTCTTATCGCTTCAGGCGATATTTGGAATAATTGTATTCTTTTTAATACTTCAATCATTTTTTGTATACAAAATTGGAGCTTATATAGAAACAGAAATAATTCTTTCTTTCCCTATGGGGCTTCCTTTTTTTTCAATTCTGTTCCTGGTAAAAATTAGACGATTTTGGATAATACTATCAACGCGAAATTTATAAGCTTAGGAATTTTTGATAACTTATTTATTCCAAAGTTGACATGAAAGAAATGTTGTTGAAGACAATTTTTGTTGCCGGACATAAGAAAACTTGTCGCCCTAAGCAACAAATTTATTGCCGGCAATATCGCCATCGTATCGATTTCTTATTACCAGTCGCTCTAAAACGTCCGCCACAGGCAACTCGCCTGGGCGAGTCATTTTCTTATTACCTGAATGAGTCGTTTTATTATTGCTACAAGCGATATTTAAATAATAATTTCTTGCAACAATTTTATTATTTCTCAATGTTTCATTTGTTTTTGAACTCAAACTTATAATTTGTAAACGAAATTAACTATTTTCGTCGCTATGAAGCTTCCTAATTTTTCAACCCTTTCTTGGGCATAAATTATATGTTTTTGAAGAATCCTGTTGACGCGGAGTTCATCAGTCTGGGAATTTTTGAAAACATATTCCTAAAATGACATAAAAGAAATAATGTTTCCGATTTCTCCCTACGGCAATAAATCGGCGAGTCGCCAATTTGTTGCCATGGACGATTGTCGCCTATTTCTCATGTTTTGCATGGTGGGCAGAAGCCGTGCGGCGAAACACATACACAAAATCAGTTGAGCTAGTAACACCACCTTATATAAATTCGCCTTGGGTTAGCGAGACAAAAATTTCTCTCTCAAAGTCGCTCGCAACAGCCCGAGAACCAACAAAAGGAACACAAATTGGGCACTTTCGCCCAAGGGGAGAGATTCTGTAACCAGTTAGCGACAAGTTTCTGATCGATATCGCACTTGTTGACGTAAAATATTTCATATCATACGTCAACAAAACCGACGCCGATTCGAAAATTGTCGCTAACTGGTTACAGAATCTGCCCCCTGGGTAGTAGCTCAATTTTTTTGCGCTAACTCAATAACTCCGGCGCCACCGGTGGTGTCAGCGCAATAGTGCAGTGTACTGATTAGAAAAGCTGTGCGACGTAACCTCTATAGTAAAAAGTAGGGATGTCAATGGCAAAAATACATCGATGTTTTTCATTAGATGCGTTCCAGATACTTCACGATATGCAGCGATAGCTGTTTTCTCCATTAGGTCGGTGTTATGCAGAAATTTTGTTTGGCAAACTGCGTGCAATTGTTGTTGCAGCAAACTCGGAGAGAGCGAGTTTGACGACTCTCACAGCAAACTACTTTTGTTTGGTCAAACTGCAGCAAATTCGGTGTTGTCATATACAAAAATTTTTGACAGTTTTTGCTATACACAAAAATTGCCGTGATACCGTAAGCCAGAGAACTGAATTTATGCTGTAGGAGCTTCAAAGATTAGGGCACAGTTAATTGCCTATACGATATCATAAAAAATATATTAATTGTGCGCGTTATGTAGATCTGAAATTCTCATTTCGTGTTGGCAATAGCCATGAAAACCATAATGAACGTGCAACCCTGTGCCAAACTCGACATAACCACCTCCGAGAAAACTAAGCAGCCGCCATTTAATTTGGCAAACAAAAGTTTGTCTGCATAACACCGACCTTAATAAACCTTATGGAAGGTGGTCACCTGTAGCTCGTTTCTGTAACAATTCTCTACCAAGGCGAATTGAGATATGAATTCGCCGCCCTGTTCTCTACTGCTAATTAGTAGGTGAGAGTGACGTATTTTCTCTACCAGTAGAGAAATAATCGGCAGAGAAAAGTTACAGAAACGGGCTACTGGAACGCAACTTTTGATTCGATGCATCGAAATGTACATCGATATTTGTCGTTGCATCGAAGGGCATTCATCGATTTGCATAGGATTGGGACAGTCATCTCACCCACACACTTACACATTTTTTGTTCGAACTGTCAAAAAATGTCCCTTTGTTAGAGCTACATACCCGATAAGAATTCGTACTCTAACAAGAATTCTATGCGTTAGAGCGAGCAAGTTAGAAACATCAGAGTTTTGATGACAGTATACATACTGTGAAGAAATGTCACTACGAAAATTTTGAAGGTAAGAATACGTATTTAACAATTTTATTTAATTATAATGTAATTTCTTTTTTTAGATTGCAAAACAGCAGCGACTTAGTCACATTCTTAAGGTATGTATTGAGACTTTTTAGATGTTTATAAACTTTAATTGATATTTTTGCTTGTTTACAGATTCACTATCAGCACCTCAACACTTGCATCTTCACCGCCAGGAGCACCACCAGTACCTTCTACCCTCAGCTCCTTCATCGCCAGGCGCACCATGACTACCTTCCGCCCTCAGCACCTTCAACGCCAGGAGCACCTTCAAAGTGTAGGTCCAACTTGTCAAATTTTGCAAAGTTGTAAGAAATCTAATTTTTCTGAACCACCATAAATGATTTGCAACTGTTAATATATATCAAAAGAAAGGTAAACCGATTACCTTTCTTTTGGTTATAACCGTTAAAATCGCTTTACGTTTTCATAAAAACCTTGCAACTTTTGTAAACAGCTATATATAAGCAGTGGAAAAGTGGTAAAATTTTGCAAAGTTGTAACAAAACTGATTTTTTGTGAATTACTGTAAATGATTTGCATCTGTTAATATATATCAAAAGGAAGGTAAACCGATTACCTTTCTTTTGATTATAATATTGTTAAAATCGCTTAACTTTTTTAAAGAAATTTTGCAACTTTTGAAACCGTCTATATATAAGTCGAAAAACGCAATCAAATTTTCCAAAGTTGTAATGAAACTGAATTTTTGTGAACCATTATAAATGATTTGCAACTTTCTCTCTGTCAGAAGTTACCAGTTTTAGCCCGAGAATTTTTTGTGTGTTTGGCAACCAAATTGTAAACAAAAGAAAAGTGCACTCTGCTAATTCATGTTAAAAAGTATTTAATTACTTGATTAAGTGGATTCTAATGAATTTGAAAGTATTTTTGGTTATTTACATGTGTGAGCTGAGTGTGTTTGCATACAAAGCAAAAATTTACAACCAAAATTTGGAGGTTATGTTGAAGTTGACAGAAGTTACGATTTCTTAGGTCGGTGTTATGCAGAAATTTTGTTTGGCAAACTGCGTGCAATTGTTGTTGCAGCAAACTCGGAGAGAGCGAGTTCGGCGACTCTCACAGCAAACTAATTTTGTTTGGTCAAACTGCAGCAAATTCGGTGTTGTCATATACAAAAATTTTAAATTTTGCGCGTTATGTACATCTGAAATTCTCATTTCGTGTTGGCAATAGCCATGAAAACCATAATGAACGTGCAACCCTGTGCCAAACTCGACATAACCACCTCCGAGCAAACTAAGCAGCCGCCATTTAATTTGGCAAACAAAAGTTTGTCTGCATAACACCGACCTTACTAGAAAGCGATCCCGTACTTTTCAATGTTACTCTCTCGCTCTGAGCGAATTTTTATTTTTTGACAGTTTTACTAGTCCGAGTCCGAGGAATACGGGATTGCACCTGTTATTAGGACATTTGTACATAATTTGAGATAAAGTACAGCAACTGAGCTAATTATGGAACTTTTTGGAGCCATTCACAAAGCAATTTAAGTGAAAAATGATTTTTATTTTTTTTATTATATATGGAAATTGACAGCAAAATAAAAAAGCACTTTCCATTTAAATTGCTGGTGAAACCGGCTGTAAAAATAGGAATTTGAAAAATTTCATTTACTCATTTTTGCCACTCGGTATCAATAATCAGCATCAATTTCATTTTCCCCGAACCGGTTCACTTTTCACTTTTGGTTTCCATGGTTTTACTATGTGCGGATGACAAAGGGCGGTATTGTCACTTGCGAAGCGAATGAATTTGGCGAAGCGAACGGTTTGGCGAAGCGAATGGATTGGCGGACGCAAATTAAATATGCATTAAGAGTGTTCGCTTTTACCAGCTTGTGCAAGTTCTTCGCATCGCGTACACTTTTAATACCTTCTCTGCGTTTTAATTCGCTTCGCCAAATTCATTCGCTTCGCAATAACAATACCGCCCAAATTTTCGGGTGCAACTCAGGATAATATTACATTTACATTGGACCAAAATGCGTGATTTGAAATCAGTCATTTGAAGGTGTTTACACTGCTTGATCCGCATTTGCTTTGACTTCTCATCAAATGAAAAGGGAAGACAAAAACAAAATGTATGTAAACAAACACTACATTTATTATATTGTTAACGCTTTTTGGACACAAAAAGGCAATTATTCTTTGATTAAACTAAAAATGTGTAAAGCTCTTGTATAAATTAACAATTTTACACACAAATTTCAAAGATTTATTTATTTCGTTGTGTTTGTTTTGTGTTTGAAAAATTCCAAATGTCAAAGACAAACCAAAGCTTTTGTGGAACTTTTGTTTCTGAGTGCGTTCAATAAAATAGTACGGCAATTGGAACGCATTTGTTTCGTGATTTTGTGTAAATGCGTCGAAATGCGTCATTCTGGAAATGTGAATTTGTATGGAGAAATGCGTGATTTGGCCTCGCATTTGAGGTTTCTCGCCCAAATGACGCATTTGGGCTCAATGTAAATGTAATATTAGGCAGAATATTTTTAGTAAAGAAAAAATTTGCTAATTCCTAACTAAAAAAAAAAAATAATAATAACAACCAAACCTCCAATTTATAAAAAATTAAAGAAAGTTTGGTTCGAAACAACCAATAGTGGCGACCGTGGCGCCAAGACGAATTTGTACATATATGCCTTGGGATGCACTTGCATCGCAGACAAGCTTCCCTCCCTCCTTGTGGAATGCTTTGTGATCTTGGTAACGTAAAAGGCGTGACGTAAAATTTTATGCGGTTGTATGGCGTGGGGTTTTTCACTACAAGCTTCTTTAAGGCAGATAACTCCGGAAAAGGGATCGAACCGAAACACAAATGGTGTCCTCAACTTAAGCGTGGTGTGTCATAGGATTCATCCAGATGCAAATAGTTGTTTGCGAACAAATATAAAATATCTGCTGGCGAATACAAATTTTATTTAGATTTGAGATTATTAATTACCATGGCTAATGTTTCTAATTTTAATCGTTTTATTTCTAGCTCTGTTTCTCGCGAGGACTGTTGAATGCGGTGCTTTTCCTCCTTGATCGCAAGGAATCTTTCTTGCACGGCCAGCAACTTCTCCTGCGTCTCCAACAACTTATCTATTTTTGCATCCATATTTCTTGCGTTGTGTTTGGAGGAGTTGCAACACTTCATCACTCTCACTTGCTCGTCTTTGTATGTCGCTGCGTGGTGTTTCGCTACGAGTGGAAGTGAATGCCGATGGTGATGGGCCCGGCAAGCCGCTATGGGTTGAGCTTGCCTCTCTGTCGCCGAAATTGCTGTCACCACTGTCACTGCTGTGCTTGTATGATTCTGCAGATGGTGCATTTCCGCACGCTGGCTCACTTTTGTCGCTTTCATCACAAGCCTTCAATCCGGCGGCCTCAAGTATCAGCGGTAATTCTCTAGGGTGGGGTAACAACCCCTAAAAAAGGTGCGGAAAAGTCGGGAGGGGTACCAAACGACGCGTTTCGGCCCCCCTAATAACAATCTGGAGGGGGGGAGATAATGGCCGAATTTCTTTATTCATTCTGAACGTTTGGAATAAACTTTTTTGTTTACTTATTCTTTAGAACGTTCCTGATGATATGTTAACGTATATTTCAAAAGCATTCTGTTTATTCCGGCTGTGAAATGGGATTATCCGGAATGTATAAAGAAACGCAGCCAATATTAGCCATTTAAAAGTTGTGAACAAAAAACTTTTGTTAAATTTCGTTGTTTTCTATGAGCAATTACCACGTCAAAAATGCACTAAATC
>NW_023458560.1:31738840-31740546 GCF_013731165.1 Rhagoletis pomonella
CGAAACTAGCGCTTTGTCAGACTGTCCCTAAATTTTGCTGCAGGGTATTTCTGCCAGATTTGACCTAGGCCGCAAAGACTTTAAATTTGTCAAAAATAAATAAGTAAACAAGAAATTTCACCATCGCTGTAGTACATTGCTCGCATAAACTTTTAAATCCTTGAAAACAAATGAAAAGTACATATGCTAAAATAACGGCAATTAGAATTTATTACCAACGGAAGACGTACACGCCCACGCATAGTTGCCACGCTATTGTGCCTTGGCGCACATATGCGCCAATCTATATTTATATATGACATTTAAGTATCCATTTATAAATATATTCATATGTACTTGTTTTTTATCGCCGGCTTCGCTCAGTGTATGAAATTCGTCCGTGTTACATTAGAAGTAATTTATTTCAACAAAACTCAACATATTTAAACTCAGCTAAATACGTAGTAGATTTTAACATTTTTCTATTTTTTTAACTCCCTTCAAAATATTTTCGATCCGGAAATTTCTTAAAGCTCTTTTCTCTGACACCCGTATAGTGGTACATATTTCAGTTACCTAATTCCCTCAAGCCAAGTTGAATTTGAACTTTTTTAATAGGAGGCCACTTTCCCACATGTAGTTAGAAATAAAAACTTCTCAAAATCAGAAAGTTTTTTTATTAAATTTTCAAAAATATTTTAATTTAAAATATTAAATAATTTGAATTAAATTTATTATTTCAAACCTCAAAATACTCTAAATGTGTAAACAGGAGATTGCTCATTACATACGTTTTCGTTTGACACCCATATTTTAATATTTATTTCATTTAATAAAATAAAATTAAATTAAATTCGGCTTTTCAAACGGCTGGCAACCCAATTCAAAATATTTTCATACTAAAATCTTTTTAAACCCCTTTCGCCTGACACCCATATTGTGATATATATTTCAATTAACTAAATCCCCTCATTCAACCAGAATTTTACTTTTTAAACAGGTGGCAACCCTCATAAATTTAGTTTAAAAATTAAACCTTTTCAATTTTATTTCGGTCGATAGCCGTAAAAAGAATTCCCTTAACTTTTTAAATAATTTGAACTTAAGTTTTTAAACAGGTGGCAAGCCTCTTTAAAATAAATCCATACTTCAAACTTCATAAACTAAACCTTTTTCGTCTGACATCCATATTGTGATACATATTCCAATTGACTTATTCCAAACTTGAATTATACTTTTTAAACAGTTGGCAACCCTCCTAAATGTGGCTTAGAAATTAAACCTTTTCAAAACCATTTCGCTTGATAGCCATATTATAATAATTCATTCAACCTATTATTAAATAATCTGAACTTAACTTTTTGAACAGGTGGCAAGAGCTTCAAAGTGATTTTAATCTGCAACCCTCTTTAACGTATTTCGTCCGACCTCCTACATGTAGTTTAAAAATCAAGCCTATTCAAACCATTTCGATTGGTACCTACATATGTATGTATATTGTGGTAATTCATTTAAAACACTTCAATTTAATTTTTAACAGGTGACAACTCTTTGCTTGTTCTTTTCTCCGAGGTGAAAACGTAGAAATACGTGTTTCCACAATCGGACCACACCAACATAGAGTCTCCCGATGTCTAGCTTTAAGCAAGTTTTTTAATTGATTTTAATTTTTCAAAGAGGTGGAAACGTTGTTAAAAATATTGTGCAAATTGAGCTTTCTTAAATCT
>NW_023458560.1:31740646-31744571 GCF_013731165.1 Rhagoletis pomonella
TGAAATGTCAAAATTGTGCTCTCTCCTTGCAAGTTTTACTAGTTTTTTGACCAAACGAACACGATTTAGTAACAATTGATACCACCTTGTACTAGTTTTTTGCCTAGCGAACACTTTTGTATTTTGTCTTGTAAATAAGATGGCAGATATTAACCCAGTCAGCAAAAAAACCGAAATGGATCGGAAACGGGCGATGAAATGCGGATTTTTGTCGGTTTACAGATTCCATTTTCGGATACTTTGACAATCCGTTTTTCCAGTAAAGTGTGCAGTAGAAATGTATGCACAGACAAGAATCGAAAAATGTTTTGAAACGGATAAGTTTTTAGCTGTTTTTCTAAATTTCTCTATTTATTTGTTTATTCTATATTTTATAAATAAATAATTTTTTTCATTTAATTTACTAATGCTTTTACAGATGCTTTCTCATGGTTCGAAAAAAATATATATATAAATAAGGAAGCGCCTGGCGGTATTCGAAATCGAAACCTTCTGAAAGCTAACAAATACTACCACGCCCAGCCTCTATCGACTACGTATACATGCTTTCAAATGTTTAGCTTCAACAAATCAAATATAATTTCTGCTTTAAATAATATCATCTTTTTCGAACGTTTTCCATATAAGAAAATGAATGAAAATCATAGTCGCTTTCCGTTCCAGCTCCGCTCCAGCCAAAATTTCTTGCTCCTTAGCCTTTTGCTCCTTTTCTCCGCCCTGCTCCGAAGCCCGGGTTTTTAGTCAATTTTACAGGTAATTTAGTTTGTTATAATCATAAAAATTTCTGGTAACAATCGATTAATAATAAAATCGTTTTGATTGGAATTTATCATCCATCTCTATCCGATTTGACTTTAGCAGAGACAGTCAACTTTTCCACTGTCAACTATTCTGATTTGGATGAAATGGATGACGTTGCCGTGGTCCAAAGCGAAAATGAGAATTTACGCAAAGTGCGGACGAGATTGCTTCAGTGGGAGTCAAGTAGTGACGCGCTTGCTCCATTAAATGCTCTACAATTGGAATGCTTGGATGTGATAAATAACCAGTGTCGAACCTACAATGAGGTAATTGCCAACCGCACCCATTCACATTGACTCAAAATTCTGATAAATTTTTCACTTTTAGGTGCCGGAAGCCACATCTAACGCAGGCTATGGAGAACAATCAACTACTGCGGACAAACCACATTATGACTCAACGAGTATTACCGGCAGCGCAAGTGCGCAAGAATTACTAAGATTACCATCGCCTGGAATCAACAACGGTAAAGATTTCCTATTGTGGTACGATCGAGTGAAAGAGGAAATTACACGTCACGCAGATGCACATCAATATCAGTACTTGCAACAGCTGGAACAACGCGATGCTGAGTGTGTGGAAATTTTGGAACAGATCAACTCCACAATGGCGCAGCTCAAGTCGTTGAATAGTGAATATGAAACAGTATCACAAAAAACTAGTGCACTCAATACAGCCAGCGAAAAGTTGACGGAGGAGCAAAAACGTTTACAAAAGCTAGGAGATGAAATACAGCGACGATTGCACTATTTCAGCCAAGTAGAGCTGCTGCATCAGCGGCTTCAAAGCCCCACACTCTCCGTGGCAAGTGAGGCATTCCGTGATTGGTTGGATCGTATCGATGAGTGTCTTGAGTACTTGAGAGCAAATGTAAGGCATTTTTTTTAACGAGGTCTATATTTATTTGCATTTAATTTTTCTTCTATATTTTAGCCCAAGTTCAAAGATGCTGGTGCTTACACAGCAAAATACAAATACTGTCTAGCGAAAGCCGTGGCGTTAATAAAGAACTACACACAAGTTGTAATGTCACAAGCGACCGCTGCCACGCTGCATCCCAAGCAATCGCATTTTGCAATGCTACAAAGCACGACATCAACTGCAATAGAAGGTGAAAAGAAAGCCAACACCATAACAGCAAGTACTTCCCCGGATGCAGCGTTCGCACTTTATTATGGCAAATATCAAAAAGCTGCTGTGAAAATTAAGCGCGTGGCACAACTTGTCGAATCTCGTTTAGAACGCAGTGTAGAATATGAACAGCTGCTAGCGGAAATGCATCAAAATTATCTAAACGAAAGGGCAACTATTATGTCACCAGCTGTTAATAAACAAGAGCTGAAAGCGGCACACAAGGGAGTTCATTGTGCGCTCACGCGCAGCGCTTGCTCATTCCTAGTGCATGTTTTTCAGGACGAGCAGAGGCTCTTTTTCCAGTTTTTCGCGCGGGGCAGCGATCAATTGACGTAAGAAATAGTAGTTATTTTTCGAGCTAAATTAAGATTTAAACAAAATTTTGCTACTTATAGCACTTATCTGGAAGGTCTGTGTACCATATTGTACGATACAATGCGACCTTTCATTATACATATTAACCACTTGGAGACATTGGCGGAAATATGTTCGATTTTACGCATTGAAATGCTTGAGGAGCATGTACAACAAAATCGTGAGTTACTAGAACTACGTCTATTTCAAGTATATGTTGGTTAATATAATTTGTGTGCAGCTGGCGCGCTCGAAGCTTTTGCAAATACCGCAAATCAACTACTGCAGGATGTACAGGAAAGGTTGGTTTTCCGTGCGCATCTCTATTTGCAATCGGACATTTTGAATTACAATCCGTCGGCTGGTGATCTGGCCTATCCAGATAAATTAGAGATGATGGAGGTAGAGTAATATAACTGTTTTCTTACAATTTTTTTATTGGTAGCAAACTATACATAATTTTTTTTTTTTTTTTTTTTGTGCAGAGCATTGCTTTATCACTGCAGGAGCCACAGTTCAATAGAAACGGAAAGCGTAGATACTGCATATCGAGCACGTAATATAAGTAATATCACTATTTTAAAATGAAAATGTACTACCTAAATCTAATCGTATCGCTTTCAGATTCATCTCCGGCTGATTTGCATGGAATGTGGTATCCTACTGTTCGTCGTACATTAGTATGTCTTTCGCGTCTTTATCGTTGCGTGGATCGACCCATATTTCAAGGTCTCTCACAGGAGGCACTCAAGCTATGCATACAAAGCGTGTCCGCAGCCGCTTCCAAAATTTCAACAGCTAAGGTAAAAGAAAATGTGATTTATTCCTTGGTTAAATCTCTGCCAATTATCACATTCTGCTCTCTACAGACCCCAATAGATGGCGAACTGTTCGAAATCAAGCACTTGCTAATATTGCGGGAACAAATAGCTCCCTTTCGTGTTGACTTTACCATCAAGGAGACTTCGTTGGATTTCAGCAAAGTAAAAACTGCTGCTTTTGGTCTTTTACACAAACGTAAACAGCTTTTCACCATGGGCAGCAATAATGCCCTGCTCGAGTTTCTGCTCGAAGGTACACCACAGATAAAGGAACATTTACTTGATTCACGTAAAGAAGTCGATCGCCAACTCAAAATGGTGTGTGAGCAATTTATTAAGGACGCGGTGCATATGTTAGTTTCACCAATCTTGCAATTTTTGGATAAAGAACAAGCATTATTACAAACGAAGGACAGCAAAGTTGCCGCAAATGAAAAAGAAGCTGCTGCACCAAAACTAAATTACGCCTTACGCCAGAGCGCATGGGCAAGCCCACAGCAAATTAGCAGCATCATTCAGGAAACACAACGTTTAATCAAAAGTAAACTATCAACACTGCAGCGTTCAATGCAGCTATACTTAAGTAATCGTGATACTGAATTTATAATATTTCGACCGATACGAGTGAGTACCTAAACTTGCATATATGTATGTATATATGTAGTTGACTCCCTTTAATAACTATGATTTCCACAGAATAACATCATTCAAACATTTGTAAAACTGGAACAAATACTAACCACAAACGGTTACAACAACGACGATATGACCATCACTGGCTGTCCAACGGCTGAACAGGTGTCTGTACTATTGTC
>NW_023458560.1:31744671-31752335 GCF_013731165.1 Rhagoletis pomonella
TGGAAACGTTGTTAAAAATATTGTGCAAATTGAGCTTTCTTAAATCTCTTTCGTTTGACACCCTTATTGTAATAATTCTGCAGTGAAAAATTATCAATTGTTAAAACTAACCAACTTATAGTTAGCTTTTGGGCGAGATTTCGATTAATACCTCACTTTTAATTAGCTATGACAAAACCAACTTAAAGTGAATTGTAAAGTCATGCAGACGTTTTCTTTACAAGTTTCTATTAAATATCCTCATACAAAAATTACTTTCAATACACTTTTTTTCTGAACTTCGCAGATTCTTTTTCATATTCAGGACAAATAAAACGAAGATCGAAATTTTTTACTATCATTTTGAAGTTATGTCTGACGGTGTTCGAATATGGGGCCACCCAGAGCAGAATATGCAAACAAATATGAAATGTAATAAAATAAAGTAAATAAATAAGTAAATAAAAAAAGTAAAAAAACAAAAAAATATTTTGTTTTTCTTATTGATATTTTATGTCCAAAAGTAGTTAGTTACAAGTTAGTTGACATGTAATGCAGAGGTATCCAGGTCTGACTTTTTTGCGGCCATCGCCCCACAAAAGTAGTTAGCTTTTTTCGAACAAAATACACAGTTAATAGTTAGCACTAGTGTTCGCGTAAACATACTAAAGTTAGGTATAAGCTAACGTCACTCCCTGCAGGGGACTTCCAAAAAAAGAGGAGGTTATCAGTTCGTCGGATTTTTTTTTTTTTTTTTTTTATGTATGTTACCGCATAACTTTGGACCACGTCGACCGATTTCGGTTTTGCAACGAAAAGGTAGTGTCTCAGAGGTGGTCCATACTAATTTGGTTTAGATCCGATCATTGGATCATGAAATATATAGATATATATATATTTTTTTAAGTCGGTTTTTTTTTGCTATCTAATCAAGTAGTGAAATTCATGTTTTCAAACGGGTGGCAACTCTCTTCAAAAATATTTTATTTTTATGAACTATCTTTGCCATTTGAGACCCGTATTGCGATATTTGCATAATCCTATGAATTTAATTCAATTTAACTCTTTAAACAGGAAGCAACTCTCCTTAAACCTCGCCGAGAACCTTCACCGAGACGAACACGTGGGTATGCTTTATAATGTAGTATATATGTATGTATGTTATTTCATGTCCAAACCCAGCACAAAATCAGTTGTTTGACGCCGCTTAAAAGTCTCTTAATTATTTCTTAAATTGCGAACCCAATTGGCTAATGAATAAAATAATAATGAAAGTGATTACGAATTTATAAATTAAATATTTACTTACGCTGTCAAAACCATTTGAGTTCATTTCATTTTCCACTAAACGCTCTACGCCTTTTGTTTTATTCATAAATCTGAGCGGCGGCAATTAAAATCGATCTGCAATTGCGAGCACTGGCATCGCATCGTTAGCTTAGGTGGGACGTGACGATTGGTTGATTCACTCACCATAGTTTTTATTGCTTTATTTTTACGATTTTAGCTAACGCTAATAGAAAGATATGTTTATGCAAATATGTATTTATAAATATCTGCGAAATTTTATTTTTGGTCAACACAAATAACGACATCGCACACTCGCTTCGACGTAAATGCGCTCCGAATAGCTATGCGGTAAAATACTTACCTCAACTCCACAGTGGGCTCAAATCCCTAGCAAATGGCCAAAAGTCGGATTTTAGATTTGGGCGAATGAAGCATATTTTTGACATCTAGAGACCTTATACTAGCTTAGATTAAACTGATGAAGTCACCCAACTATTTAAAAAAATCTGTACTTTATTCATAAAATTTCCGATCTTATTATGTTTTCGACAACCTTCTTTAAATTTTAGCAAGAAAGAGGCTAGACTCACATGCATGTATGTAAGTCTGAATGATTTTGAAGGGTGAACCATTCAGAAATGCCACCATGAAAGAAAAAAAATTCCAAACCAAAACTGGTGCATAAGTCGATGCTGAGTCTCAAGGGATCCTTTTCTTACACATCTCCCCAAGCAGTGGTTGGTAGAGAGGATGCCTGTGGGACAGAGGTCCAGTAAATATTAACTTATGGAGTATGTTTTAAAGTGACCGGTATAAAGGAGGCAGTCGACTAACTTCGTACCAGTGAAAAGCTTGATTTCCACTGAATATTTCCAAATTAGTCTAACTTGGGTCCCAGGGCAAAGTGGAATTGCAGGTAGATGAGCTCGTTAGACAGTGCACCCTCGATGTTGTTACCCCTGCCAGGGAGGTTATAAGAGCTCCTGTGACAGTTTGTGATCTATTCCTGAACGGATGGGCATTTAGTAGATTCAGAAAGAACTGGCCGACTTGCAAAGGCGGCCAAAAGAATCGCCGGTGAACTCTGGATTTTGTTGAAGACCCGAGAAAACTCTCTGAAGTGGAGTGGATCAGTTGTCTGCGAAATTTAATCTGGAGCATGGAGAGTTTTACCCCAGCAATATTTATATTCCGAAAAGTATCTATATACATGTACATAAATACTAGTACCGAAATGTTCCTGAAATAGTCCTGCACTAGGCTCGAAATGATCCCCAACTAAATATTCGCGAAATGCTCCTTAAGTAGACATGAACAGGTCCCGGAATAGTAGCGAAACGATACCCAAATAGTTCTGAATAGGACCTAAACTAGACATGAACTAGCCCCCAAACAGCCCTGAACTAGTCCAGAAATGTTCATTTGTATACAAAAAGCAGTTACAAATTTTCTGCTGTATTAACGCAAATTTTACCCATACCGAGTGCTAAGATATTTATACATCAAAAGCTTTCTGCTATATCAATTTACATTGCGAAAAAATTACTATGCATTTATTTAAATTTTTTTTCTACAGTTTCATTATGTAAGACCAACACTTGCTGTTTGGGACCCAAAATACTATTTCTTAAGTAATGCATCTAAATTTTGAAAAATATTTGCTAACCATCTATCCAAAGTCAGTCTACCTGATGATGATGGCGAATCTCGAGTCAACTACATGGAAATGTACTTAGAACTTAATTAAGTAAGTCTAAAGTAAATATGTGACAGCAAATTATTTCAATTTAGCGAAGTTGCTTTTGAGATCAGATAACAAGCAAAATTCGCCAGGTCGATTACTACTAAGGCTTTTTTCTGAAAATACTATGATCGTTTGCCAGTAAATAAATTTTTTTGTAAATTTTATCAAGATAAATTGCTTTAGAGATTGATAGTTTTAAAAATTGCATTAGAATTTAAGTAATAATTGTTTCATAAACGGAAAGTGTCTAGTCGTCTTATGTTATTTTGTAATAAAACCACGGATACTTATGTATGTATGTATGTATGTAGGTACAATTTACATATCTACTTAAGAATAAGTGATTCTAAAAATATTTGCAAGCAATTTAAGTGTTAACTGTTTGCTCTGTGCTTATCCAATCTACTATGTACATAAATTTTTTACTACACAATTTTTGGGGTTTAGAAAATTGGCATTTCTTTGTCAAGGTTGTGCAAGAATGTGTAATTAAGTAATGATGGGCGGGCGAATATGCTGTTAGGGTAGTTTGATAAGTTAGTGACTTTGCGAATTATCCGCGTAGCAGCTTGAAATGTACTTAGCACTGTTTCCTTTTTCGCACTTTATATGTTGTAGCTCGCAATTGGCCAAATGAAATCAATATTTCTTCTGTCTCGGGACTTCACATATCTTGTTTAGATGACATATTTCTGCTTCGAACCGTTCGCAATCAAACAGAGTATGTTTCTCCCCTACCTCTGCGAACTATGCCGGGATGATAGTTGTAGGGACCGAATGTAATCGTGAAATATGAAGATTTTTATTTTTAGATCATTGTAAAATCATAATTTCTTTACTTTTATTTTTTCGATAATTACACAGCTCTACAAAAAAAAAGGTTCTGCATATTGAACCAAACCTCTATATCCCTATGTTATTCGAGGCGCTGAATGAGAATCCGAGGCTTGATAGCTTCCATCACGTCATGTTCGAGGTCTTTTCAAATTTTTTTAGACTTTTTTGAAAAAAATTTTTTTCGGCGTAATTTTGCAGAACTTTTTTTTTCCTTTTCACGAATTCTAGAACTATAAAAAATATACTCAGAACAGTTTTAATTAAATTTTTTTTTGAATAAACTTTTACCTTTTCAGGATTTCTAGAACTATTTAAAAGCTACTCAGGACAGCTTTAATTAAATTTATTTCTTTTTTTTATCAAAAATTAAACTTTTTCCCTTTGTGAAAAAAATATTTTTTTGCGTAATTTCGCATAGCTTTTTTTTCCTTTTTAGGAACTCTAGAACTATTTAAAAGCTACTCAGAACAAATTTTTATTTGAAAATTTTTGTAACCAAAATTTTTTAAACCATTTTTTTAATCAACATTTCGACTGCTGAGTGGAAGATCGACCTATCTCGGCAGCCAGTTCGAAAACGCCCTGTCTTAAAAAACTTTTCAAGAATGCCCTTTTTAAAATTTTTAAGGTGTTTTTCAAACGAAGTGTGAAAAGCTACTCAGAACAGCATTTTCCCGCCTTTTTGCGCCATACCGTATGTCAACTACACAGACATGGTTCACTTCCATATATTTCACACGATCTTCAAAAGTGACACAACTGAAAATTTGGCATTTTTGAAATTATGCATTAAAAATGTATACAGAGCTTTTATTTCCCTTTCAGCAAAAGCTGGAGCAAACTTGTTGAAGAAACCTTAGGTAAAGAGTCTTCCTTGCCCAAATGATTAGCATTTTCTGAGGAACGTGTAAGTATGAGTTGTGTCACTTTTGAAGATCGTGTGCGTTGTCTTCAACACTCAATTGCGCTCGTGCACAGCTGGGGAAACAGGAAATTTTTGTCTGAGCTACCCTAATTTGATGTAGGTTACAAGCAGCGAAAGGTATTACATTACAAACGAATCGAATCTCTATGGGGTTGTTTAACGGAAATGTATGTAACTTAAATTTTTACTAGATATGATAGATAGTTTTTTCTCTACAGAGTTCTATATATGCGGTATGTATTTATTTACATAAATATTTATGTATCATACGAATTGGTATAATGACGCATAAGAAATAAAGATAAATCCCATAAAGTTGATTTTAACTAAAAACCTTTGAAGTTTGCCTAAATCAGTGGCAAGGTCACTAATAGTTTAACTAAATTCATACATAAATTATTTATATCTAGAATCCAACTTGTAAAATAAAGGGTATTACTAAATGATTTAAAAAGATTTATATTTGGCAAAAGTAAAAAAATATTAAGTTATTTTTTCAATGTGTGACAACCAAAAAGAAAGGATATACCTACAAACATACATACATATATATATACATACATATGAATGCATGCATGACTGATTATAATAAGCACCATTCAATATATTTACTGCAAAAATTTCGAATGGCTCGCAAAGGTCAAATTGTAATAACACGACAGGCCACATTTGCCGTTTCATAAAAATACTCTCCCTCTCGTGCGCATACAAATATAAATATACAACGAAAGCACATAAAGTTCATAGCCAAATATTCAAAACTAAGTTATGATGCCAACCCACAATGTGCATTCAAATTTATTAGCCTGAGAAAATAAAACCAATAGCCAATCATTAATTACCATAGCTGATAGACAGATCCCCAATGCGCTTAAGGTGAACACCATTTTTTTATTACTTGTCGGCCAATTCAATTAAGTAAGTGCCTTTTCAAATGTGACTTCAATGGAATTGTAAACATGCATGTATACATATACATACAAACATACAAATTTCTATTGATTGCATTGAATACATTTACATATTAATGAACTTATGCGTTAAATGAAGCAAAAGCGCCACAATGACGTCATTTTTGGAACTAAATAACACCTATGAACTGAAAATTAGTCTAATAAAATAGTTATTGAAGTTTTAATAGCATACAAATTGAGCGCCGGCAATGAAATATGGGCATATGTATGTTTGTATGTAGCCGTGGGTCAAAGGTGTAGAGGGACTTTTATTCATCATTAATTTTATTTAACTCCGCTTAGAAACTTAATTTTTTTAGCAGGATTTCTAACATAGGAAACATTTTTTGGTAGAAACGAAATCACCAACAGTTCCCAACAAGCATTTCAGTAAACGATTTTAAAAATAACTTAAATTAAGTTTGCTATAATAAGCGTTAAATAAGCATTTTTAATATTAAGCTTATTAAAAGTTTTTTCAAATAAACCTTTAATAAGTTTTGAGAGCGAATGTTTATAAATAACTTAAACTTATAAATGAAATGCAAATGTCAACGACATGAAGTAGTAAATATAAAATTTTTTCAATCGTAAGTGACGTGTTTACGTTTTTTTAAATATATTATTAAAAGAAAAAATTAAATAAAACCAATGCGGTAAAACAAGAAAATCCAATCCAGGACCCGCTGCGCTAATCGGTGGAGCATTCGAGTCTTCAAATGATGAGTTCCCCTTATCCTTTCTTAGTTTAACATTCAATTAAAAATGTATTAAATTTTTTTCAGAAAATTTCATCAATGAGAATGGCGGCGATGAAGCGGAATATATAGCTGCATCGATGTCGCTTTTCCAATTTGCCAATAACCGCAAGTAATTGAAAGCACGCAACAAGATGTAATAATTAACTTTTTTATGCTTAATTTGTATGTGTCATTGTGAATTTGTATGCTAAAATGTCTATTCCTTATTTATATTTTCGCGACTGTAGATGAGTCCACCGAAAATTCGCATTTCGTTTAGTTTCTAGATGTTAAGCAATCTATGTATGAGTTTTTAATGAAATATCTTTAAATAAAGGGTTATAAAAATGTTTATAAAAAGCTTTCTTTTGAAAATTTTTTTGTAAGTTTATATTGATACGCTTATAAAAAACTTTTTTTGAACCTTTATTATAAGTTTACACTTTTACGCTTATAAAAAGCTTTCTTTTGAACATTTATTACAAGTTTATATTTCTACGCTTATAACCAATGTTCCTTTTCGATTATATTACGCTTACTTTCAAGCGTTTTATAAACAAAAAATCAACGTTTTGTAAGCTTAATGTTTATAATTGAAAACTTAAAAAAAACTTTCTTTAAGTTTATTTTGCTTGTTGGGTTACATTGGAGCTTTTATATGTTCGAGAGTTTATTAAATATTCATAATTATGCCAAGTAGTTTAAAAAAAGTAATTTCAATTCATTCATTTAATAACGTTGGCTCTGAATCGTAAAGAAGTTAACGACATATGAGTACACCATCCTCGAAAGATATAAGCGGCTACTTTGAGGCTCATTCCCAATGTTGGCTACAACTAGCAGACCGCTGTTTGATATTTTGAAAAATATTTGAACCTGTGCGCAAACGCATCTAAACTATCTGGATATCCAAATACCTCCTGTCTCCGACCTCATGTGATTCCACCCTTCATTCCTTAAAAAAAAATAGAACTAGCCCTGAAACACTTAAACAGCTCTCTCGTAGATTAGTCAGCAAGACAGATTTAGCTAATAGATCGCAAATATTCACCGATGACTCCAAAGTTCATCACAGTACCACTATCACAACGCCGTTTCCGCAGCAGTTAGAGAACGGGTCACACTCGTACTTGAATTTATGAAACAACCATAGCTGCTTAGGAGTTGTCTAATGTTGAAGTCTACTTCACAATGAG
>NW_023458560.1:31752435-31762076 GCF_013731165.1 Rhagoletis pomonella
TCAAAATGATAAATTTATCACTTTATCAAGTTTGTCAAGAGTTTATCGCTTTTGATGACGGCCCTACTGTGAACAGCGAGATAATGAGAGAATGCGCCATGAACGAAAGACACAAGATCACGTATGAACAAGAGAGTGGAAAAAGTCGAAGCACATGAGTCAGTTGTGAGTCAGCAAGTTGTCAAGTCAAGTTGTAAAACAGAGTTCAATTGTATAAGCAAGTTTTATAAAGTGCTTTAATTACCTTAACAAGTATTGTTAATTGTTGTTATTGCATAAACAAGTATAGTGAAGTGTTTGTTGTACAATAAAGACAATTGTACTGTAGTTTGGTCATCTTGAGCGCTTGTTTAACAATCCAGCGATACGAACTGAGAGGATTTTGGAAAATCTGTCAAATAAACTAGGATAATCTAAGAATGTTCGACATTGCATCGATTATTCTGAATATCGATTTTTTATGGTGCGATAATCGATTTTTTGAATCGATATTCCTAGATTAAGCGGTATGTGGTTAGACCTTAAGTGATTTTGTGTTTCTATCGTAAGGTATACCTGTAAGGGCCCTTTCACACAGTCAGTATTTATTGACGTGATCCAAGTATCGCGATATTTATTGGCGGTGTAGCATACAATATTGATGGATCGTGATCCATATCGCAAAATTTCTAAAAATTTTGAAATCTGGATCGCAATACCGTCAATAAATATTGATCGACTAGCACTTTCAAAACGCGATCCATACATTTCGTCAGTATATCTTTTACTCTCATAATGCGAACATCGAAAACGTATTCGCTATGCTTTCGTTCTCGTTGCTTAAAACCTTTCCTAACATGGGAAATTTTAAAATAATTGTGGAATGCATTATCTGCAAATTATTCGTCCAAAATAAAAATATTTCCTTGCATCATAACAAGCGTTCAGCACAAAAATTATGCAAATACTGACGCGATAAATATTAAGCATGTAGCATTCGTGTGCGATCCATCAATTCATCAATATGGATCGCGATCCAAATATCGTGATAATTACTGACCGTGTGACAGAGCCCTAAGAATGCTTGTCAGAAAAATAACATAAAATAAAGGCACTTTGAATCGAATAGCGGAGCCGTGAAGTCATTTGTAATCTAAGAATATTTTGGTAAACGTCGAGTACGTGCACATCTATAATTTGGAGCACCTGTACATCTATCGTCTTGGAGTACGTGCACATTTACCCACTTGGAGCAGCAAAGTAAGGGGATATTTTAAAGACCAAAGGTGCGTGCATATTTCAATACTTTACCCACATTATCGAAATTAAAGTTGAAATTTATATTTCATCTACAAAAGAATGTATGGGAAAATACTAAATAGGATTAGCCAGCAGCTTGTGTGATTTATTTAGCTCTTAAGTTTGACAAACCGCTTGCATGGTGTATATGGCTCTTAACTCGTTGCCACCGTTATACTATGTCTTCATTGTGAGATTTAATGAAGATTTAGCCCTCTGACGAGATTTAACGTTAAATCTTTTGAGATTTACCATATAAAATTAAATCTCGAAAAGCAGTAGATTTAAGTTAAATCTTCGTCAAATCTTCAATAATATTGATCAATAAGTACAATTTGTTGGATGTGGCAACCACAAATTCACATGCCATAAGTCAAATGACATTTGTGTTTTCAATATACAGTTGAGGACATTGAAATCTAGCCTATCATAAAAACATGAATTTTCGTATTTTTAGGGATTTTTATATTTTTGTTAGTTTGGGAGGAAAATTAGTAATACATATTTACATAACTAATAAATTAAGAAAATATTATTTTAAAAACTAAAAATTTAGAAGAAATGTTTTATAGTAATATCATGCAGAGTCTTCTCCGCTTTCTATAAAACATTTACGCGCTGCGACAAAAAATTTATAAATTTCGGTAATGGTTCTGCTTCGATAACATTGCACCGAACATCCTCTAGAACTCAGTTCGTATTCATGATATGCCAAAGGCCCACGATTGGATTTTCGGTTCCCTCCTATGAATAAGAGAGTTCTACAAAAATTTTTCTTTCCGCAAATGTTTTCTACCGTTTTGATAATTTTTCTTAAATTCGGGAAAATGATTCGGAATATGGTACCATTCTTTACACTTTCCAAACTATATATTATACATACATATTTACCACGAATAAGAAGCCAATAATATTCACAATTCATATAATGAAATTCCGCTTGGTACCTTCCTTTTATCTGTCTGTATATCAATGTCCGCAACTGTATTTATAAAATCATACATAAGCAAACGTCAAATATTTAAAAATGTGAACGTCAAACATATCTCGTTGTGGTAATAGAGACGGTTGTGATTTAGCAACTGGATTTATCAACTCTTAATGGATAAATCTCTCAATGGAGACATAGTATTAGATTTATTGTCTTGGCCTATCTTCTTTAACAATACAGTCGACCGGCATTTCATTTTATTCCTCAGTAAATATATAAGATGGAAATAACACAATTAGTTGAGTTGATAGGCAGGTCTAATATTCTATTCAATTGGGAGTAGGATTTTCAATATCGATTTTCCCGATATCGATGTTGTTCAACCTGTTATATCGCCATGTCTGCTTTATCCCTGCAAAAAACGACTTACCATATCGAAAAAAACTATCGATTGTACGCTCGCATACATATGTACATACATACATACACCAAAGAAAATTTTACTTCATTGTTAGCCAAGGCGCATCCATACAAGGTGGTGTTGATTGCATATAAGTAAAAGTCCCGTGTATTTTGTTATTGCTTTTTGGTACAGGAGGATGTCAAAACGAAAGGGAATAGGAGATAATTTTCATCATTTTCTTTTGTTGACATCCTAAAGTTGCGCCACTTCGTCTTGGATGACATTCTCCTGTACTAGTGTAGAGACAAAAATTTGATGCGCCTTGATTGTTAGCTGTGGTGCAAAATAGAGAAGAAGTCCGTGAATTTAAAGAAAGAATTAATAAAAATCAGTGTATTCTATTTGTATATAAAAAAATGAGCAAAAAACCTCTTTTAGCGCTATGTGGATAGAGAAGAAAAAAATTGAGGCCAGTGTGCTTAGGCCGACTGTGGAGTCAGTGACTACAGTGCTGAAATACAGTGCAACGCCAACGTGGGACTCCAGCAGAACCTAAGAATGGAGGTAGAAAGACCAAACGGCGCTGAGGCATTTGTTTTTAGCGACGAAAATTCAGACCCCGATTAAAAATGAGAACAATTGTCTGAGCTCAGAAGCTCTGAAAAAGCTTGCGAAATTAAATTAATATTCGACAATATATTTTTACCAATAAAACAAACATAAACTAAATCGAATTGTATTTTTTAATTTCGTTTCATGTATTTTTGAACATTTCGCTGTCATCTATTCACTAATTTATCAATTATCTAGAGGCCAGAAAAATCACCAATTATCGCGATATTTTCCCAATAGTTTCATCGCTAAACTCACTTGTACATCACCAACTAGATGACATGTGTGAGCGAGTGAACATACTGTAAGGCAATTGCGTCCATGTGTGTGCAAGAAAGGGATGCACTATCACACGCCCGGAAAAGTGGTCACTTTTTTCCCCAAGCCCATACAAAACTAACCCCTAAACTGACGAAAAGGGTTAGTCAGTTTTCCCACTAATTTAACCGATAATCATTGGTCAGGCTACTTGCATTCTTGTAAGAATGTATCGATACACGAAAAATATTGGATCTAAAGTATCGATACCTACTCGTATAGGTACTTTTGGCTGTGAAGTATTCCGTATGAGCTGGATTAAATAGACATTTTTAAGTAATAAATTAATCATCCTCGGCGAATTCTAAACCCTGAATAATAGAAGTTTATAAGTTAACAAAAATTAACGGATTTTATATGGTGAGTTCTTAGAAAGCTTAAATTTCGATACGAAATATCTGGGCTTGGCTACGTTGAACATTTTAGTTTTTTCATAGAGCCAGTCTCCACCACCTTTAACACTGTCCGATAATGTTTTCAGCGCGAAGAATAATAGAGTTACTCTGTACGTTGGGCTATGTATACGCCGCACAGTGTTCCATTTTTGAAAAAAAATTACAAAATCAAACGAGAAGAGATAACGAAATAACTGTAACGATGTTTAGAAGCTTTTGAGATAGGATATCAGGAAAAATAGTCTCGGGTGGTAGAATAATTACCTTTACATTTATAATGACTTTCAAAAATAGATAGTTTAAACTTTTCCTTGTTTTTTGCCTGAAACTAGTACTCAATAAAGATTTAAAATGTTTTCACCCCATATTTCTTTGGAATTTTATTCTTTTGACTTAAGTACAGCTTAAAAAATTTTTTGAATAGATTTTTTGGTATTTTGCCCCCACGACATGGATTCCCTGATGGAAGAAATCAAAAGTATCCATTAAAAAAGTTCATTTCATACTGGTTTCAGGAAAAAATTTACGTCTTAAATATTTGAAGGTCGCTGGCGTTTAAAAAGCCATAAAGCAGTGGAGGAAAAAATTCCGAAAGAAATTCGCCTTTATATCGGGTTTCGATACGACATTTTTTTCGATACCTACTCCGTACTTCGTTCAAAAGTATCGATGCCAAAATTACTTGGTATCGAACGAAAAGTATCTAGTATGTATTTCTATTTACTCGTTTCGTTTCATTCCTAATTACACCTGTTTTGGTTTGACGCCGCCGAAGACTCGGCAACACTGTTTACGTAATAGATTTATTAGTTTGTAATAGATTTAATTGGGGGAGGGCAAAAGTATTCAGAAGTTTGTCATCACCGCGGCAGTGCGTTGTGAATTCTGTGTGTTATTTTTGATTTGTTTTACGATTAATTTTATTTATATTAGTTAACATTTTGTTGCAAATAATGTTAGAAAAGTGATCAAGTGGACGAATAAAATACTACGCGCTACGTAAGGTAAGTGAAAACGGTTAGAAAATGCGAAAAATTAGTAGCTCTCTTGACAACGCCCGGACGAAGCGAGGCTTGGCAAATACCTTTGCTTCGTTGTTGCTGTAAGTAAAAGCTGTTGTTGTTGGTGCATGGGCGTTGACCAAAAAGTAAGAAATTGTAAAACATTGTTATGGCTAAAACGCTAAATATGTAGTTACGAGCAGTTAAATATTTAAAACGAGTCTACCTGTTCCCGAAATTCCAATTAGAAAGCTGAATAATTCGGAGCAGGTGTCAGCAATCTTTACAAACAACTAGGACTTCATAGAATACATACCTACAAACATACATATGTACGTGCATACACTTTATTCATGGCTTCAGTTATTACAAACAGTTGCTTTTTACATATATTTTTGGAATTATCCCTGGGTCTTACATTAAACGGAACCGAAAAATGGCTTGCAAATTGCATTTCTTCCACTTCACCTAACAGCCAACCAGTTTGCTAATTATTCTTTGGCCCCTGACCATGCCCCCTTCATTTAATTAATTCATAGTATGATTCACGTAAAAGGGGTGAAAAATATGCGCTGTGTTTATTTATGCATATGCCATGTATGTAAATATGCTATTTCGTGAATGAAAAGTACTACATGTACTGTGCTGCATTACTGGTCAGTATGTGCAGTATTACATACATACTTATGAATATTCAGAGCGATCGCTCCAGTGCGCACCCAGCGGCATAGCAGACGTTATTTTCCTTACCATTTTTCATGCTGAATATTCTGCCTATACAACAGTTACCAACTGGCACAGGTAGATAAGTGCAATGGTGCATATGGAAAGCATATCGTTTAAAGTACAAAACCGCTTATAGTCATTCTGCAAAACAACGTAACTGACATTTGCTGCCAAAAATTGGATTTGCTCACACAAGCTCTTGGCTCAATTTTTATCCATTCGTCCTGAAATATACTAGCCAAAAATGCGATTGCTTCATAAAAAAAGAGAACCATTTTTAAATATGAGTATTTTTGCTCTAGAAAATAATTTATGCAAACCCACATACGCGGTTTTGTACTTTAAACGACGATATGTATTTATGTACGTACACATCTTTGTAAATATGTATTTACATTTTATTAACCGACTTCCAAAAAAGGAGGTTATCAGTTCGTCGGAATATTTTTTTTTATGTATGTTACCGCATAACCACGTCAACCGATTTCGATAATTCTTTTTGCATCGGAAAGGTAATGTCTCAGAGGTGGTCCCATACTACTCTGGTTAAGATGCGGTCAGTGGATCATGAGATATACATATATATATATTTTTTTTTTTATATGAGAATTGAAGTCGGTTTTTTTTGCTAAAAATTACTTGTTAATGTATGTTACCGCAGGTGGTCCCATACTAATTTGCTTTAAGTCCGATCATTGGACCAATCTTAAATTTTTATATGAGAATTCGAGTCGGTTTTATTTTTTGCTTAAAAATTACTTGTTTATATTTTATTCATATCTGAATGGAAGCGTGTATGGTTGCGGGAACAACATCTACATAGTTGCTATTAGATAGCATGTTGTCGTTATATATTTTGAAACATGGCTTGGGATCCATTATCATCACACATTTCCTAAATGCCTACATGTGCACTTATTTTGCATTAAATAAATGTTTCAGTAGGTCAGTTCTTAGGAAATTAAAAATTTTGTAATTTTTATCTCTGATAACCCAAAGGTAGTTTTTTGATCGGTCATCAATAAAATATGGCATGTACAAATGAGTTTCAATAAACATTTTAAATTGCAATAACACATATTTAATATAAACCTTATCAAATACTTCAAAGATGTATGATTTTTTATAAAATAAAAAAAGGCCTTCTGAAGTATGTCCTATAAAAACTCTTTTGGAAGGCCTTCCATGGGTAGCGAAAGAAGAAGCCCTTCAATTTGTGCCACTAAATACAAAAAAGAAAGGAGATAGGAATATAGAGTGGAAAGCCTGTTGACTCTCAGGAAGGCCTTACGGAAGGGCTTTTAACTCCTGAAATTATCTACTGGGTAATTTTAACAAATTTACTTATAGGTACTTTAAAATAGATAAGTTGACAGCCCTACAAGTCATTCTAAAATTCATGGATTTCTATGTTATAAAAGCCTGAACACAAAGAAAACCCGGCACTACACATTGAATGTTTGCGGGCCTTCGCAATTTTGTTTAGTCTACGCATGTTTGTTTATAGCGCATATGTATGTAATATTTACCCAACAAGCAAAATAAACTTAAAGAAAGTTTTTTTTAAGTTTTCAATTATAAACATTCAAGCTTACAAAACGTTGATTTTTTGTTTATAAAACGCTTGAAAGTAAGCGTAATATAATCGAAAAGGAACATTGGTTATAAGCGTAGAAATATAAACTTGTAATAAATGTTCAAAAGAAAGCTTTGTATAAGCGTAAAAGTGTAAACTTATAATAAAGGTTCAAAAAAAGTTTTTTATAAGCGTATCAATATAAACTTACTAAAAATTTTCAAAAGAAAGCTTTTTATAAACATTTTTATAACCCTTTATTTAAAGATATTTCATTAAAAACTGATACATAGATTGCTTAACATCTAGAAACTAAACGAAAAGCGAATTTTCGGCGGACTCATCTACAGTCGCGAAAATATAAATAGGGAATAGACATTTTAGCATACAAATTCTCAATAACACATACAAATTAAGCATAAAAAAGTTAATTATTACATCTTGTTGCGTGCTTTCAATTACTTGCGGTTATTGGCAAATTGGAAAAGCGACATCGATGCAGCTATATATTTCGCTTCATCGCCGCCATTCTCATTGATGAACTTTTCTGAAAAAAAATTAATACATTTTTAATTGAATGTTAAACTAAGAAAGGATAAGGGGAACTCATCATTTGAAGACTCGAATGCTGCACCGATTAGCGCAGCGGGTCCTGGATTGGATTTTCTTGTTTTACCGCATTGGTTTTATTTAATTTTTTCTTTTAATAATATATTTTAAAAAACGTAAACACGTCACTTACGATTGAAAAAATTTTATATTTACTACTTGATGCCGTTGGCATTTACATTTCATTTATAAGTTTAAGTTATTTATAAACATTCGCTCTCAAAACTTATTAAAGCTTTATTTGAAAAAACTTTTAATAAGCTTAATATTAAAAATGCTTATTTAACGCTTATTATAGCAAACTTAATTTAAGTTATTTTTAAAAACGTTTACTGAAATGCTTGTTGGGTAGCATTATCGATGTAAGCACGCACGTGTGTGATGCTGAGAGTACATATGTATATAAAAAATTAATCAATTACTTATGGTTTGAAGTTGTTGTGCTTACAATTTCAACTCATTTATTTCGTAGAGCATTAGTCCATTGACTTGTCGCTTAACACTCGCCGCATAAAATGAAGCTCCGAAAATATATGTATTTGTGTAATTTGTTCTATGTATTTGCAGTGGTAAACACTTTAAAAATATTCAAAAGCATCCAGCTTTTAAACAATGCAACTCGTAGCACGCATTCGCTATGAAGAATTGGCAGCGATCCGCATTAATTTTAGAGTATGCGATATGCATACCTACATACATACAAAAGTGGGTTGTCTTCTGAAAAAAAGTTTGTGCAGTGTTTCGGGTTTTGATGATATTTAGAAAATTTTCGATTTTTTTTTAATTGTTTCTAACTGCAAAAAGTTTGACATTCCTATATGGGCGACGGTTAAAGGGACGGTGGGCGAAGGGCAGAGGGCGTGGCACTATTTTAGAGAAAGCTTAAACCGTCATTCACAAAAATGCAGCCGCTGACCACCTAGGCTACCTTTGGGACCCTAGGGAGCCCTTAAAAAATGACCAAAAATTACGATTTTCAAAAGTTACCCCACGGCATCTCTTAGAATGCGATCCGGTTCCGAGAAGAAGGCCAACACACCTGGAAGAATGTGGCCAGAGGCTACGCATATACACTAGCTACCTCCCTCGAAACTGTTTGGATTCATCAGAGCACCAGGGCTGGATGATGTGTTATGATGAGCTCTGAGGGCACAATAGATCCCGAATGGTGGGCTCGCTTCTTCACGTGGCAATACATAACACATCCGGAGTGAGAAAGAGACCTCGGCTACGTACACCAGGTTCACTCAAAAATCGATCCAACGTGAAAAAGGCCGGAACAGAATTCCCTTGCAGATACTGAAAAAAATAGTATTTGTGGGAGTCGTGTAACACCAATTGTAAGCGGGAAAACAAGCGACACGCATTACAAAGATACCACAACGCGTTCGGCAACAGTCTGCCATATCAAATCAATCGAGCACGAAATGCAGATGATAGGCGGTGAAAGAACACAACAATTTGCAATCTATGCAGCTCGTAGTATATAAGGGAGAGAACCACTTCAACAGCACTCAGCATCAGAGTAATCCGCCTCCCCACACGTTGAGTCAAGACTTCCTGGCGCTCCTACGTTAGTCGGGGCTAGGTAGCCGGAACAACTTAGCGATTTTTCTGGCCAAGGACTGTTATAGTTCTATTTTTAGGAAACTTCTATACAACAACAATCAGATTTCCTCGTGAGGGCGAGTTGAGCACTGCTGCCAGAACAACATACTTACATAGAAATGTATATATGTACATTCATCTGTATACATGGACGAAACTAGAGTTATTATTCATTTATTACCAG
>NW_023458560.1:31762086-31791906 GCF_013731165.1 Rhagoletis pomonella
ATTCATAAAAGCGGGTGGTTTAGAGATATGATTACGTCATCTTATATGCCGCATGTCACTATTTTTTTTTTCTTTTTCACTTGCAGATCTTACAAAGGTATTCAAAATGCATCCCAACGGGATGCTACAGCCCTTCATGTCCTACTCACCACCATTCAAACAGTGGCTTCTTGCAGCCGCATTGCTGTTGCTCTGTTGCAATTTAAACATAGTCGCTGCACAACAAGAGAATTACTATAATACACAACAACAACAGCAGCAACAACAACAACAACAACAGCAGCAACAACAACAACAACAACAGCAAGTATACAATCAAAATAATCCACAAAATCCATTCCCTGGCTCTCAAGCCTACGATGATGTGAATCAACGCTTCAATAATGATCCTTATAATCAGAATTCCAATACGAATCAGAATCTCAATACGAATTTTAACCAAAATACAAATTATAATACGAATGATCCCGATCGCACACGCTATCGCACCGATAACTTCAATGATTTGCCAGTTGATGAACGTCCGAATGCTGGCTATGGCGGTGAGGAAGATTTAAATTTCGGCCGTGGCAAAACTTCGTACAATGTAAAAGCAACTTTCTTAGAATCGTTCCATACGCGTGAACCGACTTATTTTATTGTTGCATCACGCATGGTGCGACCTGGCCTCATCTATAAGGTTGCGGTATCGATATTGCGTGCTCAGTACCCAGTAACGGTGCATGCCAGTATTTCGTGTGATGGTGTGCAGATCAGTGGTGATTCCAAAGATGTAAAAGTGGGCGTACCCGAAACGATGTTGATGCGCGTGCCGCCTACGAGCGTCAATGGGGAGTACAAACTGCGAGTAGAGGGTTTTTATCAAGATGTGTTCGGTGGTTTGGCCTTTCTGAATGAAACACGCTTGGATTTTTCGCAACGTTCGATGAGTATATTCATACAAACCGACAAACCTTTGTACATGCAGGGCGAAACTGTGCGTTTCCGTTCGATACCGATCACAACTGAGCTGAAGGGCTTCGATAATGCAATTGACGTTTATATGCTGGATCCGAATAAACATATTTTGCGGCGTTGGCTATCACGGTAAGAAAATTAACCTATTACGTGCTTGTTTAACGTATTTTTTTTTGTTTCCATTGCAGCCAATCGAATCTTGGTTCCGTCTCTTTGGAATACAAACTCGCTGATCAACCCACCTTTGGTGAGTGGACAATTCGTGTAATTGCACAAGGTCAAGTGGAAGAAGGGCACTTCAGTGTAGAAGAGTATTATCAGACTCGTTTTGAAGTAAATGTCACAATGCCAGCATTCTTTTTCACCACCGACCAATTTATTCATGGCCGCGTGATGGCCAATTTCACTAGTGGTCACCCAGTACGCGGCAATCTGACGTTGAAAGCAACGATAAGACCTATCGGATACTTCAGTAATCAGGTGCTAAACGAAAAATTCCGCTTGGGACGTTCACCCACCGAAGAAGCTGCACGTTATTTACAACATCAGAAAGAACTGTACTACAATCAATACAGTCCAGTGCCTACACCAGAAGATGTTAATCGTAATCAGGATATGCTTTATCGCAATCAGTACGTTGTTGAGCGGCATTATGAATTTGAAGAGGAATGGCCTTTCTGGGTGCGCAAACCCGATGTGCCTGATACGTACGATTCTTGGACGGGTAGTTATCGTAAGACATTACCTTATTTGCGCTACTTCAACGGTACATTCCATTTCAAATGGCCAGTACGCGAACTGGAGGTTTTGGTGCCACAACTGGCGGGTGAGTTCATGTAGAAATGTTAAAATACCAAAACGAATCTCTTAAACTTTGAAAGTTCTCGAAAATGTCGAACGTATTGAGACTTTTATTTGTATTCGTGTTTCGGGTTTTCAACTTTTCACTTTTACGGGAATATTCCAACAGTAATTATGTATTTGAATCTTAATGTTTTATTATGTCTTTCTTCTCCGACAATTCCTACAGGCATGGAAGTATTAATCACCGCTACAGTTGGCGAAAAATTCTACGACGAAGTGACTTCAGGCTATGCAATTGCGCGCGTCTACAATTCCAGCATTCGTGTGGCCTTCTTAGGCGAGTCGCCACAAGTCTTCAAGCCCTCCATGCCGTTCACCGCTTACCTGGCCGTAGAGTATCATGATGGTTCACCAATTCATAAAAATCTACTACAGCAAGGTATAATGGATGTCACCGGCTTTGTGGAAAGCAAGAGTGGAGGCCGACGAGATTGGCCACCGACGCGACTGCAAATGTCCGCCGCTAGTCCTGGTATCTGGGCTGTGAAAGTGGATCTACGTAATGATCTACAGCTAGATGATCGTGCCCAATCGCGGGATTTCTTAAATGGCGTAGAACGTATGCGTCTGCAAGCGAGTTTCATTGATCCACGCGGTGAACGCGCTCAAACAGAACTTCTGATGGTGTCACACTATTCGCCACGCAATCAACATATCAAGGTTTCCACGAGCACAGATACGCCGGTCGTTGGCGAATACATCATCTTCCACATACGTACGAATTTCTACCTGGAGGACTTCAACTATTTGATTATGTCCAAGGGTGTAATACTGGTAAACGATCGGGAAACAATAATAGAGGGCATACGCACTATCGCAGTTGTACTGAGCGCAGAGATGGCCCCAGTGGCTACGATTGTCGTTTGGAAGATAACACTCGCTGGCCAAATAGTTGCGGATTCGCTGACATTCCCGGTGAATGGCATTTCGCGAAACAACTTCACGGTCTACATTAATAACCGTAAAGCACGCACGGGTGAAAAGGTTGAAGTGGCCATTTTCGGTGAAGCTGGCTCATATGTGGGGCTCTCCGGCATCGACAGCGCGTTTTACACCATGCAGGCAGGCAATGAGTTGACATATGCGAAAATAGTTACTAAAATGTCAACATTCGATGAGCAAACAAATGGCACATACAAGCACGTCTGGCACACGCATGAGGGCACACCCGATGAGCTAGTATACTTCCCCGCCTCGTCGTTCGGCATCGACGCGAATCGCACCTTCGAATACAGCGGGTTAATTGTGTTCACGGATGGCTATGTACCGCGGCGTTACGACACTTGTAATCGCACACTCGGTTACGGCGAGTGCCTGTCCGGACGTTGCTATCCGCTAAATAAGAAATGCGATGGGCTGTTTGACTGTGATGATGGTACCGATGAAATTGGTTGTCGCATACGCAATGACACAGAACTATTAGATTATCGCAAGTATCGTTTTAATCGCATTTTGCGACACTACGAAAATGTTTGGCTATGGAAAGATGTAAATATTGGACCGCATGGACGTTATATATTCAATGTTGAGGTGCCAGATCGCCCTGCCTACTGGATGGTGAGCGCCTTCAGTGTTAGCCCCTCGAAAGGTTTCGGTATGTTGAACAAAGCGATTGAGTATGTTGGCGTACAACCGTTTTTCATTAACGTCGAGATGCCCACGCATTGTCGACAAGGCGAACAGGTTGGCATACGTGTGACTGTCTTCAATTACATGACCACGCCCATAGAGGCAACGGTAGTGTTGCATGGCAGCAAGGATTATAAGTTTGTGCATGTCGAGGAAAATGGTATTGTACGTTCCTACAATCCACGTACCTCTTTTGGCGAGCATCAGTTCTTCATCTACTTGGATGCACAGGGTACTACGGTGGTTTATGTGCCGGTGGTGCCACAAAAGTTGGGTGATATCGATGTAACATTGCATGTGGCCACCTTGCTGGGTACCGATACAATTACACGGCGTCTGCATGTTGAATCGGATGGTTTGCCGCAATATCGCCATCAATCCATACTCTTGGATCTTTCGAATCGCGCTTACGTACTTGAATATATGCATGTGAATATTACACAAACACCAGAGATACCATACCAAGTGGATCGTTATTTTGTCTATGGCTCGAATCGAGCACGTATCTCCGTTGTGGGCGATGTGGTTGGACCGATTTTCCCCACGATGCCAGTGAATGCTACTTCACTGCTCTATTTACCTATGGAATCGGCGGAACAGAATGCATTCTCATTTGCTGCGAATCTGTACACAATCATGTATATGCGTTTGATCAATCAACGTAATAAGACAACGGAAAAGCATGCCTTCTATCACATGAATATTGGCTATCAACGCCAATTGAGCTTCATGCGCCCAGATGGCTCATTCTCACTCTTCCGGTCGGATTGGAATAACTCTGCCTCGTCCGTGTGGTTAACTGCGTATTGCGTCCGTATTTTCCAGGTGAGTGATGGTGAATTGAGGAAGTTTCAGTTTTTTGATTTGGATCAAGTTTATTTTTAATGATTTATGGTATGTACTGAGCTCATCATTCCCAAGAATCGCGGGAAACCACAAAACGGGGTTTCGGGCCGAAGTTCCAGTTTTTTTTTTAAGTTTAGAATTGTTTTGCCGAGGGTGTTGCGGTTTTTTTTTTCCATACGCAAATAAATTGTATTTATTCGTTATATGACTTCCATACGATACAAAAATTCTAAAAGATTAATGGTAATGTTTAGCTACTCGAAACTTTCGCATTATCAGACTAAAATTTAATGGGCTATGAAACTGTATACACAAAAAAAACTCGTAACACTTCTAACAAAAAAAAAATAGAAATTGGTGAAAATTTCTTGATTTTTTTTTTGCAATTTTCTAAAAAAATTTAAACTTGGGGTTAACACATAGTGGGTTTGCATAGCTTTTGTAACAGAATGAACCGTATTTTAATTGAGAAGTCTTAAAAATAAATAAACATAAGCGGCATAACTTTGAAATGGGGTTGCTGTAGATATGACCGATACCGTATCCATTTTAATGCTCCATTTTTCTTTTTGTTTTATTTCGTTTTTTTTCCAACAGGAAGCTTCCTTCTACGAATGGGAAAATTTTATTTGGATTGACCCAACTATCATCGAGAAGAATATGCGTTGGTTACTGCAACATCAGACGCCTGAGGGTGGTTTCTACGAAGTTACTTGGCTGCCAGATCGCAAGATGAATCGCACGAATTTTGCCAATAATACTAGTTTACAAAATCGCAACGTTACGCTCACCTCGCACGTACTTATCTCATTGGCCTCGGTTAAAGATCTTTCCGGTTCGCTGGGCGCGCGTGTTGCGCTGGCACAACAACGCGCCATATCATGGATCGAACGCAATATGCAATTCTTGGAAGATACCGAAGAGCCATATGACGTCGCCCTCACTGCATATGCCCTCCTACTCTGCAAGTCACCAATGGCAGAGCATGTCTTTTCCATATTGCGGCGACATGCACGTGTAATCGGTGATTTTATGTATTGGGGTAGCAAAGAGGTGCCACAACCGCCAAAGAAATTAGAAAATCAAAAATGGTTCTCACTACCGCGGCTGCCATACGAATTTGATGCTATGAATATTGAGACAACTGCTTATGCGTTGCTAGTTTACGTCTCTCGCCGTGAATTTATTGTCGATCCAATAGTACGTTGGTTGAATGCGCAACGTCTGAACGATGGCGGCTGGGCATCTACACAAGATACCAGTGCAGCATTGCGTGCGCTTGTCGAGTATACAGTACATTCGCGCATACGTGAGGTTTCATCTTTGACGGTGGAAATAGAGGCGTCATCGCAAGGCGGCAAAATACAAGCCTTACACATCGATGACACGAATTTGGCGCAGCTGCAAAGTATTGAGGTGAGTTTACTGATTGGGAGTGGGGCTTAAGAATACATATATACATATTTTTTAATGTTTTCTTATTTTCCCAACAGATACCCGAATCTTGGGGAACAGTTAAGGTGCAAGCCAAAGGTGCTGGTTATGCGATATTGCAAATGCATGTGCAATACAATGTTGACATAGCGAAATTCCAGACGAAACCGCCTGTGCCAGCATTCGGTCTGCATACTAGAGCCATCTTCCACGGCAGAAATCAGTCGCACATATCATACGTCGCTTGTCAAAAGTGAGGAAATTGCTTGAACTAAATTTTGTTTGTACTAAACGAAAGTTTTTGTTAATTATAAACTTTTTTCAGTTGGATTAATACACGCGAATCGGAACGCTCCGGTATGGCGGTGCTTGATGTCGCTATACCTACTGGCTATTGGATACAACAACAACGTCTCGATCACTACGTGCTAAGCAATCGTGTGCGAAATTTACGTCGGGCTAAATACACTCACCAGAAGGTTATCTTCTACTTTGACTATGTAAGTATTGTGGTTTTTAAATAACTGAATTTTCGTAAACGAATTTCCTCTTTTTTTTCGTTGCAGCTTGATCAAGAGGATATTTGTGTTAATTTCACTATCGAACGTTGGTTCCCAGTGGCGAATATGTCACGTTATTTGCCCATACGCGTCTACGACTACTATGCGCCAGGTACGGAATGAGTTTATTTCGATGTTGTTCTGTTAATTGTCTACTTTTATACTAAAATTTGTATTTATTGTTTTCACATCTTATACTTTACAGAGCGCTTCAACGAGTCCATTTTCGATGCGTTACCCACATACCTGCTGAACATTTGTGAAGTGTGCGGCAGTTCGCAGTGTCCATACTGTTCCATTTACAATATGGGTTGGCGAGCTACTATGTCTGTGTCACTTCTATTCTTTAGCGTATTTATATATCTAATGCGCAGTCGAATGCATGTAGTGCTTAATTGTCTGTATTTGTTCACATAAGCCACCCCTAAGATAGTTAAAAATCCAGGTTTGTGCCGTTCCTGTATACTTTTCCTGGTCCCAATATTTGAGTTTGTGTTTAATATTAAGCTTAGAATTGACGATTTTTACCCTCAACTATTATTTTTTTTCATATACAAATCTTTAGTGTTCACATACTGCACACCATTTAAAATACCTATAGTATCAGCTAGAAAAGACAAGTGGATGTAATACAGTGGAATAGCATGCTCAGCTGGTTCCTTAGTCGCTCGAATATTTATATAAAAAAAAAAACTCCGAAAAAACCAACGTTACGAAACATACGTAGTTTTTAAATGTAACTTAGTTGCCAGAGCAACGCTCAGCAACCGTGTTCCGTCCAATACTGTGGTCATTAGTTGACAACCGGTTCTTGCGCCAACTCTATTTTGCTGCAATTTATTTATATTTAGTAACCTTTTCTTTTATGTTAATCTAATGCAGTATGCTAATCTTTGTTGAAAAAGCGTTGATTGTAATTAAACGATGAGATCCAACAATAATCAATAATTTTATTTTAAGTATAAACACTGAAAATCTCATATGTACAAAGCTAAATGAGCTGATATTTAAGTACGTATTTTTTTTTTATATAGCAGAGGACTTCAGGTAGCTTACATCTCAAATAGGATTCGTAACTTGAAATAAATAGCAATCTCGAATTAATTAAAAATTTTGCGTACTAAGTGCGTAAATGAAGAGAATACAAATGTGTCTTATAAACGGCAAAAGCCTTGTATCTTAGTTAAGTAGAGCATATCATTGCAATCAAAAGTGCATTTTCTTTATTAAAGTCATAAAATGAGACGAAATTAAAACTAAAATTTATACTACCTTATAAATTTTTTTATTGAAATTGTATTATTGAATAAAACGAACACCTGTAGTAGTTGTTAGTGACGTATACACAAACAAATAGTCTTACTGTATAAATATTTGCTTAAAAATATATGTTTAATAATTACAGACATTCATGCGTATGTATATACAAGCAAATATTAAGCAAAGAAATTGCAAACGAAAAGCTTTTATAAAAATACATTTTTTATAAGCCACACTGTATCCGTCCTTTTTGTGAAAAATTTAATTAATAAATAAATATAAAATTTTTTCACTTCAAATATAAAAGAAGTATTTTTATTTACTAGCGTATTAGCATTTGAAAGATCTCAACAGGGCTCGACTCCTCTCACGCAAGGCGAATATGTGCGTGAAAATCCAAAAAAGAAAAAAAAAAAATTTCATTTTGACAGTCTTAAGCCGTGAGGCGAAATATACACACAAAATCAGCTGATCTAGTAACACCACCATTTATAAATTCACCTTGGTCTCATACGTGATCGAATTAACGTCACGTAAAACTCACATTTTTCGGATTTTGACATCGTGAACGTATTGTTTTTATCGTAATTCGGTTTGATGTAACATGTGAACGAATCTTTTATATCGTAATTCGATTTGATGAAATACGGGAACTAGTGGTGAGCGTACTCGTTCGTTCGAAATGTCATTCGAACACTACCTGTCAATCGAGCGCGAACCAAACAACGCAAATGTAAGTAAATTGTTGAAATGTGTAAGAATAAAAGATTTAACACTTTTTGTTATTTTAGGTCCAATTATACTAAACTGAACCCTACCCAAAAGGATGTAATGGTGGAGTTTATGGCCGAGCACCCCAACTTGGCTAAGAGCAAATTTTCTAATTTCGCACAAGGCAGAGCTAAATCGATCAGTCTCTGGGAGGAGCTTTCTATGCAACTAAATGCAGTAGGCCCACCATTTAAGGATTGGCGGAAGTGGAAGAAGGTATTCTCACAATGATTTTCATTTTAAATTTTATTAGGACATTTTGACATTTGCGTTTGATTACAGGTTTTCGCCGATCTAAAATATCAGGCGAAGAAAAAACTTTCCCACAATAAATCTGGAGGAGGAATCTATACTGAGAAGGTCATTACTGCCTCTGAGGAGCTGATACTTGAGGCCGCCGGATTGAAGGCTTGTGATGAAAGCGACAAAAGTGAGCCAGCGTGCGGAAATGCACCATCTGCAGAATCATACAAGCACAGCAGTGACAGTGGTGACAGCAATTTCGGCGACAGAGAGGCAAGCTCAACCCATAGCGGCTTGCCGGGCCCATCACCATCGGCATTCACTTCCACTCGTAGCGAAACACCACGCAGCGACATACAAAGACGAGCAAGTGGGAGTGATGAAGAGATGAAACTCCTCCAAACACCACCCAGCGACATACAAAGACGAGCAAGTGAGAGTGATGAAGAGTTGCAACTCCTCCAAACACAACGCAGCGACATACAAAGACGAGCAAGTGAGAGTGATGAAGAGTTACAACTCCTCCAAACACAACGCAGCGACATACAAAGACGAGCAAGTGGGAGTGATGAAGAGTTGAAACTCCTCCAAATGAATTTAAAATCTGTTGCAGACTTTCAAAGAAATATGGATGCAAAAATAGATAAGTTGTTGGAGATGCAGGAGAAGTTGCTGGCCGTGCAAGAAAGATTCCTGGCGATCAAGGAGGAAAAGCACCGCATTCAACAGTCCTCGCGAGAAACAGAGCTTGAAATAAAACGATTAAAATTAGAAACATTAGCCATGGTAATTAATAATCTCAAATCTAAATAAAGTTTGTATTCGCCAGCAGATATTTTATATTTGTTCGCAAACAACTATTTGCATCTGGATGAATCCTATGACACACGTCATAGGCCACCATTTGTGTTTCGGTTCGATCCCTTTTCCGGAGTTATCTGCCTTAAAGAAGCTTGTAGTGAAAAACCCCACGCCATACAGCCGCATAAAATTTTACGTCACGCCTTTTACGTTACCAAGATCCCAAAGCATTCCACAAGGAGGGAGGGAAGCTTGTCTGCGATGCAAGTGCATCCCAGGGCATATATGTATAAATTCGTCTTGGCGCCACGGTTGATTAGGAATTAGCAAATTTTTTCTTTGCTAAAAATATTCTGCCTTATCCTGAGTTGCACCCGAAAATTTGTCATCCGCACATAGTAAAACCATGGAAACCAAAAGTGAAAAGTGAACCGGTTCGGGGAAAATGAAATTGATGCTGATTATTGCATACTGAGTGGCAAAAATGAGTAAATGAAATTTTTCAAATTCCTATTTTTACAGCCGGTTTCACCAGCAATTTAAATGGAAAGTGCTTTTTTATTTTGCTGTCAATTTCCATATATAATTAAAAAAAATAAAAATAATTTTTCACTTAAATTGCTTTGTGAATGGCTCCAAAAAGTTCCATAATTAGCTCAGTTGCTGTACTTTATCTCAAATTATGTACAAATGTCCTAATAACATGTGCATTCCCGTATTCCTCGGACTCGGACTAGTAAGGCCGGTGTTATGCAGAAATTTTGTTTGGCAAACTGCGTGCAATTGTTGTTGCAGCAAACTCGGAGAGAGCGAGTTTGGCGACTCTCACAGCAAACTAATTTTGTTTGGTCAAACTGCGGCAAATTCGGTGTTGTCATATACAAAAATTTTAGATAATTGTTGTTATACACAAAAATTGCCGTGATACCGAAAGCTAGGGAACTGAATATATGCTGTAGAAGCTTCAAAGATTGGGGCACAGTTAATTGCCTATACGATATCATAAAAATATATTTATTGTGCGCGTTATGTACATCTGAAATTTTCATTTCGTGTTGGCAATAGCCATGAAAACCATAATGAACGTGCAACCCTGTGCCAAACTCGACATAACCACCGCCGAGCAAACTAAGCAGCCGCCATTTAATTTGGCAAACAAAAGTTTGTCTGCATAACACCGACCTAAAACTGTCAAAAAATAAAAATTCGCTCAGAGCGAGAGAGTAACATTGAAAAGTTCTGTCAACTTCAACATAACCTCCAAATTTTGGTTGTAAATTTTTGCTTATTTTGTATGCAAACACACTCAGCTCACACATGTAAATAACCAAAAATACTTTCAAATTCATTAGAATCCACTTAAACAAGTAATTAAATACTTTTCAACATGAATTAGCAGAGTGCACTTTTCTTTTGTTTACAATTTGGTTGCCAAAAACACTACAGCTGATCGTTTGACATATTTACCAGAATTTACCAGCAAAAAATTCTCGGACTAAAACTGGTAACTTCTGACAGAGAGAGAACCGTATTTACTCTCTTTTTTTGTCCTCTCAATAGTCAGAGAACCGAGTACGGGATCGATTTCCAGTAAAATTTGACTATTTCTGACTAGTCCCGACTCGTACGGGATCGCAACTAGTATTTGAGAAATCCTATGCAAATCGATGTATGCCCTTCGATGCAACGACAAATATCGATGTACATTTCGACGCATCGAATCAAAAGATGCGTTCCAGATGTTTCACGATTTGCAGGTTTTTACAGGAAGTTGTTCCAGGTGACCACCTTCCATAAGGTTTATTATGGAGAAAACAGCTATTGCTGCAAATCGTGAATATCGTGAAGCATCTGGAACGCAACTAATGAAAAACATCGATGTATTTTTGCCATTGACATCCCTACTTTTTACTATAGAGGTTACGTCGCACAGCTTTTCTAATCAGTACACTGCGCTATTGCGCTGACACCACAGGTGGTGCCGGAGTTATTGAGCTAGCGCAAAAAAATTGAGCTACTACCCAGGGGACAGATTCTGTAACCAGTTAGCGACAATTTTCGAATCGGCGTCGGTTTTGTTGACGTATGATATGAAATATTTTTACGACAACAAGTGCGATATCGATCAGAAACTTGTCGCTAACTGGTTACAGAATCTTCCCCCAGGGCTAGTTCTTTTGCTCGCCCACGGGTGGGCGAAAGTGCCCAATTTGTGTTCCTTTTGTTGGTTCTCGGGCAAGAATGATAGAATACAAGATTGCGCCGATCGGAGAGGATTTTTGAGAATAACTTGTGTGTGACGTCACACTGGTGCGATTGCGAGAGAGAAATGCCAAAACGTGAGCAAGAATTGAAGAAGAAGAAAAAATGTTGCAAGGAAAACGTAAACAAGTGGCACCAGTGTGACGTCATGCAAACAACGATTCTGTCAAATTCGTTAAGAGAGGAATAGCGGTCCGAGATCGGCGCAACCTTTGTATTCTCTCAATCGTGGTTCTCGGGCTGTTGAGAGCGACTTTGAGAGAGAAATTTTTGTCTCTCCCTAACCCGACGTCGGCCGGGCTATTTTTCCGGTCGAGTTTGCGAAAACTGTCAAACTGCCAGAAGAAGAAGAATTTTAAACATTCAAATTTTAACCAATAAATATATGCATATTTAGCTGTGTTTCTTTGATTCATAAGTGAAAACCCATCAAGGAACTATCAATTTAACGTTATTGTTATTGTGGGCATCCGTTCGGACGAAATGAGGTGATCAACATTTTTTACTACACATTCTATCATACATATACATACATACATACTGTTACTCCCAAAATTGAGCGTACGGCTCTTTTTTTGTTTTAGTTTTGGGATTAACAGTATGCACATATGCATTAAATTGAAAATCATTAGGTTCATTCCTTATCTTTTTGGACTAAAATCTGAAAAGTGTCAAAATGCCAGAGCGTAAGCAAAATGCGCTCACTAAAAGAGAATAACAGGAAAAGTAAAGGAACGCAAAAAACCAAATTTTTAGTCCAAAGAATGGCAACAACAAAACTAATGTCAAATAAGAACAGAAATGTATGTACAAAACACATTCACACAAGCACAAGCACAATAAACACTTGCTATATCAATTATTTTTTGCCTTCTTCCAATTTCAATTCATTTCTTTTACTTTTTAGATTATTCTCACTTTTAGCGTATTCTTTAATTTCCGTTAATTTAAATTCAGTTGAGTTTGACACTTTTCAGGATTTTGCCAGAAAAAATTCTTCTGTTGCTCTCTCATTTTTGCTGTCATTTCCGAGTTAAGGAACGCTTTTTGGACTAAATCTGACTACTTCGGACTTTTTCTGACTATTTCTGGGAGATAAGGAACGCTCCTATTTTGTATATATATATAGATAAGTCGTAGCTGAATATATTTCACTATATTAATATTTGAAAAAGTAATATGTAGGTTAATAGGCTGGCCTATGGAATATAAGTTCTCGGCAAGCAACGAAACATATACATACATGCATACATAAACTAAGTAAGAATAATAACACAAATTAAATTTTTAATTCAAATCGTGTAGCATACTATCAACGTTGTACATTGCGTGAGCTCCCATCTAACCGGTAAACGGAACTACTTAGCAATTTTCGCCGCTATGCCTTCTTCATTCTCATTGTTATCCGAAACCGTTAGAGGTGGTGCCGGTGATGCAGCAGACGAGCCAGATTCGGGCATTTCGGGGAGATTTTCCATAGTAGTTACTGGCGTTGCGCCACCTTCAAACGACACACGTTTTTCGAAGCTTGTCCTTCTCGGGGCCGCTACACCTATCGCTGTCTCCTCATTTGATGAGGTACTGATTTTTCGTGCCGCCGCTGAGAAGTTAACTATACCTTCAGTCGCCAGTATACTTGCGCTAGACAATAGTACAGACACCTGTTCAGCCGTTGGACAGCCAGTGATGGTCATATCGTCGTTGTTGTAACCGTTTGTGGTTAGTATTTGTTCCAGTTTAACAAATGTTTGAATGATGTTATTCTGTGGAAATCATAGTTATTAAAGGGAGTCAACTACATATGTACATACATATATGCAAGTTTAGGTACTCACTCGTATCGGTCGAAATATTATAAATTCAGTATCACGATTACTTAAGTATAGCTGCATTGAACGCTGCAGTGTTGATAGTTTACTTTTGATTAAACGTTGTGTTTCCTGAATGATGCTGCTAATTTGCTGTGGGCTTGCCCATGCGCTCTGGCGTAAGGCGTAATTTAGTTTTGGTGCAGCAGCTTCTTTTTCATTTGCGGCAACTTTGCTGTCCTTCGTTTGTAATAATGCTTGTGCTTTATCCAAAAATTGCAAGATTGGTGAAACTAACATATGCACCGCGTCCTTAATAAATTGCTCACACACCATTTTGAGTTGGCGATCGACTTCTTTACGTGAATCAAGTAAATGTTCCTTTATCTGTGGTGTACCTTCGAGCAGAAACTCGAGCAGGGCATTATTGCTGCCCATGGTGAAAAGCTGTTTACGTTTGTGTAAAAGACCAAAAGCAGCAGTTTTTACTTTGCTGAAATCCAACGAAGTCTCCTTGATGGTAAAGTCAACACGAAAGGGAGCTATTTGTTCCCGCAATATTAGCAAGTGCTTGATTTCGAACAGTTCGCCATCTATTGGGGTCTGTAGAGAGCAGAATGTGATAATTTGCAGAGATTTGAACAAGGAATAAATCACATTTTCTTTTACCTTAGCTGTTGAAATTTTGGAAGCGGCTGCGGACACGCTTTGTATGCATAGCTTGAGTGCCTCCTGCGAGAGACCTTGAAATATGGGTCGATCCACGCAACGATAAAGACGCGAAAGACATACTAATGTACGACGTACAGTGGGATACCACATGCCATGCAAATCCGCCGGAGATGAATCTGAAAGCGATACGATTAGATTTAGGTAGTACATTTTCATTTTAAAATAGTGATATTACTTATATTACGTGCTCGATATGCAGTATCTACGCTTTCCGTTTCTATTGCACTTGAAATACTTGAATTGAGCGAAGACCGCGAGTCATAACGACGCATGTGCTGTGGCTCCTGCAGTGACAAAGCAATGCTCTGCAAAAAAAAAAAAAAAAATTATGTATATTTTGCTACCAATAAAAAAATTTGTAAGAAAACAGTTATATTACTCTACCTCCATCATCTCTAATTTATCTGGATAGGCCAGATCACCAGCCGACGGATTGTAATTCAAAATGTCCGATTGTAAATAGAGATGCGCACGGAAAACCAACCTTTCCTGTACATCCTGCAGTAGTTGATTTGCGGTATTTGCAAAAGCTTCGAGCGCCCCAGCTGAACACAAATTATATTAACCAACATATACTTGAAATAGACGTAGTTCTAGTAACTCACGATTTTGTTGTACATGCTCCTCGAGCATTTCAATGCGTAAAATCGAACATATTTCCGCCAATGTCTCCAAGTGGTTAATATGTATAATGAAAGGTCGCATTGTATCGTACAATATGGTACACAGGCCTTCCAGATAAGTGCTAAAAGTAGCAAAATTTTGTTTAAATCTTAATTTAGCTCGAAAAATAACTACTATTTCTTACGTCAATTGATCGCTGCCCCGCGCGAAAAACTGGAAAAAGAGCCTTTGCTCGTCCTGACAAACATGCACTAGGAATGAGCAAGCGCTGCGCGTGAGCGCACAATGATCTCCCTTGTGTGCCGCCTTCAGCTCTTGTATAGCTTTATTAACAGCTGGTGACATAATAGTTGCCCTTTCGTTTAGATAATTTTGATGCATTTCCGCTAGCAGCTGTTCATATTCTACACTGCGTTCTAAACGAGATTCGACAAGTTGTGCCACGCGCTTAATTTTCACAGCAGCTGTTTGATATTTGCCATAATAAAGTGCGAACGCTGCATCCGGGGAAGTACTTGCTGTTATGGTGTTGGCTTTCTTTTCACCTTCTATTGCAGTTGATGTCGTGCTTTGTAGCATTGCAAAATGCGACTGCTTGGGATGCAGCGTGGCAGCGGTCGCTTGTGACATTGCAACTTGTGTGTAGTTCTTTATTAAAGTCACGGCTTTCGATAGACAGTATTTGTATTTTGCTGTGTAAGCACCAGCATCTTTGAACTTGGGCTAAAAAATAGAAGAAAAATTAAATGCAAATAAATATAGACCTCGTTAAAAAAATGCCTTACATTTGCTCTCAAGTACTCAAGACACTCATCGATACGATCCAAACAATCACGGAATGCCTCACTTGCCACGGAGAGTGTGGGGCTTTGAAGCCGCTGATGCAGCAGCTCTACTTGGCTGAAATAGTGCAATCGTCGCTGTATTTCATCTCCTAGCTTTTGTAAACGTTTTTGCTCCTCCGTCAACTTTTCGCTGGCTGTATTGAGTGCACTAGTTTTTTGTGATACTGTTTCATATTCACTATTCAACGACTTGAGCTGCCCCATTGCGGAGTTGATCTGTTCCGAAATTTCCCCACACTCAGCATCGCGTTGTTCCAGCTGTTGCAAGTACTGATAATGATGTGCATCTGCGTGACGTGTAATTTCCTCTTTCACTCGATCGTACCACAATAGGAAATCTTTACTGTTGTTGATTCCAGGCGATGGTAATCTTAGTAATTCTTGCGCACTTGCACTGCCGGTAATACTCGTTGAGTCATAATGTGGTTTGTCCGCAGTAGTTGATTGTTCTCCATAGCCTGCGTTAGATGTGGCTTCCGGCACCTAAAAGTGAAAAATTTATCAGAATTTTGAGTCAATGTGAATGGGTGCGGTTGGCAATTACCTCATTGTAGGTTCGACACTGGTTATTTATCACATCCAAGCATTCCAATTGTAGAGCATTTAATGGAGCAAGCGCGTCACTACTTGACTCCCACTGAAGCAATCTCGTCCGCACTTTGCGTAAATTCTCATTTTCGCTTTGGACCACGGCAACGTCATCCATTTCATCCAAATCAGATTAGTTGACAGTGGAAAAGTTGACTGTCTCTGCTAAAGTCAAATCGGATAGAGATGGATGATAAATTCCAATCAAAACGATTTTATTATTAATCGATTGTTACCAGAAATTTTTATGATTATAACAAACTAAATTACCTGTAAAATTGACTAAAAACCCGGGCTTCGGAGCAGGGCGGAGAAAAGGAGCAAAAGGCTAAGGAGCAAGAAATTTTGGCTGGAGCGGAGCTGGAACGGAAAGCGACTATGATTTTCATTCATTTTCTTATATGGAAAACGTTCGAAAAAGATGATATTATTTAAAGCAGAAATTATATTTGATTTGTTGAAGCTAAACATTTGAAAGCATGTATACGTAGTCGATAGAGGCTGGGCGTGGTAGTATTTGTTAGCTTTCAGAAAGTTTCGAATTCGAATACCGCCAGGCGCTTCCTTATTTATATATATTTTTTTTCGAACCATGAGAAAGCATCTGTAAAAGCATCAGTAAATTAAATGAAAAAAATTATTTATTTATAAAATATAGAATAAACAAATAAATAGAGAAATTTAGAAAAACAGCTAAAAACTTATCCGTTTCAAAACATTTTTCGATTCTTGTCTGTGCATACATTTCTACTGCACACTTTACTGGAAAACCGGATTGTCAAAGTATCCGAAAATGCAATCTGTAAACCAACAAAAATCCGCATTTCATCCCCCGTTTCCGATCCATTTCGGTTTTTTTGCTGACTGGGTTAATATCTGCCATCTTATTTACAAGACAAAATACAAAAGTGTTCGCTAGGCAAAAAACTAGTACAAGGTGGTATCAATTGTTACTAAATCGTGTTCGTTTGGTCAAAAAACTAGTAAAACTTGCAAGGAGAGAGCACAATTTTGACATTTCAATTGGAGGGGAAGTTGCGAATTCGTGCTGGTAAAATTTTTGTCATAAATTCGACTTTCAATAAGGTGGCAACCCTCTTTAAAAGTATTTTCAAAATAGAGTATTTTTAACTGATGAAATGAATTGAATTTGATTCTCTAAACACGTGGTAACTCTCCTGAATACATACCCATCTTTTAATAATTCATTTAACTTATTAAATAATTGAATACAATTTTTTAATGTTGGCAACCCTATACAAAGATTTCCAAGTTCAAACTAAATATTCCTTGAAAATGTTTCGTTTGTTACCCATATTTTAATATTTCAGGTGGCAACCCTCTACATGTACTTAAGAAATATAGCATTTTCACAACCATTTGAGTTGATACCCATATTGCTATAACTCATTTAACTTATAAAATAATTTCAATAAATCCTATTTTTGAAAGGGTGGCAACCATTTTCGAAAAACTAAACCTCACGGCACAGCAACATCTCACCTCATTTTTCAAAATCGAATGAACGGTGCGGATCAAATGGCATTGACTATTAAATAATTTGAGTTAATTTTTTTAACAGGTGGCAACTCTTCGAAAGAAGAAAACCTTATTGCACATCTATAGGCCAAGCCCTTTAAATTGACACCACCATTTCAAAAATCGAACGGACGGTGCAGACCTGATGACCTGGACAAAAAACTGCTTCGATGATAATAGATAATATAGATGATAAAAAATATATACATATAAATAGGTGGCAACTGTTCATTATTACGAAAGGACTTTTACTTTAGATTTAAAAATATTTGGCACAGTTATTACTGCTCTAAAAAGTAAAAATCTTGGTTGAGCGATTATTTTATTTCAAATAAAATAAAAGTGCAAGGATAACTTTTTTCTAAGGACTTTTATTATACAAGTTTTAAAAGTCCGAGTCCCAGCTTTCGACAGCAAAATGCGTATAAAAAGCGCTTGCACTGCAATGTCTAACACCACTGTAATCATTTGTTTATGTTTTCCGCGGCGAATTCATATAAGGTGGTTTTACAAGAGCAGGTGATTTCAAGGCGAATTGTGCGCATTGCCAAAACAATGTGTTTGTTGTACATTTGTTCGTGTTCCGATTGTCATTGTGCGGGTAATTTGTTAGTGTAGTTTTTGTTTTTGTGCTATCAAATGTCTATAAACTCGCTTTGGGCTTTCCCCTCATATGAATTCGCCTTGATGATTTTAATTACACGAAAATTGGAGCTCCTCTATAAATTATAAAAATTCTCGAATGGCTCCACAGCCGGTCGTAACTGGGCTTTCGCCAAAGGAAGGTCCTCCAGGTACTCGAGTTATAATACGTGGAGAGTTTTTAGGAACAAGAGCAACTGATTTAATTGGTAAGTGGAGCACCAGAAGGAGCATAATCCCACTTATCGTTGACGCCCTATATTTCAGGTCTGAAAATCTGTGGGTCTGATTGCTTACTATCGGCAGAATGGAAATCGCCTAATAAAATTATAGCGCGTACAGGGCCGGCGAAGGGTAAAGGCGATATCATTGTTACCACCATAAGTGGTGGCGAAGGCACTTCTACTGTGCAGTTCCGCGCTTATCATGAAACAATTGGACCCTTGAAAGAGTCTGCGGTATGGATAGAGGAATCTCCCTCACAAAACTTTGCTTGGGGTCGACGCACATTGGCGCAATCAGTTTTAACACAGGAAGATCCACTCGGCTTGTCTATTGAAGGCAATGAACAAAAAATACCGGAAGATTTAAGAGATTTGTTTCCCGATGCAAGCGGTGATTTATCGCAAGATAATTTTTCTCCTGCTTGGTTTTTGCTTGAAAATCACTTGGCAACTTCCTTTGAGGATTTGAAGGCTGGTTTATCCTATTTAAAGCGTAAAGTGGAAAGTCAAAAGGAGGGACAATTGTCATTTTTGAAGTCGAACGCTGGCTCCGTAATTGACCAGCTAGATACGTTGATGAATATAAGAGATAAATTGCAAGAAGACACACGCATATATGGCACTGAGCCATTAAATGTGCTTGAAAGCTCGATTGAGAGTAGGTAATTGTATTTTTGACTTTCCCTTACTAACTGCTTTCTTTTAAGGCTCAATTAGTGAATCCCAAAATATTTTCACGGAAGTGTTGTTACGCAAAGAAAAGGCTGACTCCACACGCGCAGTATTATTTGCGTTATCGCGCCATAAATTCCTATTTTGCTTGCCAAATTCGGTGGAACGACGCGCACAGGCTGGCGAATACGATATTGTTGTAAATGATTACGCGCGTGCCAAAAACCTTTTTGGCAAAACCGAAATACCGGTAAGTAATGTAGTTGAGCTCATAAAAACTCGTAATAGATTACTTTTATTATATGTACAGATGTTTCGTCGAGTGCTTGAAGAAGTGGATCAACGTATCCTACAAATCCGAAAGCAGCTGCACGAGAAAGTAGTTAAAATGCCGCAGAGCGTAGAGCAACAAAAGAAACTAATAAAAGCGTTAACCAGTCTTGAGGTAAACTATGAAAAACTTGTGATTTTAAATTGTTAACTTTTCTCGTGTTATGGTTCAGGTGCAGCAAAGCGGCACCGCTATTGGCGATCGTCTGCGTAATGTTGATCCTGCTTGGGACGCAATCGAAGCACGTGCAAAGTATTTAGAATTCACCTTTAAACAAACATTCGAGCAGTACACATCCAAGGACCAAGCAGGACAAGAAAGTAGGCTACTTACTAATAATTTCTACAGACAAACCATACGTTCTTTCGTGTATTTTTAGAATCCAAAAATCGCGATAATTCCAATCAACCGCATAATCGTGTGGTATTTTGTGAAGAAATTTGCGATATAGCTGCATCACAACTGCCAGACCTATGGCGCCTTGGGCAGTTATATTTCACTGGTGAACTGCGAGGGGCACACGATCCAAAGCCGGGTGATTTCAAGGTGCGTAAAAACTTGTATTACCAATATACATACATGTCTTAATAAAAAAATAATTTTCAAATAGCGCATGGTTTTAAATGGAATAGAAAAATTTTGCGCGTACTTGCGTGTTGCTATTCTCATTGCTTCGGATCTGCGCGCCTTGCGTCAAACAACTGGCTTATCCTGGCCCATCGGTTCGTCGTCGGCTACTCATCAGTTTCTACCTTGGATATCACAGTGTTTGCGTTATACGCGCATCACATACGCTACTCTCATTCGTTTGGATTTACCATCTGACGCTTTGGATATTATACAAAAATTGATTGATGAAATACGTATTTTCTGTTTTTCTATAACTTTCAAAAGGGCTAGTGATCGCTGCAAGAAGTTGGGCGAACAAGAAACTTGGGATATGGGTATCGAAGATTTCCCAGGTGCAACAATGTTGCCAAATTGTTTAGAGAAGTTGCTGATAGAGACGCTTGATGAGGCGCAAAATTCGTGCATGAATCCAGAAATAAGGTGAAGGATAATTGTTAACATAAATTTTTTAATGAACATCAGAATAATCATGCCTATTACGGTATGCGACGTATGCCACCGCACGGATCTAATCCGATTCGCAATGGCATAACAAGGAAGTGTGAACGTTTAGATTTGTGCGAATGGCACCCGCGGGATACCGTAATTGGCATCCGAGGGATACCGTAATTGGCATGAATAACAAAGTTTTTTTATTTGTACTTCAACTAATCATTTTATCTTAAAGGGAAGGCAACTTACTCGAGCCTCAATCCGACGGTCAACGCGAAGTGTCACAACGTTTGCAAGAATTTTTATCTACATTTTGCGGTGTTATTGAAGAGTTGGCCTATCAGTCACACGACGAGGAAACACCAACACATAATGTTTCGCAATTGATTGGCTATCCAAATGTTCAACAGAGCGGGCTAACGTCTGGACGCTTTTGGAGCTCAAACGTCATAACTTGGGAACAACGCATGCTTTGTTGCCTAGCCAACTGCGCCTATTGCAATAAGAGTTTCTTTCCACACGTAGGCGATGTATTTGTTAAGTAAGTTATCCGCCTTAAAACTATTATATATACATGCTGCCATAATCTCATTATCTTATGGATTTCTCTCTAGATATGGTTACCCTTTGCCCACGCTGGCGATCGAAACTTCACGCTATTCCGTAAATCAACTATTTACAAATCTCTTGGAGGCATATGTAGAGCATAAAGGAGATCCCTTAGTTGGCACAATAGAACCTTCAATGTATTTGGGTCGTTTTCAATGGGATAATGAAATGGAAATTGGCAAATTGCGTCCATATGCGCATGAATGCTGCGATAACTTAGTTGGTGTATATTCAGAGATATATACCATATCACCAGCACTACTACGTCCAATACTTGAGCCAATTGTGTTAACCGTTTCCGAGGAGCTGGCGCGCTTAATGAGCTGTGTGCAAGAATTCAGCTACAGCGGCGCTATACAAGCTAATGTTGACATACGCTTGATAAGGGATGCATTGAAATTCTATACAAATGAAACTGGAAAGTGAGTTTATACAATGTATACGCATCGTTTGTTATATTTTATTAATGACTTTTCCAGAAATTATTTCCTTGAAGCCTTGGAGGCTATAAAACCGCCCCTTAATTCGGAGCAATTGAAGAAAAGTGACGAAATTTTGGAGCGTGTAAAAAAGTGCATGAAGCTACAGCTTATGTGCTTTTCAGTTAAGGATCCATAAATTTTTAGTTTGACGTGAAATTTTTAAAATTACATTTTCTAAACACGCATTAAGTAGTACGCATTAAAGTTAATCGCATATTTATTCACAAACACTTTTTAAATATATATCTATGCGCATATAAATAACCTTACCTGTTGTTAGTTATACCATTCTATCTTTCTTCCGATTAGACTCCGTGCAGGCTTTTTTTGAACTTATATAAAGCCGATCTAATTATGCTTAAGCAATAAGCCACTTTTACCAACTTTGTAGCTTACAAGTTTATTTATTTAATTTACCTTTATAAATATTAGCATTATATTCATCGTATAGTATTTCCATTTATAGCTTAAAATCAAATGAAAAGTCACTACCCATATTTTCGAACTTTTCAAAGTTCTCCTTGATTGCCTTCTCAACATCAATTGTGTCGAATTTCTCTTGTATGCGCGTCTTAATGGGATTTTCTAGTAAATCTATAATTTGATAGCGCAATAAATTTGGTAAAATATTCACGGCCGCCTCAGCAATGTAATCCAATGTACCAGCGCCATCACTGCGCACTTGTATGTTACCCAAATCGATTTGCAAATCATTGATAACTGGTCGCTTACGTGTATCTAACGCTTGACTCACTTCCACAGTTAAACGTATATATTGTACAGAGAATTTGAATACTCCTGTACGTGAAGCCAAAGCGAAATCCACTTCCCAATGGCTTTCGCCGGCAATCTCTTGTGTACCCACATGGAAATGCAATTTAATTGTGTTATTCTGCATCGACACCGACATATCACCCACGCGATAGAAACTCGCCACACCATAAATCCAAGAGTTGAGCAGATGAAAGGTGAATATGCCAGCTGTGCGATTATAGTCAGGCAAATGATATGGATCATAGCCCATTTCTCGCACCTTTTTACGTCCTTCGGCAATGGCCATGTCGAGCGGCGTAATTGAGTTTGGCAGGCGCCGATCACCTAAGACTTTTTCCAGATTTCCATTTACCTCCTCACGTATTTTCTTATCCGCCTCCTGTAGCATGAATGGTTTCATTGCATCGAAGACGAGTGTAGGCGCAGAATTCACTACGCTTTGGAATAAATTGCCCACTAAACCTAAATTCTGGAAGTCCATTGACATATCACGAAATGTTATATCCATTTTGATGTGTTCCGTAGTTAAGTGGCCATCTTTTTTTTCCACCGCAAGCCCTGCGTTCGCTTTGACATAGACATTTTTAAGGACAACTGTGAACGGACCATTTGCACGGGTAAAAAGAGCACTGAGCGTGTAAGATCCCTTAACGTTCATCTCATCCAATTGTATGCCGACATCGACCTTGGTGGTGGCGGCATTGAAAAGATAATAAAAATTAATATTTAAGCAAATAGCTGAATATTTAGGATATGCTTATTGGAAAGTCAACAAACGAATTGGCGAAGGCCTTCTAACTCGATGATCGGTGGCTGTGTCGTCTTACTAGACTGAGAATGAGAACTTGAGCAGGATGTAACAACGGAAGCGGTAAGACTTCATAAAGTCCTACCAAAGGTAGAGGTCCAACCGTTCCCACGACAGTATGGTGTACGCAACCGGAACGACCCAGATTCATTTCTGACCAAGGACTGTCACCCCAGAATCATTTCCCAAAAACTTACAACAACAACAACAGATACCCAATAGCAGACCATGGAGTCGTTTAATCCCTTTCCCTCTGGTCCAGCGTCTCAAATCTGTCGAAACAGCACACTTCCTGGAGCTATCGTCAGTTGAGCTTGACGACAACGATTAGCAGGGAGTTCCACAGGGTGGTGTCCTTTCCCCATTACTGTTTAACTTTTATATTTCCAAACTCCCTCAACCACCAGAGGGAGTCACGAATGGAGTCTGGAAATGGAATTGATGACTAGTGTTCGAAAGTAAATGGGTATCTCCCCGAGCTTTCTCAACCCAAATATACTCGGAGTAACTTTCAACAGTCTGCTCTCCTTCTCTGCGCACACAACCGCAATTGTCAACAAAGTAGCCGCAACAAGGTCCTCAAGTCGCTAGGCGGCAATACCTGGGGCAAGAAACGTTGCTGGCAACATACAAATCAATTGGGCGGTTCTAAATTACGCAGCACCAGTGTGGTCGCCGGGACCAGTAGGACGCTGTGGATAAAGCTGCAGATACCACAAAACACAGTACTTGGGACAGCGACCGGATGTCCTCTAATGTCGCCAGAACACCACCTAAACGACGAGGCAAAAATGCTCTCCATAAAGCGAGCACAACACAATGCTCTGCAGCAATTCTTAGTAGGGAGCCACAGACGTGGACAACCGAACAGACACCTGCTTGTAGAGGGGCCCTCGTCAAGGCATGTCAGAAGGCATCTATATGAACTGACGGACGAAGTCCAGAGGTTTCATAAGGCAACATCCGGACCGGACCCGTCAGCATATCGACAGGCCCTGAGCGGCATTCACACGGAGTCAGTCTCAAGTTACGTCGACTCGAGACCTGTGAATGCCGTTCTGGGCACACAACCACCTGACATAGGCGAGACGGAGTTTCGTCTGCCTCGGGAGACTCGGACCACAATAGCCCAACTTCGCTCTGGCTACTGCAGCAGGTTGAACTCATACCTGAGTAGATTAGATGCAGATGTGCCAAATGAGTGCCCGGCATGCGGACAGACCCTATAGAGGCTGCACGCTTCCTGGGTCTTCCGTTAGTTGAGCTTGGCCACAACGACTGAGATACTAGCCGATTTGGGCGGGGTTGTTGTAGCCGCGACAACAGCAACAACAACGATTGACGGACCAACCGATTAAAATGGCGCTTATTAGTGCCGCTACAACAACCTACCCTACGGCTACAATGCAGGAAGTAATCATCCAGAAGTATAGCCAAGTTGCGGGGAAAAGCAGCACTCCAACAAAAGTCATCCGTCAAAAGAATCGTATACAGGTATATCAGGTATAGTTTTCTTACAGGAAACTGCATAGAAAACAGGAGACGTATTATCGATGCCCTTTAGAGTTACGAAAGGAAAAGTGAGAATTGGTGGTTGCCAAGCGCAAACAGGTCCTTCTGCACTTTGTCCTTTCACTGTGTTCGTGTGCGCTATTTCCTTCGTTGTTTCGACATGGGATCCGAATCGAAGAATAGCTAGCATATTTAAACCCAGAACAATTACATCCGCGCTAGGAACGAGTCAGATTCCTAGTGACTAAAGGATGCCTGCAAGATGGAGTGATCTGCCCTATATTATGGTCCTTCGTAGAGGACGAAACTACTCTGCTTTTTTTTGTGCAGAGGGTATCGATTTTCAAAGCTAGTCGTATAGCGTTATCATCCTAAACAGGTAATTCGGTTTGGAGGCACTGTCTCTAATCGCCTACAGAATTTATTGAACGTACTTAGTGGCCAAATGGTTCATTAAAGTTGGGTTAAACGCAAATCCCAAGAAGGATAACATAGTCAGCCTTATTCTAAATTTCGTCCGAAAACTAATTCAACCAAAAATCTTTCATCCGCCCATAGTAAAGACATGGAAACGAAAAGTGAAAAGTTAACCAGTCTGGGGAAAATGTAACTCATGAGTAATTTTCTCCAGGAAAAAGAAAAGGGAAGAATATCTGGGGAATTCCTTCAAAGAGAAAACATGCAATTGCCCTTATGACAAGCTCTCATGGGTCTCGTGAACATAAGTAAAACCTACACAGACCAAGGTCGGCAAACTACCATTACTAACCTGCGTGGGCATAAATAGACGCTTCTAGACCTGCCTGCCTCTACATATTGGTCCTATAACCGACTTCCGGTTTAGACCGGAAAAGGGTTAAACTGATCGGAAGTCCATTTTTTTAAATAGAACAAACCTGCTTTTATCGGCTATTCGAAAAAATATGAATGACCCGGTCGAGGATGTTCTATCTTTTGGTCATACTTTCATACATAACTTTCGTTTTCGACCGGAAGTGGATTAAACCTTCCGGAAGTCTATTCTTTAACCGGAAGTCCATTCGAGAAAAAAGTTTCCCGGAAAACTTACGTATTCTTGTCCTCAGAATCCGAATCTGTGGTAAAAGCAAGCCTGGGCCATTTAAAAAAATTAACTTCCGGTCAGTTTAACGGTCAAAACTGGAAGTCGGTACTATGTCCAAAAATAGAGCATTCCCGACTTGGTAATTCATATATATTCGTTTTTCAATAAAAACATTTTTTTAGTTTGCAGTAAAAACATATCCTATTTACAAAAATGGACTTTCAGTCAGCTTAACATACTTTTGGTCGAAACCGAAAGTCTGTAATACGACCAAAAGATGGAGCACCCCCGACTTGGTACGTCACATTTTTGTGTTTCCAATAAACAACATTACCCTTCATTTTACAAGGGGTGGGCGGCTGGTTTAAGGCACCCAGTATATACATATAATGGGTTAATTGTACTATATGCAGTTACTAGGAAGGACTGTAAACCATTACCAATCTTTAAGTTGTGGTTTTAATGTTGTGACACAAATGGAGGAACCTTTCTTTAACGGCAGAATTTTGCGATTGCCTGCTGAGTGGTGAATGCGCAGAGAAGGTGTCAGACCTGGATTCTATCGAGTGTAGGTACATATGTACTTCCAGCCTCTCGGGTATGGCGGCACAGCCTTCTGCTGATCAAGTAAAATACACTGCTAACTAGTTATGTTGACGTAAGTCTAGCTTTTAAATCATTAATTTCATTGACAAACTCACAGCTCCTGTTATCAATCAGCAAAAAAATACATTTCAGTTTTCTCTCGCTAGACTTTCTTAAAAACGACTATTTCAAATGCGTATCGCTCTTATCAATAGCAGTGATCTTACAAGCAACAGCAATAAAATCTAAGTTTCAACGTGATTTTATGAATTTCCCCGTAAGAGTATTTTTTGCTTAATACCTAATTTTAGTTCTGTTTGACTGCTTTGGCTGGACGAAATATCTTACTTACCACCATTTGCTGTAAGTCCGCATTAACAGAGTCGATACGAAATTTCGACAGTCCATAAGCTTTCACCTTGGACATACTCAACGTACCCATGCCGACACTTTTACGAATATCCGGCACCTCCATGGGATCTGGAATCGGTGCACCCGGAAGACCCACTGGATCTTCTTGCTTAAAGTGCTCGAGTACGGCGAATAGCTGTGCAGCTAAACGATTCTCGGTTACACGTACATTATGATCGTCTTTTGCATCGCTGGAAAGATCAACCTCTGCGGAGGATTCCGTTGATGATGCTGAAACAAAGAAAAAATATACATACATACATACATTTTTAATTTTAACTTTTATTTTGTGTATACTGCAAAGCTACTAGTTTACCATCGTCCTCGTCTTGTATTAGCGCATCACTAAAATACGAGCAAAGAAATAAGACAAAAGATAACGCGATCCATGTGCGCGTTCGAAGCATCTTTTTTTCTGGTCGAGTATAAACAACAACAATTTATCAGAAGCACTTTTAGCGCCGATCAGCAAGAACAATAAAACATTCAATAATAAACAAGAAACACTGAGTATTGATTCAGATACTTCGATGCTCGCTTATAAAATAAGCCGTCCGGAGATGCGCGCACTATACGGAAGGCAGCACACAAATGGAATTGTAAGTCGAAAGCTAAGCTGCTGCAGCCAGCCAGACAATTTGATATTGTCTAAGAATGAGACTCTTGCTCAGTCGCCTTTGTGTGTGGAGAGTGACGAGAGATAAGCGCTACTGGAAGCGAGATTACGAAATCAATTTGAGCGCAATTGATAAGGGATTAGAATGGGGTGTGCGAAAAGGAATCTTTAAATACATATTTAAGAAAAAAAGCGGGAGAACCAGATACTCAGGAAATTTGTTGTGTAAAAACATCGGTGTACGGCTTGACAAAGCATAAAGAGGTTAGAAATTTAAAATTAATTTTATTTTGTTAATTTTAAGGTAGGTTTTGCATTTCCCTTCCGAGTTAATTTAAATCAAATTCGCTTTGAAATTAAATTGGCAGGGGTTGAAACTCACTCGGAAGTAGAGTCTGGACCAATACACGACTTTTTCATATCAAGAAGCAGTTGCCAATTTTCTGCTGGGTTAACGCAAATTTTACGCTAGAGCTGTATTAAAAATATTTTAGGTCGCTTTGTCTAGAATTTTCACAACAATGAGGGATGATAGTTAAGACATCAGACATTAGTTTTTGTGAAAAATGCAGATGCGAGGATATTGAATATAAGCACTCGATTTACCTTTTGCTGATCGCTAATAATTTCTTGATACTTATTCCTTCTTGGTGTTAATTTTCTTAAAATAAATTAATTAAGGGAGAAAATGACTTTTCAATAACACATGGACAAGGAAAATTAGGCAAAGATTGACTTGAGTTTTTAAAGATTACACAAAAAGTACATATGTCTCAGATCTCCTAATATTAAATTTTGTTTTAGTTCGGTAGTTTAGCGAAAATGATTTTTAAATTTTAATAATTTATTACATTTATTACCCAATTCTATTTTGATTCATTTTAAAACTTAATTATTCCAATTTAAAAGTATACAATCAATTGTAACATACATACAACTACAAACTAATTAATATATTTTTTAAGCATTTATTTAAATCTTATGGTTTTTTGTAGTGTTATTGTGTATGTGCTTTTTTGTATAGTGTACTGATTTAAATTTGTTTTTAAAAATATACAAAAAACGCTTTCTTAAACTTAATTGTAACATTTCAGAAATGCTTCGAGGTTCATTCAAATCTAAAGTTATGCTTGCAAACTACAAAAAATGTTCTACAAATAAAATACCGTTTAAAAAAACACTTTGCTTAAACACCCACTATGCGCATTTCACATTTCACCATTATTATAAAAAAAATCTAAGTATTTTACAATTTGTTCGTGTGGACTTAGCGATAAATTAATATAAAATTCTAAATATACGTATGTATGTACATGTAATATATACATGCATATGTATGTAACATAATTAGGTAAAATAATATATATTGCAACTAGCTTTTGTTAGCTTGCAAATTTGTTGCAAGCATAAAGGAATGCCTAAATTAGGCATCGGTGCGGGCGTGTGTTGGGGTGGGGAAATTAGTCAATGGGAGTAGCTCCCATTTACGAAAGAATTAGTTCTTTAAGTTAAACCTATTACAAAGGTATGCATGTTTGGCAAAAATGACAACTAGCAAGAAATGTTTGGTTGATTGGTACAAGTTTTACAGTACTGAACTAGAGTGAGAGTATTATTTTCTTTCTTTTTTTTACCTAAGGAAATTTTTATTTTTGGCGTCTAATTTGAATCATCTACCAAAACATAAAAATAGTAGGGGTTACTCAAATTCGTTATTGTTTATATCAGCAATGCCTTCTGCAGTATCCCTACTTAAAACAAAGTTTAAATCCATTTGGCATTACTAGCGACCGCTATTTGGAATTAACTTGGCAATAATCTGTGCTTTTATCTACATAATAACCATAATAATAGTAAAATAGCTTAAGTCAATACAATGAGGAGCTACTCGTTTTTGTTGCTCATAATTTCCATGTGATTTGCTAGAAATAATTTTAAATGTTAAAAATAAATAATTGCACTAAGGTATTTCTTATAAGAATAACTCTTCTCAAACGCTTTAATACGTTAGCTAAGAAGAAAACAACAAAGGCATCTTTACTGTTTTTGTTGTAACACCATACGAATTTCCCAGAGTTTGCGGGGATGCTGCTGGAGTGACAGCGTTTGACCAATATACATACATAAATATGGATTACGTAGGTCCGACTGTCATGGGAACAAAGGTATTTTCATGCTTGCGTTTCCTGTTACTAACGAAGCACACTTTTCTGACTTAAGACTACTTTAGCAACACAATTACAGATGATATAGACAATATTACTTT
>NW_023458560.1:31816906-31822976 GCF_013731165.1 Rhagoletis pomonella
CTTTCAACAATCTTAGCCAGAAGGGCCCTGAAATATATGTCCTCAAGCGCGATTGCGGCCTTGGACCACCCGTGAGTGGCTACCTTGCACTTTGTGGCAGAGTTCTAATAGCCGCAATCGTTGCTGCCATCCGCCACCCAAAGGAATGAGCAAAGAAAATACCTACAAAATTACGGCAGTCTGCACAGGGCATTGGCTCGTTGGGTTGACAATTCACTCAAGCCAACCACCCAACGTCAGAACAACCAAAGTATTTGTTAATTTGCGACCGCATTCTTCTTCTTAATTTCAAGTCGATTTCTTCTTCAAAGACCATCTATGCAACTTTGGGTGTGGTCCACCATAACTTTGTTGGTTAAGATAAGATCGATCACTTCTTCAGGATTTTGGCCGATTTTCTCCTCCGATTTGTAGTGTGCGCCTTGATGTTCTCACACAAACGGGAGGGAAATACAGTTTTACGTCACTTCCAAATAATGCGTGGATTTTAAGAAAATACTTTTGAAGGCGGAAATACACTCGGAGGTTTTCCGCTGCCAGCCGACAGGCGACCGCTGTTAGAAAAATCAATCATCGAGTCTAGTTCCCACGGAATTGTAATATGCACATCAAACTTTTCAGCGCAGTACTAGATTTTTAATTGACAACCCTACTCAATTTAATTTTTGACGACCCTACTATAAAATTGTCTTAGTTCTAGTCACCTATTACCCTACTCTAAAACATTTATAGCACTTGAAATTGTTTCCCTGATAATGAAAAACTATAAAATTTTACATGCAAGTTGGATGTACATATGTATGTGCACACGTATATATTTCTGCCAGATTTGACCTAGGCCGCAAAGACTTTCAATTTGTCAAAAATAAATAAGTAAACAAGAAATTTCACCATCGCTGTAGTACATTGCTCGCATAAACTTTTAAATCCTTGAAAACAAATGAAAAATACATATGCTAAAATAACGGCAATTAGAATTTATTACCAACGGAAGACGTACACGCCCACGCATAGTTGCCACGCTATTGTGCATTGGCGCACATATGCGCCACCAACTAAATATTTCTACAAATACTTGCATACATACTAAAATACATCGATATCTATATAAAAGCACGTCAGCAAGAGCGGATATTTATATGATAAAAATAGATACATACATATCTATATTTATATATGACATTTAAGTATCCATTTATAAATATATACATATGTACTTGTTTTTTCTCGCCGGCTTCGCTCAGTGTATGAAATTCGTCCGTGTTACATTAGAAGTAATTTATTTCAACAAGACTCAACATATTTAAACTCAGCCAAAGACGTAGCAGATTTTCACATTTTTCTTTGTTTTTTTAACTCCCTTCAAAATATTTTCGATCCCGAAATTTCTAAAGCTCTTTTCTCTGACACCCGCATAGTGATACATATTTCAGTTACCTAATTCCCTTAAGCCAAGTTGAATTTGAACTTTTTTAATAGGTGGCAACTTTCCCACATGTAGTTTAGAAATAAAAACTTCTCAAAATCAGAAAGTTTTTTTATTAAATTTTCAAAAATATTTTAATTTAAAATATTAAATAATTTGAATTAAATTTATTATTTTGGACTGGTGGCAACGCTTTCAAACCTCAAAATAATCTAAATGTGTAAACAGGAGATTGCTCATTACATACGTTTTCGTGTGACACACATACTTTAATACTTATTTCATTTAATAAAATAAAATAAAATTAAATTCGGCTTTTCAAACGGCTGGCAACTCAATTCAAAATATTTTCATACTAAAATCTTTTTAAACCCCTTTCGCCTGACACCCATATAGTGATACATATTTCAACTAACTAAATCCCCTCATTCAACCAGAATTTTACTTTTTAAACAGGTGGCAAGCCTCTTTAAAATAAATCCATACTTCAAACTTCATAAACTAAACCTTTTTCGTCTGACATCCATATTGTGATACATATTTCAATTGACTTATTCCAAACTTGAATTATACTTTTTAAACAGTTGGCAACCCTCCTAAATGTGGCTTAGAAATTAAACCTTTTCAAAACCATTTCGATTGATAGCCATATTATAATAATTCATTCAACTTATTATTAAATAATCTGAACTTAACTTTTTGAACAGGTGGCAACAGCTCTAAAGTGATTTTAAAATGCAACCCTCTTTAACGTATTTCGTCCGACCTCCTACATGTAGTTTAAAAATCAAGCCTATTCAAACCATTTCGATTGGTACCTATGTATATTGTGTTAGTTCATTTAACACACTTCAATTTAATTTTTAACAGGTGGCAACTATTTTCTTGTTCTTTTCTCCGAGGTGAAAACGTAGAAATACGTGTTTCCACAATCGGACCACACCAACATAGAGTCTCCCGATGTCTAGCTTTAAGCAAGTTTTTTTATCGATTTTAATTTTTCAAACAGGTGGAAACGTTGTTTAAAATATTGTGCAAATTGAGCTTTCTTAAATCTCTTTCGTTTGACACCCTTATTGTAAAAGTTCTTTTATCTAATCAAGTGAAATTCATGTTTTCAAACGGGTGGCAACTCTCTTCAAAAAATATTTTCTTTTTATGAACTATCTTTGCCATTTGAGACCCGTATTGCGATACTTGCTCAATCCTATGAATTTAATTCAATTTAACCCTTTAAACAGGAAGCAACTTTCTTTAAACCTCGCCGAGAACCTTTACCGAGACGAACACGTGGGTATGCTTTCTACAATCGGACGAGGTCAAAAGAGAGTCCATCGTTTGCAAACTTCAAGCAGCTTCTCTTTTATATATAAACTCGAAGATAAATTATGTAGTATATATGTATGTTATTTCATGTCCAAACCCAGCACAAAATCAATTGTTTGACGCCGCTTAAAAGTCTCTTAATTATTTCTTAAATTGCAAAACCACTGGCTAATGAATAAAATAATAATGAAAGTGATTACGAAATTATAAATTAAATATTTACTTACGCTGTCAAAACCATTTGAGTTCATTTCATTTTGCACTAAACGCTCTACGCCTTTTGTTTTATTCATAAATCTGAGCGGCGGCAATTAAAATCGATCTGCAATTGCGAGCACTGGCATCGCATCGTTAGCTTAGGTGGGACGTGACGATTGGTTGATTCACTCACCATAGATTTTATTGCTTTATTTTTACGATTTTAGCTAACGCTAATAGAAAGATATGTTTATGCAAATATGTATTTGTAGATATCTGCGAAATTTTATTTTTGGCCAACACAAATAACGACATCGCACACTCGCTTCGACGTAAATGCGCTCCGAATGGATATACAGAATAATACTTACGTACACTCCACAGTGGGCTAAAATCCCTAGCAAATGGCCAAAAGTCGGATTTTAGACTTGGACGAATGAAGCGTATTTTTGACATCTAGAGACTTTATACTAGCTTAGATTAAACTGATGAAGTCACCCAACTATTTAAAAAAATCTATACTTTATCCATAAAGTTTCCGATCTTATTATGTTTTCGATAACCTTCTTTAAATTTTAGCAAGAAAGAGGCTAGACTCACATGCATGTATGTAAGTCTGAATGATTTTGAAGGGTGAACCATTCAGAAATGCCACCATGAAAGAAAAAAAATTCCAAACCAAAACTGGTGCATAAGTCGATGCTGAGTCTCAAGGGATCATTTTCTTACACATCTCTCCAAGCAGTGGTTGGTAGAGAGGATGCTTGTGGGACAGAGATCCAGTAAACATGAACTTATGTAGTATGTTTTAAAGTGACCGGTATAAAGGAGGCAGTCGACTAACTTCGTACCAGTGATAACCTTGATTGCCACTGAATATTTCCAAATTAGTCTAACTTGGGTCCCAGGGCAAAGTGGAATTGCAGGTTGATGAGCTCGTTAGACAGTGCACCCTCGATGTTGTTACCCCTGCCAGGGAGGTTATAAGAGTTCCTGTGACAGTTTGCGATCTATTCCTGAACGGATGGGCATTTAGTAGATTCAGAAAGAACTGGGCGACTTGCAAAGGCGGCCAAAAGAAATGCCGGTGAACTCTGGATTTTGTTGAAGACCCGAGAAAACTCTCTGAAGTGGAGTGGATCAGTTGTCTGCGAAATTTAATCTGGAGCATGGAGAGTTTTACCCCAGCAATATTTATATTCCGAAAAGTATCCACTACTATACATACATGTACATAAATACTAGTAACGAAATGTTCCTGAAATAGTCCTGAACTAGGCTCGAAATGATCCCCAACTATTCGCGAAATGATCCTTAAGTAGACATGAACAGGTCCCGGAATGGTAGCGAAACGATACCCATCTAGTTCCGAATAGGACCTAAACTAGTCATGAACTAGGCCCCAAACAGCCCTGAACTAGGTCAGAAATGTTCATTTGTATACAAAAAGCAGTTACAAATTTTCTGCTGTATTAACGCAAATTTTACCCATACCGAGTGCTAAGATGTTTATACATCAAAAGCTTTTTGCTATATCAATTTGCGTTGCGAAAAAATTACTATGCATTTATTTAAATTTTTTTTCTGCAGTTTCATTATGTAAGACCAACACTTGCTGTTTGGGATCCAAAATATTATTTCTTCCCACTTAAGTAATGCATCTAAATTTTGAAAAATATTTGCTAACCACCTATCCAAAGTCAGTCTACCTGATGATGATGGCGAATCTCGAGTCAACTACATGGAAATGTACTTAGAACTTAATTAAGCAAGACTAAAGTCAATATGTGACAGCAAATTATTTCAATTTAGCAGAAGTTGCTTTTGAGATCAGATAACAAGCAAAATTCGCCAGGTCGATTACTACTAAGGCTTTTTTCTGAAAATACTATGATCGTTTGCCAGTAAATAATAATTTTTTGGTAAATTTTATCAAGATAAATTGCTTTAGAGATTGATAGTTTTAAAAATTGCATTAGAATTTAAGAAATAATTGTTTCATAAACGGAAAGTGTCTAGTCGTCTTATGTTATTTTGTTATAAAACCACGGATACTTATGTATGTATGTATGTATGTATGTACAATTTACATATCTACTTAAAAATAAGTGATTCTAAAAATATTCGCAAGCAATTTAAGTGCTAACTGTTTGCACTGTGCTTATCCAATCTACTATGTACACAAATTTTTGCACTACACAATTTTTGGGGTTTAGAAAATTGGCATTTCTTTGTCAAGGTTGTGCAAGAATGTGTAATTAAGTAATGATGGGCGGGCGAATATGCTGTTAGGGTAGTTTGATAAGTTAGTGACTTTGCGAATTATCCGCGTAGCAGCTTGAAATGCGCTTAGCACTGTTTCCTTTTTCGCACTTTATGTATATGTTGTAGCTCGCAATTGGCCAAATGAAATCAGTATTTCTTCTGTCTCGATCTCACTAGATATCTTGTTTAGATGAGATATTTCTGCTTCGAACCTTTCGCAATCGAACAGCACGCTTCTACCTCTGCGACCTATGCCGGGATGATAGTTGTAGGGACCGAATATAATCGTGAAATATCAAGATTTTTATTTTTAGATCATTGTAAAATTATAATTTCTTTACTTTTATTTTTTCGATAATTACACAGCTCTACAAAATTAAAAAGGTTCTGCATATTGAACCAAACCTCTATATCCCTATGTTATTCGAGGCGCTGAATGAGAATCCGAGGCTTGATAGCTTCCATCACGTTATGTTCGAGGTCTTTTCACAATTTTTTAGACTTTTTTGAAAAAAATTTTTTTCTGCGTAATTTTGCAGAACTTTTTTTTCTTTTTCACGAATTCTAGAACTATAAAAAATATACTCAGAACAGTTTTAGTTAAATTTTTTTTTGAATAAACTTTTAACTTTTCAGGATTTCTAGAACTTTTTAAAAGCTACTCCGGACAGCTTTAATTTTAATTTTATTTCTTTTTTTTATCAAAAATTAAACTTTTTTCCCTTTGTGAAAAAAAAATCTTTTTTTGCGTAATTTCGCATAGCTTTTTTTTCCTTTTTAGGAACTCTAGAACTATTTAAAAGCTACCCAGAACAAATTTTTATTTGAAAATTTTTGTAACCAAAATTTTTTAAA
>NW_023458560.1:31822986-31848885 GCF_013731165.1 Rhagoletis pomonella
CTGAGTGGAAGATCGACCTATCTCGGCAGCCAGTTCGAAAACGCCCTGTCTTAAAAAACTTTTCATGAATGCCCTTTTTCAGAATTTTAAGGTGTTTTTCAAACGAAGTATGAAATAGGGCATTCTTAAAAACGGAGATAGGACGTTTTCAAACTGGCTGCCGAGAAGATAGGTCGCTATCCTCCACTCAGCAGTCGATATCTATCCACTTTTACTTTCTTTCAATAACTCTAGAGCTATTGAAAAGCTACTCAGAACAGCATTTTCCCGCCTTTTTGCGCCATACCGTATGTCAACTACACAGACATGGTTCGCTTCCATATATCGCACACGATCTTCAAAAGTGACACAACTGAAAATTTGGCATTTTTGAAATTATGCACTAAAAATGTACACAGAGCTTTTATTTACCTTTCAGCAAAATCTGGAGCAAACTTGTTGAAAAACCTTAGGTAAAGAGTCTCCCTTGCCCAAATGATTAGAATTTTCTGACGAACGTGTAATTATGAGTTGTGTCACCTTTGATGATCGCATACGTTATCTTCAACACTCAATTGCGCTCGTGCACAGCTGGGGAAACAGGAAATTTTTGTCTGAGCTATCCTAATTTGATGTAGGTTACAAGCAGCGAAAGGTATTACATTACAAACGAAACGAATCTCTATGGGGTTGTTTAACGGAAATGTATGTAACTTAAGTTTTTCCTAGATATGATAGATAGTTTTTTCTCTACAGAGTTCTATATATGCGGTATGTATTTATTTACATAAATATTTATGTATCATACGAATTGGTATAATGACGCATAAGAAATAAAGATAAATCCCATAAAGTTGATTTTAACTAAAAACCTTTGAAGTTTGCCTAAATCAGTGGCAAGGTCACTAATAGTTTAACTAAATTCATACATAAATTATTTATATCTAGAATCCAACTTGTAAAATAAAGGGTATTACTAAATGATTTAAAAAGATTTATATTTGGCAAAAGTACAAAAATATTAAGTTATTTTTTCAATGTGTGACAACCAAAAAGAAAGGATATACCTACATACATACATACATATATATATATACATGCATATGTATGCATGCATGACTGATTATAATAAGCACCATTCAATATATTTACTGCGAAAATTTCGAATGGCTCACAAAGGTCAAATTGTAATAACACGAAAGGCCACATTTGCTGTTTCATAAAAATACTTTCCCTCTCATGCGCATATACAAATATAAATTTAGAACGAAAGCACATAAAGTTCATAGACAAATGTTCAAAACTAAGTTATGATGTCAACCCACTATGTGCATTCAAATTTATTAGCCTGAGAAAATAAAACCAATAGCCAATCATTAATTACCATAGCTGATAGACAGATCCTCAATGCGCTTAAGGTGAACACCATTTTTTTATTACTTGTCGGCTAATTCAATTAAGTGCCTTTTCAAATGTGACTTCAATGGAATTGTAAACATGCATGTATGTATACATATGCATACAAACATACAAATTTCTATTGATTGCAGTGAATACACGTTTACATATTAATGAACTTATGCGTTAAATGAAGCAAAAGCGCCACAATGACGTCATTTTTGGAACTAAATAACACCTACATACGAACTGAAAATTAGTCTAATAAAATAGTTATAGAAATTTTAATAGCATACAAATTGAGCGCCGGCAATGAAATATGGACAAATGTATGTATGTTTGTATGTAGCCGTGGGTCAAAGGTGTAGAGGGACTTTTATTCATCATTAATTTTATTTAACTCCGCTTAGAAACTTAATTTTTTTAGCAGGATTTCTAACATAGGAAAAATTTTTTGGTAGAAACGAAATCCCCAACAGTTACATTGGAGCTTTTATATGTTCTAGAGTTTATTAAATATTCATAAATATGCCAAGTAGTTAAAAAAAACATTAATTTCAATTCATTTATTTAATAACGTTGGCTCTGAATCGTAAAGAAGTTAACGACATATAAGTACACCATCCTCGAAAGATATAAACGGCTACTTTGAGGCTCATTCACAATGTTGACTACAACTAGCAGACCGCTGTTTGATATTTTGAAAAATATTTGAACCTGTGCGCAAACGCATCTAAACTATCTGGATATCCAAATACCTCCTGTCTCCGAGCTCAACTGATTCCACCCTTCATTCCTTAAAAAAAAAAAATAGAACTAGCCCTGAAACACTTAAACAGCTCTCTCGTAGATTAGTCAGCAAGACAGATTTAGCTAATAGATCGCAAATATTCACCGATGACTCCAAAGTTCATCACAGTACCACTATCACAACGCCGTTTCCGCAGCAGTTAGAGAACGGGTCACACTCGTACTTGAATTTATGAAACAACCATAGCTGCTTAGGAGTTGTCTAATGTTGAAGTCTACTTCACAATGAGACCTTTGTGTCTCGCCTTAAATATTATGAACAAAATACTACTCAAACTTGTTCTAGATGCGCTTTGAACGATGTCAAACTCAGGCTATTAAAATGACCAAGTACTTGCCTAGTTTCGGTCTTCTGTCCCGCAAGCTTGGATCCGTGTGCGGTGAACTTGCAGCAGTTTTACACGGGGACGGACTCTTGTGGATCACCACCGGTGATTTCTATTTTGCCCGTTCCTTGTGTGCTGTCATATCACCTTTTAGCCTCTGTGATCCAGCTAGCTGGAATACCGCAGATATCGCACCCACTGCAGACCTACCCTTTCTGAATCCATATTGATTGGTTGAAATTCATACATTAGAGAGTATCTCTGCCAACAGGCGGTTTGTTATTATACGCTCCAGAATTTTACAAACTGTATTACTACTGGTCCTCTGTTCGTTCCCATGGCCTGGGACGCAAGATCAATTTTTGTAGTTTCCAAATTGATGTAAAGTATCTTTCTGGTATCATAAAATATCCTTCTGGTGTCAATCAAGTAAATGCTTAGTCAGATTGAGTGACGCCTTTATTCGGTATAGAGTCAAACTCTGGAGCGTCAATTTATTTATATATTTTAAACGTGATGTGATCGAGCTATGTTCAGAGCGGTCGCAATACTCTGTACGTATCCAAATTATTTCGCCTGATATTACACACCTAGCATAAATACCTTAGACGCAGTTTGGCTTACAACTTCTCATAGAGCTCAGCTTGGAAAAAAAACTTGCAGTAATCTAGGTGTCTGTAAGTTAGATCCCGCCCATATCCCCATTTTGGATCCATTTGTGAAGATTGAAATCTAGTCAAAGCTCTAGCCAAAGTCGATATCAGTGAGCTGATTGTCAAATACCTTTTAACTAGAGGCAGGCTGTTAGGCGCACTAAATCCTAGATGATTATACATACTTGCTCCGTGGCTTGGTTATTTATTCACGATTGTCAACTTTAATGGCTCTGATACTTACGTTTAGATCTATGCATTTGACGAAGACAGTCGCATTACAAGTTTTTTTTCGCATGAAAACGCAAACAACACTAAGTATGACGGACACTTAGTGCAGCCCAATTCCGATACCTTAAGAAGTGAACTATTTAGGTGAACAAAAGACCTCCAAAACTTCAATAGCATTCCGGCAATACAAATATGTACATATAACTTTGGCAAGACGTAGTTATATATGGTCTGCTCCATAGAGGACATCTCGAACTAACCACTAAAAGAAATTGATAATGGCATAATTCAGTGTGAATTAAAGCGGAAATTGCTGGGGGTAGAGGTCATGACATTAATGTATTTTACGGGATAGTAAGCCATTATTACCTGTGCCGAAAAGCTACTCCAATGTTGAGTTCCCTGAGGCTGAACGCCGGTATCCAATCCTCACAGTTATAGACTACGTGGTGGAAAATAGGTGGGCAGGCAAGATTTGCGCTTTTGTAGTGACAGCGAACAGTGAATAACGAACTTTTTTATTCTGGCTGTAAGGCCACAGGTAACATGGTATGTATTCCATGGTCCGCACTAGTAAGCAAAAAACAGGTAAAAAGTAAAAAACAAAGTATAAGAGGAAATTCCTTTTTCCACCACCCTTCGGAACAGTCTGGATTTTGAAGAAAAAAAAGTATGCACTTATTCCGGTGAAGCGGAGTGTAAATACTTACAACAAAAAACCACTCGTGTGTCGTTATGTTTCTGCTTATTCTTTTGTGCTCTTTTTCGAGTTTTGCTTTGTTGACGTTTTTGTATTAGTTAACGCCACCTATTATGTTTTCATGTCAACCAACAACGGCAGGTACAAACATACATACACATTAGAGTGGTTCATAAAAACACTCTTTTTGGAAATTCATAAACGCTACATCAGAATATTGTTATTTGTGATAAAAAAAGAGACACGTATTTTTTTATTTTGAAAAAAAAAGTTTTTTTAGAGGTCGCGGTGGTCGTTTTTTTATAAAAACGCTGATGTTCTAAATTTTTTTATTTTCTTGACATGTTAAAATGCAGCTAAATATGTGGTTTTTACATATAATTACTGTGGTATTATTGGGGAACCTTCCCTTAATTACACACCTGTCTTGGACAATTAGAATGGGTCTAGTTCCCGAAAATATGCTCTCGAAAAGACACTAGTAAAATTAAAACGTTGATACTGAACGATTTGCGCATTGTCATGGATTGGCACTTGTTACCAAGGGGTTTCTGGGGTTGCTAATTAGGAATCTGAAGTCAGTTTTTCGAAATTCAAAATGGGCGGATCCAAAATGGCGGTAAATTAAAAAAAAAAAATGATTGGATTTGTTGTGTAAGGGAAAATTCCCCAATAATACCAGAGTAATTATATGTAAAAACCACATTTTTAGCTGCATTTTAACATATCAAGAAAATAAAAAAATTGAGAACATCCGCGTTTTTATAAAAAACCGACCAGCGCGACCTCTAAGAAAACTTTTTTTTCAAAATAAATAAACCGTTTCTCTTTTTTTATCATAAATAACAATAGCGCTTATGAATTTCCAAAAAAAAAAATTTTGTGAACCACTCTAATACACATATATACATATGTTGGGGGTACGATTGTAATCGTTGTATTCAAAAAAAGTTAATAATAAATGATGACCCATTAAGCAATGGGTGTTTTTGTTTTATTGATTTTATATAAACACGAGTATGTACATTAGGCTGGTCCGAATATGCATGTGAAAAAGTAAAGTCAGAATTTTAATGCCCTAGGATTGTTCTAAACCGAAAATAATTATACCTCGTTTTTATGTTGAAATAAAAAAATATTAAGTGGTCGCTCAAAGCGCTCAAAGATTTCCTTATATTTTATATGGGGAAAAACAAATTTTCATACAAATGATATAGAATTTTTGAAATCAATATTTTTCGATCGGAAAACTTTGATTCTGTTCAGGAGACTGCCAGCAATATTATTCAATTGTTTATTATACAAATTTTTAATACCAGCGATTTTTTTGTGTACCGAATTGCATTTTTTGCCATTTAAGAGGTCCTATAAAAAATAGTTGATAACAGAAAATGGTTAAATAAATAACTAGGTATTTTTACTGGACGAGAAACAAAGTTTACCGAACGAAAAACATTGATTTTCAAGAATTCTATATTATTTCTACGAAAAATTGTTTTTTCCCCATATAAAATCCATGGAAAACTTTGAGCGCTTTGAGCGACATATAAGTATTTTTTGATATCAAAATAAAAAAAACAGCGGCATAATTTGTTTGGGTGAAAAAAATTCTAAGGGGTGAGAGAATAAAAATTCCGATTTTATTTTTTTTTGGAACACCCCAATGTAAATACGTATATGTAGTAAGTCTGGAATATTATTTTTATAAGTGTTGGTTTTTTATTGTAAATGGCTGTACTGGGGGCTTGTTTGGGGATATGAAAAAAACATATTGTTGTTTTTGTAAATATTTAAGAATGTATGTATGTGTGTATGTACATATAATTACATACATACATACATACATATATGTATACCAGTATCCAAACTGACCTTGTACAATAACGAAAGTGTAATGTTAATGTATGTAAGTACATAAGTATGTAAGTACATATCTATGTGTATGGTATTAAATTCTGCGCAACTGTATTGTGGTTTTATTGGCATTACTTTTATCAATTGTTGAATTAAATGCCCCAAGTGCTGAACGCTTTTTATCTCGAGAGATCTTTTGAGATTCGCCTTTGTGGGTAAATAAAGCGAGGTTAGTAAATTTGCAATAAGTGAACGCAGATAGTGTAGTGCTCTACAAATATGTACATATGTATGTATGAACTTACACAAATACATACCTTCAATATTGTTACGTGGCGTTATAAAGACGATCTTCTTTAATGAAATTGTATACATACATACTAACATAACGGTGCGCCGGTTTGGGACCAGTAAAAAAAGTTCCAATGTAAGGTGAAAGAAATCTTCGGATAAGACCACATAGTTTTCATGACGAACACAGAAAATGATCGAAGAATATAATTTGTGAGTATGCACCTTAAAAGTTTGTACCGTTAATGGGCAAAGTGCGGCTGTCCGGCATGGCGTTGAAAGGGAAATTCAAGAAATCAGGCATGCGTCATTTTTAATTAGTCAAATCCCAAATCCAAATTAAAAATTGATTTCTGAATTGAGGTTGTATCAAATCCTAAAAAGATAATATAAATTTAATCAGCCTCATTGCGAGCGTCGTGTCCAGTGCAAGTAATTTTCACAATGCGGTAGAGCTGGAAAACTATTGATGGGATTATCGATAGTATCGATAGTTTTTGACTATCGAAAACATCGATACTATCGATGGTTGTGACTATCGACTATCGAAACTATCGATGGCCACGACTATCGATAGTTTTCCAGCTCTACAATGAGGCTAAATATCATGAATAAAATTTATTTGTAATATCATTCGTCGAACAAATAAAAAAAAAATTTTATTTGCGATTTGATTTGTTGGGCAAATCAATTTTATTCGTGATTTTCGAACTAAAACCACTTTTCTTATGTAACGCAAGCACGATTTTCGAGAAAATGAAATTTGCTTTTTATTTGGTCGATGAATCAAACCGCAAATAAATTTTATTTTCATTTGTCCAACAAATCAAATCACAAATCAAAAATGCGGCGCGGCTTATCGCAGCAAATTTTCCAAGAACACCCTATTTCGGAATTTGATTAAAGAACGCCCTATCTCAGCATTTGGTTGAAAAACGCCCTAATTCAGCAGATGGCTCATAAACGGCCTATCTCATTGTAAATTAAATATATCGGCGGCTGAGACCATTTGTTGAGATAGGGCGTTTTCACCCAAATTCTGAAAAAGGGCGTTCTTGAGCCATTTTTGAGATAAGGCGTTATTAAATCAAATTCTAAGATAGGATGCTCTTCAACCAGATTCTGAAATAGGACGTTTTTGAGCCATTTTTTGAGATAAGGGGCTTTCGAACCGGCTGCCTAGATAGGTGGATCTTCCACTCAGCCGTCGATAGGTAAATACAGGTGGACCATATGGGTGTAAGAAGTTTTTTTTTTATGAATATGAAATTTCAACTCAAAAATTAGTGGTTTATAATCTATCTTTGAAAGAGTCCTATAGACGCCCAGATTACTGCAGCTTATTCTAGGCTGAGCTATACGCAATTTGAATGGCGGAAAAGCTGGTAAGCATGATTGACCTACCTCCAACTAAACTTGCCTTCGTTGTGGACAGTAAAGCTGCAATCGAAGCCCTAGGGTCGGTAAAGAGATGCGCTTCAGGAATGCTACCAACAAACACCAAAAAAATGTTTCCTAACCTTGGAGAAATTCATAGTTCTCAAGTTGATTCCAACATCAGTCTCCAACTCATCTCTAATCGACGCGCAGATATGTAAAAAGTGATGGAGTGAATTATTGTAATATGCTCAAAAATAGGCCTACACATAAATACTACCCTTTAAAGTTATGTTGGTATGTATTTTTAGGCTTATTTTTAACAGAAAAAGTCGAGCTCTACTTATTACATATATCTGAATAGACCACTTATTTTCTGTGTAGCGCAGTTTTCGTTTTCATTTCTTTTTTCATGCTCGTCCAATGTGCGTGAAATGTTTACGATGATGATGTCACATACAAAACAAAACCACCTCACCAACAAAGCGTGCATGCATTGGCCCACAAAGCGCGCCAACAAGTCAAGTAAAGAGAGCTTCAGAGTTAGCGTAGAGTACGTACTCTTTTTGGGCTTATCAACCCTCCTAATAAGTCGACTTGCGATGGCACAGTTTTACAAGCGATGCACAAGCAGCAAACTCACAGCAAGCTCACAGCTAACATGCGTCCACTACGCCAATTCTCAACGAGATTGTGCTGGTATTTTACGGATATTACGGTGGTGTGGTGTGGTGATGGTAGCCGAACGTAAAACGTAGTAAGAAGCTCAGTCGAAAATACCGATGCTCTCTCTGTGCTACTGCTAAATACTACGTTTTTATGTACAAATGTATGCATTTAGTAATAGTGTGGTGTGCTGGAGACGCTTACCGTCTCGTTTCCATTCAAAAATCAGCTTGTGCTCCCAAATGAAGCTGTGCCTTCGTGTCGCTAGCGCTCGCTTTGGAGCAACGAGAAAAAGGTGTAGCAGCAAGCAAGCAGCTCATTAGGTTTAGCTGGCCAGTCTAGATTTCAGTATCGAACCGGCTTTCTACTGCAACGGATTGGAAAAATATACAGCGAAAAGGCGAAAAAACGCACAAAATTATTTAGTACATACATACATATTTTTCTACTTAATATTTTTTTTGCATACCCCCACCTTGAGAAAGGAAAAAAAAAGATTGTATGAAGTAGTTGTGAAAAAGGCCACCCAATTACCTACTCAAACGAACGCCATTTGTGTGAATTAGCATTTTAATGTGAACCGTTTAAGCTTACGGTAAAAATATACATACATATGTACAGCACTTGCACTGTAGTTTTGAAAAATTGTTGGGGAAAAAAATTTATCAATCAACGAATAAGAAATCCAGAGAAATTGGAAAAAATTAATGAATGAAAATTTGAGAGCCCCTTAAAGTGAAAGGGTGCGCAAAACGTGAAAAAGTGAGTGGAAAAAGTGAATTGTGTTTGTTAAACGTAAATTCATACATATCTATAATCCACGACGCGGTGCTGCTTAGCACACCAAGACGCAATTAAATTTTCTTCATAGTCCAAGTTTGTGTTGTAATTTCTTTGTTAAATTTTGTTTTGGCACGCGCACGCCAAGCGAGTGCTGTGGGAACGAAAACTCCTGCAGACGCATATACCAAGTCAGTCAGTCGAATCGCGTTATGTGCTCGTGAGAAAAATCGATTTCCTTGCATGTGGAGTTTCAATCCGAGACACATTTTACATTGAACACTGTCTGGGCATTGCTGCGCGACGTACACACACAACACAACGTAAGCCGTGAGACAACCAACTCAATGTGTTGTCCTGCCGACTGGACGTACATGACAAGCACAACAACTACAATAAACATATCGATGTCATGGACAAAGATCCAGGAAAAAATAAAGACCCACCCATTGCAACAACAGCAGCAGCTGCTGCTGTGGGTCGAGCCCGTAATACCAAACTGGAGGAGTATGATGCAGCACCAGCGCCCATTCCAGCTGCACGCACGCGGCGCCTAAATCGCACAGCTGATGCGTCTTCCTCCGCATCGTCAGCGTTTGAAACAGCTGCGCCGCACGCCAGCTCTTTTATTGAGCAGAAGGAGGAGGAGAATGACGTACTAAGTGAACAGCTGGAGACATCGACAATCACGCGCACGTATACCTCGCATAAAATTATACACCATTCCACGGAGTTCCATGAGAGTAGCTCCAGCTCGAGTTCTATGCAATATGTAGCAGAGGAAGAGCTGGATACGCCGACCACACCGTCACATCGCTTGCGTCAAAAAGTGGCTGAGTATGAAAAGGTTTGGTCCTCGGGCGGCAGCCTTAAGCGTTCACCGGACGAAAGCGCTGAAGAGCTTCGTCGCGAATTTGTGGAAACTTCGAAGCCAACTGCAGAGTACACAAGCCAAGATGCCTTTGGCGCTGCTGAGCCGCTGGATAATCCTTTTGATATTGATGTGCTGGAGATTGAGAAACGTTTGCGTAGGGAACGCCAACGTGGGCTGGCTGAGGCCGAGGCTGCTAAACTGGCATTCCAACAGGTGCAGCTGCGTCATACGCCACAAGCATCGCCGCGTCGCGTGGAAGTGGAGGAAGATTACACTGCTGTGCCCTTTAATGTGACACTACGCACGACTACTAAGTTAAGTCCTGGCGATGAATCGGGTTATATGGGCGCTGATGAGGCGCCGCCGTTAAGTCCCTTCAATGTGACACTGCGTACGACGCATCGCATAGTGAAGAAGGATCTCTCGACCAGCGCGCAGCAATATGAAGAGACCTCATCGACTACTAGCAGCCCCTTTAATGTTACACTACGCACAACAACGCGTCGCGCGCAACCATTTACTCCCACTACTACTGGTGATCCGAAAAGCGCAACTGCACAATTTTTGGAGTCCGAGAAGACAGTGCGTGAGCTGCATGCTGTCGATGGTGTACGCACCATTGTAACATCGTCCATGACAAGTGATGGGCGCAAGCACGAAGAGAAAATATTTCGTCACGGTGAAGGCTATGTGTCACCACGTTGCTCACCGCAGCGCGAGAATCGCCCGTTCTTTGAGTCCTCGGAAAGCGAGCGTGAAGGTTCCGTGCCACGCTCCTTAAGCGGACGCACAAGCGCGACGCCACCCCGCTCTGTCGACATGACAGCGGGTGGTCGCCGTATACTAATACGTCTGGAGGATGAAACTAACGAATCGAGCACACATCACGAAATCTACGACACTACTGACTCGGCGGTGCAAGCGCGCATACGTCAGTTGGCACGCAGTCCAGACGGCGGCGGTGGCCATGCTTCCGGTACATTGTATAACGTTGCGATGGAAACGTCACCTGGTAACATTGACATTACGGTTGGTAGCACGCACCGCCACAACCACCACCATCACCAGCAGCAGCTTCATCAACAGCAAACGCAACCGCAACAGTCGGGCCAACGGTATTACCAACAGCAACGGCAACGGCAGGAACAACAAATGCAAACCGAAAGCAGTGTAGGCAACATGGTTATGGAAACACAAAAACAAAAACAACAAGAGCAAACATATCATCAACAAGCACCATGGCAAATGACGGAGTCAACAACAACGCCTCCAGGCAAAGTAGTAAAAATCAGTACACGAACAGGCGAAACCGCGACAGGACAAATAGCGACTGGTACGACGCATACGGCTAGTACATTAGAGACGAGCCAATCGCACGGTTCTTCCGCGGAAGAATCGCAACGAGTTGTCAGCAGAAAAAAGAAAACGACAACGACAACAACAACGAAAGTGACCACTAGTAAGCACGCGAGTGAAGACCGTAGTGAATTATATGAGGAACAACAGCGTGAAGTTAATGCCGGGAAGTCGCCGCGCCCAACCGGTTTAGCTTTATCCGGTGCGAATGTGCGTATCGCTGGTACGACGATTAGACAATCGAAGGGCGAAAGCCCACTAAGAAGTGAACTAAGTGACGACTCAGATACGGAGGGTGTGGCTGCCAAGGATCTGGTTATTGTGCCCACACATGTGGAGCCAAGCCAGACATCAGCCGGTGTGAGTCAGAGTCACAATCCGAGTTCAAGTGCAAGTGCAATAAATACACCGACGACAACCCCCTCAACGACAACTGCCAGCAGTACTTTCGGTAAGAGTCTGACAGGACATCAGACACTACAACAACAAAGTACTCAAGACGAATACCAAGAATTCCAATCCACAATGGCAGCGATTAATTTCGCACGCAGCAACTCCCAATACGACAGTCATATAAGGGAGAAAAGAGGTAAATTATATAAGTTAGCATCTAGTATATAAGTAGCTGTGTGTTAATCTCATAAAAGCTTGAGAATATTGTGAAAAACTCCAATATTCCTGCAAAAAATCAAAGAAGACTTGACCGATCGGGATGATTCTTCTTTCCTTTTGTTTGTTTGAACATCCACACTGAGTTAAAACAGACTTAAAAAAGGCCGAAAAAAATTAAAAACTAATAATTCGAAAATGGCGGAATAGATTTTACTGTCCATCCCAATGCTGAGATGATTCGGAAAGGAGGAAATTTATAAATGACTCAGAGGAATAGGCTGACAATAAAAAATTGCTCTGTGTTATGCAGGATTTCACTAGGCATTAAATGGCAAAAATTGTAATGACAAAGTTTGTCATTAAAAAATATTCAAGTCATTATGTTAAAAAAATAGTCATTAAGTTCATTTCCAGCAGGCATTTTCACCAATTTTTCGTAATTTCAATGCCTAGTGGAAATCCAGCATTAGTCTTGGAAAAAGTCGAGAACAAAAATATCTGTCGAAGGACCATTTCCTCAAATAGATTTTAAAATTCATGTGAAATTTAAGCAAAAATGTTGTCCTATTTCACTTACGAAACAGAAACCACAAATGACGATGATGTGACCATTCAAATTTTTTTTTTTAATCGGTTGACACAGCCATCAATCAGGACGAAGTAGTGAATTACCATATCCTATGGAATTCTCGAATTCTCGGAATGTTTCCCAGGCTTTCACCTCACAACTTGCAATTTAAAGTAGGCTTGTAGCTCGGTTATGCATACTTTGCACTGCACTGCATAGAATTTCATTTTTACGTAGAAATCAAAACTCAATCAACTTTTACATATATAATTCTGTGCGTTGGGTAACCGCTTACACGCAAAGCTTATTTAACAGATTCCTTATGTGCCAACTCTCATGCAATGCCAAGTATGCATAACTGAGCCTTTAGTCATCGCCATGTTGCGTAATATTAATCAAAGTCGACTATGCAATGGGCGGTTATAAAGGCAAAGTACAAGCTCGAGGAACCTGGGGATTCCAACGACCGCAGTTTCTCGTACGTCTGGCCTAAACTTGCATATTATTGCAATACAATTTAATGGGCTACAAAAGTGTATACTCAAAAAGATTCTTTTTCTGAGAAAAAAATTTTAAATTTGGATGAAAATTCATAGTGAAATAGAGTTAGAATATGTAGCAGAGTTAGAATACGTAATCGCTTATGAAAAATTACTATTTGTTGGTGTATTTTTGGAATGAATTTCCGTCATACCTTGTCAAATTTATTTTTGAGACGGCGTTGTGCCAAATTCAATGTCAGAACGGCTTCAGGCTAAGCGGTACAAGTTGAAGCTGTTCTTTTTGAGATCACCATAACTATCTGCCCATCACACTTCTTTCTAGATTTATGGGGGGGGGGGCTTGTATAGTTAGCTCTGCTGAAGACTGCTGGCTTGGCAGAAAATGTATTTTTTTCATTAGAGGCATATGACACCATAAAGCCTTGTGGGTGTTCCCTTTTTACTCAATAATTTATGTGCAAACAGCTGTAAGTTTGTATATACATATGTATGTATGTAAGTAGTTAGTAGAATATGTATTAAATAAATCAATAAACTACGAATTTAGCGACTGTTGGTAGGAAACAAGAACAAATAGAAAAACAAAATTCAACAGAGATGACATCATCTGCTGGTAAAAAAGCTACTTTTAATCAAATAAATAAAATCTACATAATATAATTAAAGAAATAAATAAAGGGGTTCGCACACAGTTCGGATGACAAAGGATTTGCTAATTTTTTGTATAAATAAAATTTATGGTTTTCAGTAATTTGACAAACATACATACGTACGCCATATGTCTGTGTGTATACACTTGCAGTCACATAAAGTCTTGCTTGAGAATGTGCTAACAAGTCGAAGTTTTTGCTAAAATTCACTAAGCGTGACTTTAAAAAACACGGAATTGTTTGTGTAGATTTTTCATAGATAAATCAGATTTTTTGTTTGTTTTATGAATGACAAAGTGGAATGCGTGCCTCTCAGTTATGTGATTTTTATGCTTTATGCATTTAACTATCTAAGTGTGTAGTTACGCATATTTATTTATTTATGCTGAAATTATTTAACAATATTGGGTTCCCTTTTTCAATGTTATTGCTCAGCGGTTTGTAACGAAAGTGTGCAGCATTGGTTGCGCTTCATTCATTTCCATTGACTGCAAATGTTGGCATGTTGTTGTACTCACAGTATACATATATACATTAGGGTGGTCCAAAGAAGTAAAGTCAGAATTTTAATGCTCTCACCCCCTAGGATTGTTCTATATCGAAAAAAGTATACAACTATTTCTTTATTTTGAAATCAAAAAATATTTAGAGCTCGCTCAAAGCACTCAAAGTTTTCCATGCATTTTATATGGAAAAAAAACAACTTTTCGTAGTCAGGAGACTTCCGATAATAATACCCAATTGTTTATTTAGTCATTTTTAATACTAAAGATTTTTATTGGTACCCCCATTGCGTTTTCTGGGGTTTCGAGCGGCCTTATAAAATATAGTTACTATGAAAAAATTGTTAAATAAACTATTGTGTGTTATTATTTGGAATCTACTGAAGAGAAATAGGGTTTTCCGATTCAAAAATATTGCTTTTCAAGAACTATGTACCATTTCTTCAAAAAGTTGTTTTTAAAAATACACGGACAACTTTGAGCGCTTGAGGTCGCACTAAATATTTTTTGATTTCAAAATAAAAAAAAAATAGGAGTAGGTAAATTCATGGCGCAATAAACAGGTGAAGTAATAAAACAGCTTTCTCGCTTTATCTTCTGACATTCGGCTGCGTTATAGACACAAATTAAAGGCAATTTTTCATATAAGGCAGTGTCAAAATCTTTCTTCTCGCTCTAATTACTTCACCTGGTATAATTCCGCCATGGGTAAATTTTTTATTTCGGTAAAAAACAATCCTAGGGGATGATAGCATAGAAATTCTGACTTAACTTTCTCACATGTATTTTAGGACCACCTTAATGTTCATATGTATGTTCATTGTAGTGCGTACTATATTAACTCTGGACATGCTGATGCGGTTTTTGTTCATTAGAAAGCTATTGTACTTAATTATGCCCTCAAATATACTATTTAATTACAAGGCAAAGTAATGAGTTCCTCATTTTACTATACACTAAAAGATAAAATCCGGTCAATGATTTTGAATGCATTTTCTATTGCGGTTTTATTTAACCTAACTGTAGTTACGCTTTTCGATTTCAATAAAAGCGCAACAATGATAAATATTTCCTATTAACCATTTTGGAAAATATAAAAAGAATAAAAAATACTTTATTAAATTTACTACCTTTTTAGTACTTTTTTTTATATGGCACGTTAGCTCACATGACAAGCCAATTGAATTCGTTAGTTTGGCAATATTTTATTGCTGCAATATCATTTCGTTTCAGCATGATTTTTTCGTTGTTATCTTTATTGTTGTTCTTCGTCTACAATTTCTTTTTTTATTTCACAAGAAATCGTGTTGGCAAGCAAACAAGCGCACTATGTTGCAGTAAGTTTGTTAGCGCAAGAAAATAAGTACATAAATTCATGAGAATAATCAATATCAACGACCCACGAGACTTTTGGCTGCGCATTGTTTAAATATGACACAGCGAAAATGAAAACGAAAAAAAAAAAAATACGAGCCGAAATAGTTTATCGACTTGTCTATGACTTAAATAATTTATTTGTTGGTAGTAACGCAGTTTGGTTACGGTTGAAGTTGTATGGAGTTAAGCCTTTTTAAGTCTTATTTTCATACAGAAACGGAAGAAAGGGATTTGCAGCACAGCAGACATAATTTGAAAGCGTGTAGGTATTTATCACAATTTTAAACTACAGGGTCAACCATTTGCTCCCTGGAAAAATTTAACTAAAAAACATTGAGTATTCATATGTATTTAAATGGAATTTTTATTTCATTACACTCTACCTCTAATGTCCTCCACGCACTGTGGGCGAAATGGCCAATCTGGCGGCGCCTTGTTAATAACTTGGAAAAAATAACCAATTTTAGGGTAAATATTTTTTGTATTTGTATGTTTTGGGGGATCAATAATATTAGAAAATACATGATTTTCGACAACCAGAAACAATTTGACAAACACTTTTTTGTTGGCACTGGTTTACTGTGTTAAACTAAAAAGAGGGTGCGTTTTGACTCTGACATTGTACCTAAAAAACGCAAAAAATCAAAAAAAAAATTGTCCAAAGTCATTTAGAATCTGAACCTCAAAATACCAGACGGGTGATATATAACCCAATTCCAATACGTAGTTTCTGATTTAGTTATGGACGTATGTGTCCCGTTCGGATCGAAAGGGTTAAGTCATTATCGAAGACCAAGTGACTGCGGGTACAATGCCTCTAAGCGGCTACTTGAGTCTGCTGACTACCTAAGATTCGGCCAAATTGCTTATTGACGAATCCAATAAGGGTAAAAATGTCTTCCTCGCTGCGAAAGTGCAGTTATAGAAGATTCACCATTCGTGGAAAATGATTTGACAATTTTAAATAAACAAATAACACTTTTGGTAATTCATTTGGACAACCCTACCTTTTTTGCAGGTATAGAGAATTCAAAAGAAAACTTTGTTAGTTCACTGAAGAGTTAACGAATAAATTCTGTAATGAAAACGAACAATTTTCGAAGTTTCATTTTGCTAATATGGTGGCTAATGCAACAAACGGTGTGACTCGACGAGCTTATTTTGGGACAAGTTGTGTAGGCATTGTGTTTAAATGTTGTCCTCACAGTTTGAGGCCTGGATTTGTGCCTTTTCTCCAGCCTTTTTTGAACAAAATATTTACATATTAAGTGTAGACGCCTACTAAGCAAAAAGAAAAAGCTTTTTAATAAAAAAAAAACAAAGCCGGTGCTGAAAAGTTGTTAGTTTTTATTTTAAACTCATTTTCCTTTTTTTGTTGCTAGCGTTTCCGAGAAGGTTGGAATGTGATGGTCAAATTTGTTTGGAGATAAAGCTCCATAATTTTATTTTCTTTATCAAATCAGTTTAATACATATTAGAGAAGAAAATTAAATTTTCTTTTGTTGGATGTACAATGAAACCTGCCAGAGCCGGAATTGCAAAATACCAGAAAATTTTCTCCCTTACACTCAGGACAAAGTCAATTAAATATATTTCTCTCAACACATGCTTTGGTAACTATACCCACTGGGAAAATAGGTAAGCACCTTACGAGGTAAGCCATGTTTTCTTTCAGTTTTTAGTACCAAAATTGTCATCATGACCAGCGTAATCTACTAGTAAAGCACAAAATGAACACCTCCGGCGACACATTACGTTGTCAGTTGCAAAATAACGTGCAGCCGAAGTTATTTCCAAGCACCGAACTACTCCGAGCGACTGCTCTGCATTACACGTAACTTACTTTGTAAAGCGACTCAGAAGTATGTTTGATAGCAAATGTACATTCTAAATTCCTACTTACATAAGGCGGCCATGCCTTTGTAAAAGTAAGGGACGTTCGGTAGGGAAATGGTAATGACTTCCAGGTGAAGAGTAAGTTGCTAATAAGGTATTATTACGTGCTCCTAATTCCCACTGGGTAACCAAATAATGTAACCATAACCAAATTATGTGTTGAGAGAAAAATATTTAGTTGACGTAACTAGACTCTTTTCTCAGTGTAGACCGGTTTCGGGATACATAGATAGGCTGAGTTGAAGTCCATATAAAGTTAGGCTTGAGTTAGGTTATCGTGGTGGGCTTGTACAAGTTATTCACGTCTTTGGTATCTGTGCCAAAAGAGCCTTCAAAAGAGCTAGCAAGGATCTATTTACATATGTATGTATTCTGTGGTAATCGTTTAGCTGTTTTTCAACCTTTCCTGCCTTTAAGGTTTTGGTGTTGTTGTCTCCAAGGCTTCGCCTATTCAGACGTATTTTAATGTAATTAAATATCTACGACATTTTTCCTAATCTGGGTTAAAGTATGTGCTCGGACTCTTTGTTGATTGACAGTATATAGTGCTGCGCCTCATCCGTTGGTTCGTAGACATGGAGTACCTTCCAGTATGTTGCTCGGATTTCAATGCTGGAGCAAATTGCATCTTCCGACTTCATCTCAGAAAGTAACATCACCTTGGCCTTCAGAATTGATGGAATTGGCATTCTGTCTACTACTTCAAGTCTAGCGCTATCACATAGATTTTTGAGCTTCTGGATGAGTTTGATGGCGCTAAACTATCCCGTACCCTCAAACGAAGGCTTAGGTTTTTTGGTTCAGTATGCGGACTATGGGTAAAATATACTCATGCCGTATTTCACAGACCAAGATGCCTTAGTGTGTGTTCAACGTCTGACGAACTCGGCTAAAATCGCTTAGGCGGTTACTGCAACAAATAGGAAGGCTTTATTTCTCATAAAAATAGGCATTGAAATTACAAAAAATTTATTCCATTTGAAAATTTTGTCATTAAATGCCTAGTGGAAATTCAGCATAAGTGTTTAGAAGAAAATAGTTTTGATCAGAAATTAAATATTCTCTGGTCGGAGTGAAAGAGAAAGAAAAATAAGGATAAATGTAAGAAAATACTCCATTTACCGAATTTCGTTTGCAGTTTCACGCCGCACACAAGGGACCGCAAAGGTATAATTCTTACGGCTGACATAGGTTTCTTTTTCTTTGGGTTCACACTGTAATAAGTTTCACCGTACCATAGGACCATTATTCTTTTAAGGGCTTGTCGTAGAATTTATTAATCCCACCTCCGGTCACAATACGAAGTGATAAACTCTGATTTTTTGCCTTTTAATTAGTATATTGTGGCAGACGCCACGAGAGGCGTCACTTAGACTTCATTTTATTGTCCATTGTGCTGCCACATTATACACATTCTTTGAACGGTAAATGAGTTCAACTAAGAGAAGCGCTGGGTGCTTACAACAAACTTCCGCCGGCAGCCGATGTCCATGCCGGGCAGCTGAGAAGGAAGTGCTGTGATGATGATTCCATCTCGCCTGCCATACAGCTGTGCCGTAGGGATCTGTGACGATATTGAGCCGCACCGCATCGGTCCCTAAAGGACAATGTCCGCTCAGTACACTGTAAGAATCGAAAGATGGCGTTTTGTCAGCTGCAAAAGCTCGCTTGACCGCCTGCCGTCAATAACCGGCCAGAAGGACCTTGCAACTTTGCATGTCGAGGTTTTCGCATCTGACCGCATCTGACCGCATCTGTCCAAGAGGAGACCGCAGCTTGCAAAAGGAACCCTGTCTGAGGTGATGGCCTCAAGGGTGCCCTGCCTAGACAATTCATCAGCTCTGCAATTTTCAGTGATGTCACTGTGCCCTGGGACCCAAATCAGCTTGATTTGGAAGTATTCCGAGGCGGTGGAGAGAGAGACGGAATTAGGGATATGATTACCAATTTATACCACAACTAGCCAATGCCCTAACCAATATTCAGCTCGCTAAATGAAAAATGATTTCAACTTATTATTATTTCCAATTTCTCCTCCCGTAGTTTCGGCTTTGTCGGATGTTTCAAAGAAATATTCAATAATGTAAAAGCTAATTTACTACTTAAGTTTTGACTAAAAGCACCAACTATCACTAAAACCATTAAAGATGATATTTTAATTGCTCCTTTTGGCATTCCACTTGAAATGCTTGCCACCTGCTTAACACGTACAATCAATTAAATAATTAAGCTCTTACGTGTATCTTCATCTAAATATGTAACTACGTAATTCTACTGGTTTGCTCAAGTTTATAACTGACTAGAACGAGCTGTCAATTTACACGCAAGCTCAATGGTGTGAAGTAATTTTCTAATTAAAACATAGTTACAGTTACATTTCTAGCATCATCGCCATTGTTATTTGACTAAAAACGAAGAACAAAGAAATCGTTGAAAAAGTGTGTGTGTGCGCATGTCCACACTTTTGTAAGAGTGAATGTCGAAGAAATCAATAGTGCAGAATGATTCATACCTTATTGTAGAAATTGTTCATAAAATTTCTAATTTCCTTCACTTCTGACCTTTCGTATATGAAACAGAACTTTAAATTTACTATCGCTCTGCTTGTCTTTACTCTTAGCCATCTGTGAGGACTTGAGTAATTTATATTATTTTTCACTTACGATATACAGTTAATGTTAAAGAATGTCTGATTTGTTTATGATAAGAGTTCAATACGTGGGACAGCCCACTCGCCAGTATAACACCACGTTGAATTACTTCCAGTTTTGTACTATTTAAGTAGAAGTCAGCCGATATAAATATCTGGTTACATACTCGTGTGTTTGCTTTATATCAACGCCTACGTCTATAGACGTGTTTATATAAAACCGATTCCTTCACGTGCAAGAAAAAGCACTTTTATATTATATAAGTAGTTTTTCATTTTCCTTACAATCCAGCCCACTTAAATGTGCATTTCATTCCGCTTCATATCCTGGCTTAAATTTCATTGTGGAAAAAATTGTGCAGAACTAGTCCTTTTTTGAGTGGTTCTACTCCTTCAAGAGAATTTCGGCGCTGCGTGCAGAGTACGCAGTTCTACAGGCGGCATATGTCGATACCGGATGGCTCCGCCGGGCTAATTAAAAAACACGACGCCAAATGTTTTACTCGCAGTCTCGTTAAAGTTGGAAAGTTTGAGAGACAATATTAAAATGTTTCCCATCTTCGTCCTAAATGTTGAGCTTGGTGTGATATTTAGTTTCCCCGCATGAACGCCAGTCGAAAAATGCCCTGTTAATGCACACACCAGAACTGAGAGCTGTGGCTTAGTGAGCTCAAGGAGATTTCGAAACTGTCTTCGCCTCACCCCCGGACCGAAAGACCTTGACGTAGCACATCCCGCGGTCTTCGCTAAACGTTCACTCACAATGAGTGGAGTCGAAACCTCAAAGAATATAAGAGTGTCCAGCTCCTGAGTCTGTTAAGCAAACCTAAGTCTGTCTGTCGATGGATGCTATGTTAAGGATGAGTTAAGAGCCAGGGTGGGAATTGTACGTAGTGACCCACTGATTCCAATGAGAGCACTTTGTTGTGCACGTGATGTCTGCTATAGCAAATTCTACCAGACGATGACTCCATAAAACAGTGAGAGTTTAACTATGGTTTCCCAAAGGGAGCGGCACCAGCTTATACCTATAGCAGTACAGAGCCACCGAAGCCTTCTAGTGGGCTTACTCGATAGCTTCCTATCCCGAACCAAGCCGAAGCAAGTACTTAACTTTGTCGGAAGGTGCCAGGCGAATGCCTCTAATTGAGGGTAGAGTCGCGTGGGGTGTCTTATACTTCCTAGTAAATACACCGAATTCCACCTTACTAAGATTTGCAGCAAGTTCACGGCTCGCGGACTATTTAGCCACCGGGTTCAAGTACCATTGGATCAAATTGTAGAGGGTATCCTAACATCATAGGCGATCACCCGGCAGCCTCTACTCTGTAGCTCTTTTAGCAGGTCATTTAAGGCCACAATTCAAAGAAAGGGTGAGAGAATATCCCTGGGCTAATTCTGTCACAGAACATTCAGTAGATAAGCCTAACCAGCTCAGTTTTGACCCCAAGCTTGCAAAGGCATAATTGACTTTGTTTAAAGCCTTCTCGATTTCGGATAAGATATCCACGGTGAAGTCTTTATTTACAAAGGTTTCTTCTACTGATTTCATGGTCGTATGTAGGTCTCCACTGACCTTGCCTTGATGTATACATGTTGGGCTCCTGGTATGCGATCACAAGGAGTCCCCTTTCTAACATGCAAATTCACACTCTCCAGCGTTTTTTTTTTAGCTGAAGCAAAGAGGGGCTGATTGATCTGAAATTCATGCGGGAGATGTGACAACTTCGGTACGAGTACAAACGTCATCCTGTGCATTATCCAAGCCCTGCAGATGTAGCCTCACACAACGCGACAATCGGAGATTGGAAGTGCAACGGCACCACACCACCAAAGGCTTTTGCAACTGTGCGATATTGGTCGATATTTGGAAGTAATGGCTGAAATGAAAATGTCTTTCTGAAAAATTATGGGAAACTTGAGGGAGATTTTCTTTTTATACGGAAGGTAAAATTATATATTTTTTAGTCCGATAGTAGAAAACTAAAAGTTGCTGCGCTAAGTTTCGATACTGAATGAACATTGGACGCGCCGAAGTCTGGCGGCGTCAGAGCCACTTGAATTTAAAATGCTCGCCACTCATTTTTGCATTCCCTTGTAATCTGTTTCAAATCTACACAATCTACGTCTCAATCGAAACTGGGTTCGTATCTCGCCACATTGCTGCCAAAAGTCTCATACCTGATCTTTGCAAAGGCGGCGCAGAAGCTTATGTCTTCCAAGGTTTAAACCTCATAAGTGCATCTGACAGCTCATCAAGCCGGGTACGACAAATAAGTCAGGTGTTTGGGCTACGAGAAGTGAAAGTCAGCAATTCCAAAAGTTGTTTACAGTCCCATCGGCCCAATGAAAGCAAATACCCAAATATACCATTTGAGATTGAGCTCAATGTGAGTTATTCCCAACTGCAGTTATTCTGCAAGGCTTTCTGACCTAAGCGTCGGCGTGAAACCTTCATTGACAGTCCTGCTCTCCATGGTGAAAAGGTAAAAGACGACCCGAGGTAGCTACTAACAGCTTGATGACTAAACCGGCTCGCTGAGCTGACATGGAGCGAAGCTGTCCACGAGTGAACCACCACAGGAGGCCAGAGGTATCCGTAGATGCTCCTTATCCGGTGATAACGTTGCAAGGGTGGCTTTCCTTGTCAAGTCGTCAGCCATGCCCCCGCAATATCGCTATGGCCCGGAACCCAAATGAGCCTGATAAGAAAATAATCAGACGCGGTAGAGAGGACAGTCAAACATTTCCTGACTAGCCTCGAGTGCCTCTCTAACTGACGTCACACTATTCAGCAGTGAGTTCACTGCTTCTTTAATGACAGCTATGTATGTCCGTAAATTTGAGATATCTCGAGAAAAAATCAATTCCGATTTCATGGAAGGTGCTTTCGGGGCCTATGAATAGCTATCTACTTGTAAAGCCCTATCCAAACGGTTTCGTGGTCTTGTAGTTACGTCGGGGGATATCGAAGTGCGACACACTGATTTCATTTTACACCTTTTGAGGATAGTCTTTAACTAGTTCAACTACGAAAATTTACGGGTTTTTACCACATACACATTAGGACGCTTCTTAAAATGTCAAAATCTAAATCTTGTATCAGACTCACCTACATTACGATTAAATTAAAACCATCCACGAAAATTTCGAAACTTGGAAACAGTTTTTAGGGGTCGCTACTGGTAATTAAAAATATTCAAATTTGACAAATTTGACGTACTTTGTTATCATAGAAAATAAAAAAAATGCGTTTGAGCTTTGGAAGCAATATTGGGCTCCAAAGACCGTCACTTCTTTAACTGTTTTCGGAATGAATGCTGGATTTTTAAAATCTTCTAAGTTCCAAATAACGCGGGATTACAAATAACTAACTTGAAAACTAAGCACAAATTCATGTGTAGGGGGAGTTAATATGGCCTTCCTGAGCCCAATAAGATGTTTTTTTTTTTAATTTTTTCTATGGTAAAAATATATATCAAATTCGTCGAATTTAAATAATTTCCAAACCTTGTAGCGACCCCCAAAAATTATTTGAAAATTTTGAAATTATTTTCCATGTCTTTATTTTGTGCACAGAACGAAATGCTGGAGTGTCCCATTCAAAATTTTGATGTTGACATTTTAAGAAGCACCCTCATGTATGTACATAAATTACAGCGGGTTGCTTAGAGTTATGTATCTATAGATACATATGTATATATATATAAGTTCATTTACATACATACATATGTACATACATGTGTATATCGAAACTAATGCACTTAAGTGCCTCTGACAGCTCACAAACTTTCTGTGCAAAAGGATTAAAAGCAAGGCAAAACGAAGCAGAAAATAAATATCCAACAAATTATGAGCCGGTTTTCAGACGCCTACAGTTCTACCACAAATACGCTGGTGCACACAATTCCTTAACTGTTCAACGAGCTGTGCGCATGTATAGGAATAAAAGTATGGCAACTAAGTTGAAGTGCGAGTTGCACCCATGACAGCAGACTGTGCCACATGCAACCATGAAGTTAAAAAAAAAAAGTATGTATAATAAACAAGGGCAGGGCGTGCAATAAGTCGCAGAAAAATCAATTTTTATTTTCTGATTTTAGTTTGTGTTTTATTTTTTTCCTGCGTGCTTTTCAAACTTATTCCTGAAAAACTAGCAAATTTTTTTTTTGTGTTTTTTTTTTGTTACCAAATATCTGCTTATTTTTGTATGCCAAGGATACACCCTATTTTAGCATGTCATATGACCATTATTTAGAACTTGTACGAGTATTTTATGTGCTGTGCTCTTTTTTTTTGCTAGAATTTTTCCTCAGTGCTCGTCTGGAAACGAACGAAAAAAAATATTTTTGCGCTTTTTCGATACAATCGCCTTTTGATAAGTTGTGTTAAGATATTTTTTTTTGATTTTTTTACTACTAAAATAAATATTATATTACATAAATAAATATGCAAGTAGCTGCGTCGAGTTTAAACCAGCTAAAATGACGGCTTGCAAGCGTAAATCGATTTTCAACACGTTCAGGCGGCATGCATTCATGCGCAAACTGTTTGTTGCGTATTTTATGCGGTTTGTGCTTGCAAAAAATAAAAAATAAAAAATAAATAACGACGCAAATCGACTTTTACATTTTAAAGTTGTGTAATAAAAAATGTTGTTATTCTTGTTACTGTTATTGTTAGTACTTCTACATACATATGTACATATATGAGATCATCAGTTCGTATATTTATTAACTTTTGTTAGAAGTGAAATTCGCCAATCTAAACAGCCATGTAGCGGAAAAAGCACAATTGCTTATTATATTTGCTTTCAGCTACAACCAAGTCATTTCAATGCGATTTAGAAAAACTCGAAAACAATAAAACTTGAAACTGTTTACGCTGCCACAGTGTCGCCATAAATTTTCATTAAAGCCGGTTTCAATGTGCTAAGCTCAGCTAAGAGTACAGCAAATTAACGGAAATACTACTTTAATGACGCCCGATATTTTAGCATATAAAATTATTGCGATACAATAATTTTGTGTCGAAATGCCGACAAAAGATCTGCTAGGTTTATAGTGTGTAGGTAAATAGCAGAAGGAGCAAAAATATTGCATAATAAATGCCTTATATTTACTATCTACACTTATACGAGTAAAACATAAAAAAGCAAATAAAGAACCAATAAGTAACTATAGCCCAGAATAGAGATAAGTGTGCTACATAAAATGAATCAATTAATACAATTAATATTGATTTAATTAGTAAAAGCAAGAGAGGAGGCATACGAGGGTAGGCTGAAAAGTTTTGAGCCTGCCTAAGGTATTAAAATAGCTGAAAACTATACTAATAGATTGGCGCGTACGTATACAGTGCCGAACAGAAGTATTGGCACAGTGAATTTTTCGCAATATATGCGAAGTTTTTTATTCTAATTTATTTTCGATAATTTTTAATAAAAATATTGTTCATTACACGCCAGAAAACGTAATAATAGAATCTCTAAACTTTGTGCAAAACTCAGGAAAATTTATTAAATTTGCACACTAATTTGCAACTTTTTATTCAGATTTTTTAGAAAAATTCTAAGTATGCAGTTTTATAACCCATTCAAATTTAGTATAACAAAGTGTAAGTTTAAAGAAGCTTTAAAATCGCATTGATTTTTGGTAATTTTTTTCCCGCAAGTTTTTCCATACAAAGTAATTCGACAATTATTTTTTGTATGGAGAAAATGAGCAACAGCTTCCACTAAAAAAATTGCCAAAAATCAACGCGATTTTCTAGCGACTTCAACCTTGCACTTTGTTATATTATTGAATGGGCTATAAAACTGCATAATTAGAATTTTTCTAAAAAA
>NW_023458560.1:31851885-31858576 GCF_013731165.1 Rhagoletis pomonella
AAAAAAAAATCGGTACTATTTTTCCATTGGAATTATAAAATCTATTATATTTTAAGACGTCCACCAAAATATTTCGGAAAAAATATTAAGATTTAAGTGAGCTGGACCGATTTGAAAATACCTCCAAAAATCGAGTTTTTTATGAATAAAAATAGTTTATTAAAGATTTTTTTTTGAAAAAATCCCCTCAAATGATAAAACGGTTTAAGCTTAAAATATTTGCATAAAAATATTAAAAAAAAATTAAAAAAAAAATGTTGAACGGAATCGTAGTGATGAGATATTTGATGCTGTTTTTTAACTTTTTTCAAAGATTGGTATAGGAAAAACTTGAATAACTGAACCTGAACTCTTCCGATTTAGACTTAAGAGGTGTCATTGGAAAGGTATTTTCTCACCCTTTTTACTTCATTGCTAATAAACTCATTCAAAGGATGGAAGAGAAAGGTAGGATGAACGAACGTCATTCAAAGTTGAATTAAGATGTGTTGGTATTCGAAAAACAAGATGGGACACGATTGACGTTTTTTTGGCCAGAAATAAAAACAGTGTGAAAATACCTTTCTACTGAGATCCTACAAGTCTAAATCGGAACATTTTTGGCGCAGTTATTCAAGTTTTTCGTAAACCAATCTTTGAAAAAAGTAAAAAGACAGCATCAAAAATCTCATTCTTACGATTCCGTTGAAAAGATTTTTAAATATTTTCATGCAGACTTTTTAAGCTTAATCTAATTTGTGATCTTTGTGGACTTTTTTCAAAAAGTTCTTTAAGAAACTATTTTTATTCATAAAAAAACTTCATTTTTGGAGGTATTTTCAAATCGGTCCAGCTCGCTTAAATCTTAATATTTTTCCGAAATATTTTGGTGGACGTCTTAAAATATAATAAACTTTGTAATCTCAGTGGAAAAACCGCAACTTTTTTTGGTGATGCAGTCTAATGTACATATGTGGTTATAGAAGTTGCATATGTTGTTGTTGTAGTTTTACTACTGAGGGCTATCAAGTATAGCGCCCGACCGGTTAGAATTTATTTTTAGTAGTGAGTTAAAAACTTCGTACTTTTTATAAGGAAAAAAACAAAAAAAAAGAGTCAATGAAATGCAACTATTTAAGATTAGAAAAGTGCACATTTAGCGGTGGACATTGAAAATGTAATTAGTGAATAACACGAAAGCAATTTCATTGCAATGACAGAGCCGTCTATTGTCGTTTGATGTAGTCACGCATTTCGGCTTAAGCAAATTTGCTGTGGGAATGTTAATGCATATTTTAAATTTATGTAAATATTATTAATGTACTGAATATTTACTGTTTTCATTTATTTTTGAATTATTATTTTAGCATAAATAGCAGTTAAATTAATCACATTGGCTGAGCCATATCTAAATATAAGTTGTAAAGTTGTAAAATCATTTCGAATTTCTTACATATGAAAGTGCCTATAAATTTATCTCCACCATCAATGAAAAATAAATGAGTAACTTTCAGGTAAGGTAAGGTTTCATAAAATCTTATCATATATATAAATTTAAACGAGCAATTCTTGTATATATTTATGTATATATATATCCATAGGCTTCTCGGAAACGGCTCCAACGATGTTGTTGAAATTTTATATTCAGATAATGTTTCGCATTTTAAGGTTATCTAGATATTCGTATAGGGTTGCCACTTATTCGAAATTAGTTACAAACTAAATAGCACTTCATAATATGCATATCAAATGGAAAGTATTTTGAAAATCCCCAATTAAGAAATATATTTGAATGGGGTTGCCACCTATTTTCTATCGTATATTTATTTATTTTTTGTCTCAAAAATTAAGATACAATATTACTGTTTACAGGTGCTAAAAGAAAGCTCTAAACAATGCTTGCCTATATATAGTAAGCTTTGTCCCTTATATATATTTGTGTAAGGTTGCCACTTATTTTCGATTTTACAAAATTTGATTAAAATAGCTTAATATGGATATCAGATGAAAGGTATTTTTGAGAACTTGACTAAATAAAGGTTTTCGTTGAGGGTTGCCACGTTTTTTAAAGACAAAATTTTATCTTACTAATTTTAACCAGCATTTCTTTTGTAAGTTTGCATGTATACGCAGTAAATTTATACAAAAAATATGTACTCTTCAACCTGGAATAGTTCTAAATTTTGGTATCAAATATTTTTTAAAAATAAGGATTAGGTTCAAAAAGTATTTTTTTTAAATTTGTTTTAACAACATTCTTTTTGTAGAATTCTGAAGTACTGACTTGGCAAAAATAATTATTAGTCTAAAATATTAACGCATTCATATTTTTTTATCAACATAATTTGTATGGAAAGAGGTACTGGATAGGCAGAATGTTCAATAAGAAATTCCATTTACAATATTGCATGAAAAATATTTTTAAATTAAAGCTATCCAATGATAATGTCAATTTGATACCGTATTCCGAGCAAAGTTCGGTCAACCTGGTTTAATTATACTCATACAGAAAAGGATATATCATAAGGTACTGGTTGCCTCGGGATATTTACAAAAAATAGCAATGTGCTGTAATGTGGACATGCCCACCACTGCACAGTAGTTCAGAACTGGCAATTATTATGTTGCAATCTAGTTTTTTTGCGGGGGTAAATTTTTATTTTATTTTACTAACCACTAACAAAAGCTTGTCTTACATTTTTTTACATTACTTGTTTTTCAATAAGTTTGATTAATTTATTTTAATGGAAGCTTACACAATTTTCAAGAGACCAGTTGAGCCCAATTTTTGAAATTTTATTTGATTTGATTATATTCAATTTTTTTTTGTGCAAAATGCAGAAAAAGGTGAAATGTGTGGAAAATCGAGTCTTCTGTTCCAATTAATAAATGTTAATTAACAAAAACTAGTTCAACATAATTGTAGTGTTTCCTCAAAACTAAAAAAAATTAAAAAAAAAACGTAAATGTTGTACAAAAATATTTACCATTTTTTCTTGGTTTAGTTTTTAGAAAAATGTTGGCTACGCAGTTTTATATATCATTAAAATTTATTATAATAAAGTACAAGTTGCTTTTTTTTCCCATGTAGTATGCAGAATTGCTCGAAAAGTTAGAGAAAAAATTATTAAAAATCAACGCGGACTCTTAGCCACTTGCAACACTTTATTATACTAAAATTTAATGATCTATAAAACTGCATACCCAAATTAAAAAAAAAATAAAATTAAAAAACTAATTTTGGTGTAAATTTTTTTCGTTTTGGGGAACACTACAATTTTGTTCAACAAGTTTTTATTATGTATCATTTATAAACTGGAACAGGAGAATCAATTTTCCCAAAATTGCAACTTTTTCTGTACTAAAAAAAAAGTAAAAATTTCAATACAAACAAATAAAAAAGCCAAGATCGGGAACAACTGTGACCTGTGATCGCACGGAGTTTCTTATGACCAGCGGCCGATTGGACCCTGTTTTAAAAGTTTTGAAATTACGAATATTTATAGGTCAAAGGAGCATAGGATTTTGTTTATTCATTCTATTTTTTTTTTTTTAAATTTGGACAATTTTGTGTACCTATAACATCCAGAATATTCAGGAAGGCTGGCCCAAAAGCTTTATTTAGCGATTTGCAAAGCTTGGGCTTCAGTTTACTATGCGGATTTATTTAAGTCTTTAATAAGACTAAATTCGATTTAGAGTAGGGAGTAGGCGACCTACGCAGTTATCGCCAACCGAGATAGATTTACTGTAACCTTCCTCTATTTTTTAGGTCTTCTTTGATCCTCGAATCACTAAGAAGCCTTGCGAGGTCACTTGGTTGAATGCCATTTATTAGGTCATGTGCTTCTAGGTACTGTGATTCTACGAGGTGAAGTCCGGGCCTAGTAAGGGCTCATTGGGCTCATAATGTAATCTGCTGTTTCCTCACAACCTGCTCTCGCCTGAGTTAACAACCTCCAGATTTGAAAAGTTTTTCATTACTATGCATTGAGTGACCAATAAGATGGACTGTAACAATTTTTACTTTGTGGATAGTAAGGTGAAGGAATGCTTCCAGTTTCTTTGTTAATATTTCTGGGATGGAGGACTTAGCCTATATATGCATTACTTTGTGAATTTGTCCGATAATGTTGGGCTTCCTTTTTCATCCAGATATAATGGTTTCGGCTGACGCAGCTCCATGGCAGACCAATAAAGTGAACCTCAGTACGAGGACTTATCAAATAGACTAACTAAGCGAAAATAAACACAATAAGTTGCACCAATTCGTCTTTAAGTGCCTTGAGCAGGATTCAATGTCCAGAAAGTTCAAAAAACATTAACGACACGTGTATTTAATTTAACTACATATTAACTTGAAAATAAATGCTTATAAGCTACGCAAGTATGATCAGGTTTGATTCTGGCATACATTTGTATGTTAATGTATTTTTGCATGTACCCAAGTTAATGAAATCAAATTTGAGTTTAATAGCTAATTGAATTAGACTTTCTTTCTTCGCTTCACAGATGTGTTCTGTAGATTTTTTCCATTGCTAAAATAAATTCTTGTTTCTGCTACAGTGCCATGTAGATGTTTAAAGAGAAAAACAAAAACTTTAATTTCAATAACTGAGACTGTCGAATAATTGAAACTAATTAACTGGAGCTTAAAAGTGGTTTAAAAAATTCAACAATTAGAATTTACTATTAAAATGCCTACAGTGGATCAGAAAAATGTTGGCACATTTATTTTTTGACAATATTTTTTATGCGATTTTTTCGTTATGTTCATAATAACGATTTTTTTATTATAAAATGTTAACGAGGATTCCGTGAAGCTCCAAGCATAGGCGCCATAAAACTTATAGAGACACGCTTACAAACGGCATACCAAAAAATGTTGTTAAAAAATTTTGATGAATATTTTTGAATATTTTCGAAATTTTTTACAAAGTTTGAGACGATGCCTATATATGGATCTGTGTTAAACTATGGACTATACTTTTACAGAAAATTAACGAAAAGAATAAGTTGAAAAAAATTTGAGTTTTTTGATGAATTTTTTTTTTTACCAACTTTAAAACTTGAAGAAAGGACAGGCGTCATTTGACCCATTTATATACTTGACTGCCAATATTTCATGACTTTTATTAAAAATGTACAAAACGTAAAATAAAATCATTTTTACTAATAAATAATAAATAAAATAAATAGTACAACTACCTTAAAATACGTATAAAAGTCATTCACATTGTATGCATATTAAATTTTTTTCTTCTTACTAAAATAAGAAAATAAAAATTTTAATTTTATGTTACTTTCAAAATGAGTAAAACGTTTTTAAATTCAAATTATAAGTATTTTGTAACTAAAATAAATTAAAAAAAAAGGTTTATGTGACCCCTGTACGTCTGTCAAGGTATGTCGATTTTTCAGTCTTTCTAGTGTTAATGGACACATTTTAAAAACCGAGCTTTTTTACTAAAATAAGAATTTGAAAATGAAAATGATTTTTTTTAATAAACAGTTTTAAATTTCACATTATATTTTTTACAACGCTTTTATCAACTTGCAATGTTGTGTTCCAGAAACTTTCAATTAGGGGATTCCCTTAAACGCGAAGAGCAGAAACTCGAAAACCTCGAAAGTTGTCGAGGCTGTTTTTGGGAATGCACCTTTTTTCAGCCTCGTAAACAATGGAGAAATTCCGAAGTTTGACAGCTCATTCAGAGTTTTTTGTATAATACATCGCATCAGCTGAAATAAATACATATAAAATCAGCATTGAAAATGCCACGAAAAAGTGAAAAATGTAAATTGTATGAAGTTCGTAGAATATTCGGATATAAAGGCAACACTGAAACTTACGAACGACTTTTCGAGGCTTTTTTCGCGACTAATTTGCCTCGAAAGTTTTCGAGGCACGCGAAAATCGCCACTCATACAATTTTTGACAGTTGTTTTTCGAGGCTGGAAAAGTTTCGAGGTTTCGTGGTTTTCGAGCCACTTTCGAGCTTAAGGGAATCCCCTAAATGTTGTGGATCCAGAAACTTTTAATGTTGTGTTCCGACACCAAAGCAAAGCTTTGAAAAGCTCCTATAAAAAAGCATAGTGAATAGGGCGAGGTAGATGACATCTAGATGTCGCCCTATGTACTACGTTTGCTACACCGGAAATAGACGACACAAATAACATAAATAAAATTAGTTTGACTATTGTCAACTAAATCGAATGCTTTGTAAGTGAAGTGACTTGTGGACCACTTGAGATATAGGTGGACCAGTTGGTAACAACTTTGGGACCAGTTGGTAACTAGTTCGTGGGACCAGTTGGTTACCAGTCCGGGAACCAGTTGGGAACCAGTTTGGGTCTAGTCCGAAACTACTTACCTTCGGCCAGTTGGGGACCAGTTGGTCTTTTTAAGCTCCTGTGGCCGTTTTAAGGGTAATTCTTGGGCTCCTGCACTGCCGCTCGGGGTTTCTGCCTTCTGCGGCGGTAATTTTGGCCCGGGTTGCCTGTTTTGGCGGATTGTTGTGCTGTGTGCCGCGTATTACGTGTACCGGGTACCACTTTCTCGAGCGAATTGCTCTGGGGAACCTGTTGTGTGAGTTGCTGGCTTTTTGGCTAGACTTTGAGGAGGGTTTATACACGCATATCGGCGGAAATAGACGACACGCCATTTCTTTAAATAAAATTAATTGGTGCTCGTTTGTATGTACATACATAT
>NW_023458560.1:31861576-31904017 GCF_013731165.1 Rhagoletis pomonella
TTTACAGCTATACAAAGACAAATTGTGTGTCAGACCTTATTATTATTATGGCGGGTGGTCAGCCTTCAAAAATTGATTTATTGCATTTCATTTGAAACTTCAATTACGTCATGGGTTTTTTTTTTGCTTAATATCCTTGGATTTCGCAAACGTGTATAAATAAGCAAATAAACAGTATATACAAATGTATGTACACACATATATGCACATGTGTTTCTACATTAGGGTGCCCCGAAAATACAAGGAAAATTCAACTTTTTGGAATTTTCTTGCTGCCACCTTTCAGAATTATAGAAAATGGAAGGTAAGGAGACCAGATATAATTTTTTTTTGATTGATTAAAATTTAACCGTGCCGCGGCACGCTGCGCGCTGGGGGTTTTGAAGTTTTCCATATAATTTATATGGGGAAAATATATTTTTTTGTAGAACTGCTATTAAAAATAAATATAACAAAAATATTTCGCTTTAGAAATTTAACACTAAAATTTTACTAAAATTTAAAAAAATGTCCGGATTGTTTACGAACACATATAAAAAAATTAAATAAGATATGGGACTATCGGTTATGAAAAAGTAATTAGAAATTTGTTTTAATTAAATATGCATCATACTTTTGTTGTTTGAAGACTTTTCGACCAAACAACGTTTCATCCTTTCAGGACCAAGGGGAACATGCTTCCCAAAAAGCTTTTAAGAAAACTTTGTGACTCATTTTAATATTTCTGTTTTTTATAATGTGCTTCATATTTACCTAGTTTTTATAATTTTTACCTAGTTTTTATCAAAAAATTTTAGAAATAAATATTTTTATACAACTTGGAAAAATGTACCAGAAGTAAAAAAAAAATACGTTTAGAATAAAAGATAGTTATAGAGTATAGATTTGGAAGACAAATTTTAGTTTTTAGAAAAAGTCGAATCAAAAAAATTTAAGAAAAATATACACTTGAGAGAATACTTAATAGAAAAAAGGATTTTTAAGAAAAATGTGTATTTATTTTAAGAAAAAATATTTTTAGAAAAAACAATTTTTTCCTAGAGAAATAACCTTTTTCTAGAGAAATAAACTTTTGTGGAAGAAAATTGTTAAGCAAATTGAATTGTAAATATTTTTTCCCTTAACTTTTCTTTAAGAAAAATCTAGCTTTTTTACCGACTTCTAAATAGGAGGAGGTTCTCATTTCGTCGTGTGTACTTTAGCCTTTATAGCAATTCTACAAAAACATTAATTTCCCGCATGTAAAATATATGGCAAACTTTAGAGTCCCAGCATGAATCAATTTTAAAATAAAAAACTCTTTATTTTCAATATTGTCCAATTCTGGCGATGACTGGAAAAAAATTTGGCCACCCTAATGTATGTACATGCATTCAAAAACCTCTTTGCATTAACAATTTTGTGAATTTTTGCGATAAATACTAACTTCATCACATGCCCGGCTCGTATGCGATAGGAATTTATCAGATTAATTTGTCAGAGGCACGTACTTACATACATATGTTTATAGTATGTGTGCCGATTTCTTCAAGTTGACATTTTTTCTGCTGGAATTTTTGCGGTTTATTGATGAATTTCATGCACGAATTAAGGCAACGGAGGCGACGCATGTGACATTGCAAAATATTTTTGTATATGCACATGCAAACACTTGAATTTGGTATATAGTGATTGAAAGGTTTTAAAATAAAATGTAAATGATTATAAAATAAGCAATTTTTAGCAAAAAAAACCGACTTAAAAAAATATATATATATATATTTCATGATCCAATGATCGGATCTAAACCAAATTAGTCTGGGACCACCTCTGAGACACTACCTTTCCGTTGCAATAATTATCGAAATTGGTTGACGTGGTCCAAAGTTATGCGGTAACATACATAAAAAAAAAAAATATTCCGACGAACTGATAACCTCCTCCTTTTTTGGAAGTCGGTTAAAAATACCCCAAAAAGTTAAGCGGAATATAAAAATTGCAAAATGAAATGCTGGCGTTCAGATAAGTATATTCAAAACAAGTTTGTGACCTTTTTCTAAAGCATTACTCGCTTTGTGGTTTTGCATGAAAAAAATAAAAATAATAAAAAAATTTTGATAGCAAAATCTACATAAGAATATTTACGCAAACGTGTCGCCGATTTTATTTAACTTGGCCACTTTTTTAATTTGTGTTTTTTTCTGCTTTTTCTCAGCTTAATTAAATACAAAAATTTTTTTGCTAAGATTCTGCATATTTTATTTGCACACTTGTCTCGAGCTTGTCGTTTATGTCTGCCAGCCGCCAATGCAATTTACTGGTAAATAAATACGAAAGTGGTACATACATACATATTTTTGTGCAATTAAAAGTACCTAAATGTTTTATTCTTTCATTTTCATATCTCGTGTAAATTTAATAAAAATAAACAAATATGTTTTGTACTTTAATTGAATGCCGCTTGAGATATTATTTTTATGTCGCTAATTTTGGCAGCGAAAATTTTTTGATGCACTTGAAAAAAAGGCAGTATCAGCTATTTAAGTACGCGAATTATTATTTTAAGCTAATTGCCGAAACTTTTTTTTGTAGTCGTAATTTTGCAAGAGCACCCAATATATATGCTGATGCCAAAAGTATGTAAAAGAAAAAGGTCTTTATATGAAAAGCACGTACTTATAAAACGGCTTTACTACGTCAGAAGACACAGCATGAAAAGTGTATGTACTTGCATAAAATGATGCATTCACTTTTCTGTACTTTTTCTTGTTTGACAAAACCATTATCATTTCGTTTAATTTCACAAATCGCTCAAATAACCTTGAACCAAATTCTATTTTAATAATGATGCTTTCTAAAGCAATTTGTGCTAAGCAATCACTCAGAAAGTGCGTCAGTACACCACTTACAAACAAAAATTTTGCTTTACTTGTTTTCTTGAGTAAAATATTTATTACACCGTGAAACAGTGAATGTATATTCGCGAAACTAGGGACCAAGAATAGTAAACCTACGTTTTTCGTTTTTCTCTCTGACGTCAGGATTTTTCCTAAAAGGACTTTGAAATTTTAAAGGTATGATTAGTTTAGAAAATTATTTAAAAAGCGCAGTGTAATGTAGAATAACAATGTGGGTATCATATTGTAGAAGAGAAAATTCTATAGAATTAAAAAGTTTAAATTTTTTGTTGTATAAGGACGAATACCTACTGAAAAAGTCCTTTTAAAATTTTATCCCTAAATATGCTTGAAAATTTGAAATATTTATTTTTGAAAAAAATTTATGCTAAGGACACACATACAATATACAACACGACCATATTCTCAAATTTCGTCCTTCTAACTTTATTAGCTTAAAAAAATAAAATTAATTAAAGGGCATCTTCAATAGCTGTTCACCCTTGTAAACCAAAGGACTGAAATTGTTTTCAATTCTGCAGAATTTTCTCTTTCATTTGGTATCCATATTTTTATTTTACACTCCACTGATTTTTTAAAAAAATTTTTTTGAGTTAACCATATTTTTGAAATTTAAAAGTGTTTTTAAAAAAATCCTGACGTCAGAGAGAAAAACTAAAAACGCTTAAAAATTATGTTTGTCGCTCAAATTTTGTTTCAATGTTTGGCCGAGCTTCTCCTCAATTTTAAGTTCGTATTAATGTTGCCACACTAAGGTAAGAAACTGCAACTTTACGACGTTTCATAATGCCAAATGGTTTTTAAAACAATAACATCCAAAAAATAAAAGGAAATTAAATAAAAAAGGAAATAAGTTCCTAAAAATTACATAAATTAAAAAAAAAAAATTATTTTTAATACAAATTCTAAAAAAAAATTAAAATTAAATAAATAAAAAATGAAATTTAAGAAAAAAGATAAAGATTTGCTTTTAAAAATATAATAATATTGAAAAAAATAAAATAAAAAAACCGCTCCCCAAGAACTCGAACCTGCATCTCTCAAATGGCAGCCCAGTGCTTTGCACACTCGGTTATTGCGACTGTTGGCGCTGCCCAAAATTGCTTTTCACCACAAGTGGTGAATGAGACGGCATTTTACTAAGACTATTGTGCTAGAATAACAAAAGTCTTTGAACTATTTTGTCATTTATTTTTATTTATCTTACAAAAGACTTTTTACTATCTTAGCCAGAATTGCCCTGAAAAGTAGATTTCCTGAAACCAATTTCATGCAGACGCATTTACATACATATGAAACCAATAGGGGAGTTCACGATTTGCAGCGTTTTAGGTGTAGACCGCTTATCGAGCAATTAGCTAAGCTTTCACGTTTAAGGCGCTAATTTAGCTCGACTTTCCATACAAAATTTTAATTTTTAATTGCTTGATTAGTACTTAACTGAATGAGTTTTTTCATGCAACCCTGCTGGGTATGTTTAATTTTGACTTTAAGGCATGTTTATTGAACAAATAGCAATCAGCTGTTTGTTTCTGGCCCTCTTTTACAGCTGATATTTCATCAGGGATGGAAAATTGAATTTTGGAATTGTACGCAATTTGCAGAAAACTGTTACCTAAAAGTAGATAAATGTACAAAAAAAGTAAAATTTATTAAAAGGTTGATTGACTCAATTAAATTTCTAGCTGAACTTAATACAAAGTTGTTACGTAGCAGTCTACACTAGCACGCGTTTTGTTGTTGTAAAATCAAAGAAACGTTATAATGCCAAAACATTAGTATCCAGTTGCATTTTGGGATTTTGCCAAATTTTTGTATGCTATTTTTTTTTTAGTTGTTTTTTTGCAACTTTAATTTCCATTTTATTTTTATTAACTCATCTTGTTTGCTCAACACATTCACTTGCCAGTCACCGGTTGCCAATAGACCATGACCACTTGCTAGTCGGTCGATGGCGCCGAATTTACCACAGCCGTTAGTCTATATATATTATATACCTATTATTTTTTCTATGGCCAAACATATCAAATGCAAGTTGTGGCGTGCGAAACGGTGGGCCGGACTACCCTGGCCACATCCTACTTTTCGGATAGTTAAATTTGTACTTATAAAGTGTTTCGCATTAGGCGTTCGATGATTTCTTAAAAAAAAACTAGCTGTTGAGGAAATTCAAACTTTTTTTATTCAATGTGCAGTAAACGTTTTGAATACAACATCATTTTCAAATGGCCTCCACGGCTCCGATTGCAGCACCGATATCGAATGAACCCAATTTTTGATGGTATGTCATGATATGTCTATATAGATTTAACAGTAATTTAGAGTACACCATTCATACCCTTATTAAATGAAGTTTATGGAGGTATAGCTTAAATAATCGCAATGAACGCAGTTTTGCTGTATACATATATTATTGCTTTAATATATTTCATCGGGCAGACCTTTATACCATGTACTATATGTAAATGCTATACTTCAACGTCGTATTCTATGATTAGGCATATCTCTTTGTGCAAAGTAAATACATATTTTCTTGTTATTCTTCAAGTACATTTTTCTGCTGCATTAAAACTATAAATACCTAAGATAAGTTATCGCAGCCATAATTAATTTTATCATCACTCATGATAATGTAAACGGTTGAAGTGACGTGCAGGAAACCTGAAAATATGCACTTGAATTAGTGTCGCTTGGTATAGACATACACATGTATGCTTGTTATCATGATAAAATTGCGATTCTAAATGTTTGCATACATTTTCAGGTGTTTGCAAATTCTTAGCAAACTTTTGTACTTGAAAAGTGAAGAGTGTTTTGTAGAAGTATGAATTTTTATACTATTCTATTCTATTAAATTTCAAACAACAATCGTGAACAATTACTTTTTTTTTAATTGGGAGAATGATTTTACCTTGTAATGTTTTTATCATGGGTGTGAACACCCCCAATATTTTTGCTTTGGAACGAGTTGCCATAGGCCTGTCATATTTGTGTGACGCAAAATCGGGAAATTTTTTTGAAAATGTCCTAAACACCACAACCCCAACCCCATAGCGCAAAAATGTGGACACTTGTGACATGATCCACAATTTTTTACATTCCACCGTGACTCTTTGAAACATTACGTTGATTTTTTTTTGCCACTTTAATTATGTATGTGGAATGGATTTTGTAATCTACAGTTGCATCGATATTTTTTTGCCTTGTATGTATGTATGTGTTTGCCAAATATGATTCCGTTCAAAATTAATACTAATTTAAAATCGAAATTCAGATATATGAATTTCAGCATATTTTAGAAAGTGGGGTCAAAATCATTCATTTTTTTAATTAAATAATTCTGCAAATTTTTCGGAAAAATTCGTGCTTTTGATGAAAAATATATTTTGTTGAATTACATATGCGTAAAATTTTTACCAATACTTTTGCTTGACTATGTAGCACAAAGCGTTTGCTATGGTTTGCATGTTGTGACAAAAAAAAAAGGATTTCCAAAATTTTCCAACTGAAAATAAGGCAATTTCGTAGTATTTCCCAAGCTCTAGCTAATTAGGAAAAAAAAATAATGGAATTCGGATTCAGCGAGCAAAAATTAGTATTTAGTAAACTACTGTCATCTGTTTTTGCCTATATGTATTTCAGATTATTGCAAGTGAAATCTGAATGGTTTTAAAAAATCTTGGTTTGATAAGCAATGCGTATTTTTTATTGCTGATTTTCTTTTGAACTTTAACCTCTCTTGTAAATATTGGAAGGCTACTTCCTATAATTTGGCAGTATCTGCATTTTCTTTTCTAAACACATACTTACAATTTCATTGCCCTTTTCGAAGAAACACTAAAAAGAGGGCATTGAAAGGGTAGCATTTAATGCCACAATAATAAAAAAAAACAAGGGCGATTTTATTTAAGTTAATAAAAAAGTAAAATACAGCTATGCCTCCTGGCGATTTTTTTTATAATTTTTCCAAATCAGGCAGTTTTTCCAATGCAAAACTGCGGGATATAGAGAAAAATATAGCTTGACGTCCCATTTGGTTCTACGGCATAACATCGTGGTGGTCATCCGTGGATACGTCTATAATAAGGAACAAACTAACCCAGGCTTAAAGGGTGGCCTTTATGATAATCACAGCGGATCTACCTCAATGCCGAAAATCGTGCATAAACCTAGTTCACTTTTTACCTGTGAACTTTTCTGTGAAACTGCAGGCAAATTGTAAAGCAGTACCTAACTTTAAACGCATTGATAAAGTGGGCTTTGGAAGAACTTTCGGCAAGTTTTAGGTGTCCAGACCGGATTAAACGGTATCTCCCGTTATTATGAAGAGTTATTTTCACACAAGACCTCCCCTAGGAGGGTCAAGTTGGAAGGGAAGCTAGCCTTGGATATGTATCCTAAATGCACTGATGCCTCCAAATTAGACCTCAAAGTGGGATGTGGCTAACTCAGTCTTTGTTTTCGGTTGAATGATTTATGCAGCGTTTTTCAAGCGGGAAGCAACGAAGCTGCAATGTGACGGAGCTCTTAACCTGCATGCAGCAGCCTCTCTTCTCTTGCAGACTGACTGGCATATAAAAATAGGGGCATCCTTATTTTCGATATTCTTCAGTTCTGGTGGTGGCAGCGGTAAAATTCCAAAAAGCTAATTTTCTGTGTGTTTTTAGACCACTCTAATGTACATGGACGGGGTTCCATACCAAAATGGACGGGGTTCACACTTCATGTGTTTGATTTGTTTCAAATTTTTAGGGTTGATGGAAAAACATAAATAATAAATAAATAAGAAATTTGAGCTTGATTAATACATTTTTAAAAGCTTTACAGCACAAAAACAAAAACAAATTGATTTAATAGTTTTCCCAATATCTCGAAAACGGGGCGAGGAAAAAATTTGAAAAAAAATCATACATACACACATCAAAATTCTCTAAGAAAAGAAATATTTTTTAAATATTTCTTCTAGAAAAATTTTTCACATACAAATTGTTTGATAAAAAAAATTAGGGTTTGAAAATATGCCATCTCAAAAAAAAAATAAAATTAAAATAAATCACAATGGTAGCTCTGAGTGTTGCGCAATATTAATTTCTTCCTCGCCCCGTTCTCGAGATATTTGGGAAACTATTAAATCGATTTGTTTTTGTAATGTAAAGTTTTTAAAAATGTATTAATCAAACTCAAATTTCATACTTATTTATTATTCATGTTTATCCATCAACCCTAAAAATTTGAAACAAATCAAACACATGAAGGAATGGTGGAATAGGATAGCAATATTTCACCACAATTAACATATGTTTTGAGGTTAGCGTCAAATCAAGATTTATGCGCCAATGTTAAAAAATCTTTCGCACCAGATTCGAGTGTACATAAGGTCGTATCACAGGTAAAGGTTAAATTTATACAGTTAGCTTGGTGTATTCACTATGCTAAATGTATAGTGATTCAGTGCAAAAGATACGAATTAGATATGTAAGTGCATAAGTAAATATTTAGTACACCTTGCCGCTTTTCATCCATGCATACCAGTCTTCATAACTACGTATTCCAAGTAAAATACTATATCACTTTTATTTTTATATGAGAACTATAAACAGTCAAATATTTTAATGACCAAGATAAGGAATGGCTCGAAGCGATAACTTATCGGGGCAAATCAAAAAGAGGTATTCTACGAAATTCTTTATAAACTTTGATGAAGTTTTGTAGATATTTCTTAACATACTGCATGAGACATATGTAATCTTTAGTATTCTATATATCATCAGTTTTTAATATGTATAAACAAATGTATATACCAATTGAGTTACTCATATACATTTTTTTCTTCTATATTACAGAGGAGCAAGAACGTGTGCAAAAGAAGACATTTACCAATTGGATTAACTCGTATCTCTCGAAGGTAAGACATTAAAATATTTAAGTGAATAAAAGACTTACTCTTTGTTTTAGCTAAAGAATAATAGAAAAAAATAACTGTCAACCAGCCTATGCATTAGGGTGATCCTTAAAAATATTAATGTTTGAATTTTGTATGGGACCCCCATTTCACTTTGTTTTACGTACAAAATAAAGGCTTCCACGAATTTTTAATAATTGAAAAAAAATCGAAAAAAAGAGTTTGAAGATTTTATTTTTTTTTTGCAACAACTTTAAAAAATTGTTACTTGAAAAACTGATAAGTTTTACATACTATTGAAACAAAAAAACGCTAAGTTATAGTCAAAATTTATAAATTTTTTTAAATCGCGAAAATTCGATGAAATCTTAAATAAAAGACAGAACCACATCTAAGTACAAAGTAAAAACATCCACGAAAATAAAACAATAAAAAAAAGCTAGGAGTCGCTAACATGGTTTAAAAAATTTAAAATTTTAGTTAAAATCGCAAAAAAATTCGACACAATTTTTATATGAATAATTTGACATAGTATTGAAACTTATTCATATTAATTCATAAACTGGCTAAGTTATAGCTGGCCAAAGTAAAAGCTTTTTCGAATTTTCGCGATTAAAAAAATTAAATTTTTTCAAGCCCTGGTAGCAGCACCTAAAAGTTTTCTTTAAAATTAAAAATTTTCGCGTATGTCTTTATTTTTTATGTAGACCAAAATAAAGGGGAGCGTGCGATGTTTATATTTTACCCTACCACCCTACTATGCATAGGCAATGCTAATGTCAATAATATGGGGTATTCAAGATCCGGTGCATACTGTCTAGCATGGTGCATAAATAGCATGATTTTTGTTGTTTCATGTGTTCAAACAACAACAAAATTAGCCAGTCATGCTATTTATGCTATCTATGCACCAAGCTAGACAGTAAATATGCACCGGATCGTGAATACCCCTAATCTAATTTGAGTAGCTTTATTTGTTTTTAATTGCATACATTACATTTTGTCATTACCTTGAGTTAATTGTTGTGCACATCTATGTACATAGGTACAATATTAAGTCATCAAATTACAAACTGAGGTATTTTGCGTGTGTTCAAGTGACTTGGCTCTTTTGAATAGTATCTTGCGAGTTCGTTAAAAGCCCGATAAAAAATAATTAGCACAGTAAAACAATTTTTCTTATGGGGAAAATCTTATAATTCGCAACGAAAGCGAATAAAGATGGAAAATATTTTTTTATTAACATAACAAGTGTTTCCTAAAATATCACAATTGAATAAATTTTTGCTACGAAATAATTAGTGAAAAAAATTGTGTAGCAAAAACCATGTAAGGAAGTTAAACTTCTGGTGGAGAATTCTGATATTGGGTAAAGAAATTGCTGCCTTGGGCCCCCTACTGCTCGCTCACCAGAACGTTAGTGATGCGCTAAACTGTGGGTACCCAATACTTCAAAAAGATTTCGGTTCCCAATACTCCCATTAAACCGTCGCCATAATATATGTATATATATTAGAAGTTAAAAAAACTTTTGCTAAAAGATCCTAAATTTTTGAAAGTGTTTTTTAAACATATGAACTTTTCAACTTAATTTTTTTTTACAAAATCTGAATAAAGTTATGTTAAAGACCTTTTATTTAATTTAAATTTATATTAAATTTAGAGTTTGAATTTTTTTTTCCAAAGTTCAAAAATCCATATCTTAAAAACCCATCTACTAAAAAATAGCAGGATCTTTTTTGACCAGTTAAAGATATTGTATGAAACAAATTTTCCCAAAAATTTTTAAAAGTTTTTGCTTTTAAGATTTTTAAAATTTCAAAATTCTGTAATTTTTTATATCTTTTTTACTATTTTTGTTTTGTAAACTGTGAAAATTTGAGCTTTCAAAAACATTCTTATTGTTTTTTCCTTGGCAGAATTTCGTTATATGATGAAAAAGTTCTGACCAAAATTCGTCCAAATCTAAAATCGTCGATTTCAACCATTAATCTATTTGACATGGATTGAGCCATACGCATATTAGGGTGGTACAAAAAAAACTTTGTGAGATAATTAAAGTCAGATTTTTAATAAGAATAATACCCAAATGTTTATTAAACCAATTATAAACCAATAAAGTTAATATCAACGGTTTTTATGGGGCCCCATTACAATTTTTGTGATTTTTGGCGGCCCATAAAATATAAACAATTGAAATCTCCTGGTGAGAAATAGAGCTTGCCGATTGAAAAATATAGGAAAATTATTTTTTTTCAAACAAACAGCAAACAGCAAAACATGATTTTTTTTTCAAAATCGTAGATCTTCGCTTAGAAAAGAGATAAAATGATCATATAGTGTAGGAAAACTATAGAGAAGTTACAACAACAATAACTTAACCGCTTTTTAACCCTTTCAAGGCAGAGGAAAAAGGTTCTCAATATGCTTTTGAACGTGCTTTTTATTTATTTATTTTTATTTATACCCGAGCCACTTGTGCACAAGGGTATTATAACTTCGTTCACATAACGGTTGTTTGTAACAGGCAAAACGAATCGAGATAGATATAGACAAATGTATACATAAATGATCAGAATGAAAAGAGAAATCGATTAAGCGGTGACTGTCTGTCCGTCCGTCCGTCCGTCCGTCCGTCTGTGCACACGATAACTCGAGTAAAAATTGAGATATCTTAACGAAACTTGGTATGTGAACTTCCTTCCGGCGTAGGACGGATGGTATTGAAAATAGGCAAAATCGGACAATAACCACGCCTACCTCCCATATAACGGTAATTTTCAGAAATACGAAAACTGCGATATTTTAGTAACTACTGAAGATTATTCACTCAAAATTGATATTTACAACAATTTTTAGACAAAAACTAAGAATATTATAAATTTTTGGAAAATGGGCGTAGCCACGCCCACTTATGGTTACATGTGTATATCTTGGTAACCGCTGCACCAATTTCTTCCAAACTTGGCACAGTTGTTAGTCTTACTACAGCATACAAAATGGCCAAAAAGTTTTAAAATCGGACAATAACCACGCCTACCTCCCATATAAGGGTAATTTGGAGAAATACGAAATCTTAGATAAATCAATATATATTAAAGCTAATTTACTCAAAATTGATGCTTGCAACAATTATTTACCAGGAAATACGTATATGATAAAGTTTTGGAAAATGGGCGTGGCACCGCCCACTTATGATCACATATATGTATCTCGGTAACCGTTCTACCAATTTGTACCAAACTTGGTATGGTTATTGTGCTTGCTACATAAAAGAAAACCGTTGAAAATTGTTGAAATCGGACTAAAATTACGGCCGATTTTCATATAACGGTAAATTTCAGAAATGCTTGAAACTGCAATATTTCGAAATTTAAGGACGCTAATTTACTCAAAATTTATACACCCCGGCTTACCATCTAGCGGTAGGTTTCGGAAAGGTGAAAATCATATACTTAGTACCTGCGCCGGGTATTTAATGTTCGGCTCCGCTCGAACTTAGACTTTCTTACTTGTTTTATTTTTATTTCATTTCATTATCTCTTTTCTAACCGAAGATCTACGATTTTGAAAAAAAAATCGTGTTTTGCCTACAGTGCGGCCTCGAAATATTTTTTGATTTCAAGCGAGGAATTTTTAAGCGAAAAACAAGACCGACTTCAATTCTCATATAAAAATTTAAGAATACCGTTAATTTCTTCATGGAACCACTTCTAAGGCATTTTCTTTTGCCAAAATATTAAGCTACTAACGATGAAAATCGATGGAAAAATAAACAAGTTTTGAATGACCAAATTAACATTTGCAAAAATTTTTTATGAAATAGAAGCAAAAAATAATGTTACTCATACGCCACATCGTACATGGCCCAATTCGAGCTTAATCGTACATGGCGTATGAGTAACATTTTCCATGTTAAAGTGTGATTTTTTTTCATTCGCAATGCATACTTAAAAAGAAAATATCTTGGGAAAATGAAAAGTAAAAAAAAAACAGTAGCTTTCTTTCACATATATCGCTTTACATTTACATAAACGATAACAATATTTTTGCTATCGATAAAGACCATTTTGTGAGTAATAATTTGGTAATGAATTTACATAATTCTACATATTCTTGTTGTAAATAAACCGTAAGCCACGACAACATTTAAAAAAATATGAAAACCAAATATTTATTCCTTCTTTCCTGTCAATATAATATTTTGAGCACCAATAAAAAAAATTTGACTACAGATTCCAACCAATTTTCCAACAACAATTGCAATTTATTTAGGAAAAAAAATCGTAATGGAAGAGCAATTATTTTGGCTTTGAGTCAGCACAGTTGTTCGCTTACGCCTTTATTTACAAATAGAAAATTCTATGGAAATTTGTCTGACGGCAACCATGAGTGTACACCGCTCGAACATTACTTTCCCATCAAAAACAAAAACCGCAGAGTAAAAGTAAAAGCGAATTAAAAATATGAAATTACACTTTTAAAGCTAATAAAAATTTTTGTGCCGCACAGGAATAGAACAGCAGCAACGAAAATACTTGTGCAACTCGTAGATGTGCAAATAGTATGTAAACCAATGAACGGCCGCCATGTACATACATATGTATGTATGTAGAAGGCATTATGCCAGCAGAGCAGCTAACTTTGAAAGCAAGCGCAATTGGACAAGCGAAAAAAGCTGAGTGAAAATTTTGAAAGTGCATTGTACTTACCACTGGCACAAACGTACATACATACATACGAGTATGAACAAAGAAAAAAAGCATTTTTAACCAAATAAACAAATAGTCATGCATTTATTCTAGAGAATGACCACAAAATTCGTACGATTCTTATTGCTCTCTTGTCTTGCTTTCGACATGTAGAAATGTCTATTTTCCTTTTTTTTTGCAAAGCTGGGCGATTGCGCCGCCTGTCGTCTACAAAACAAAAAAAAAAAACTGCAGTATTGTCTGAAGAGAAAATGCAGCTGGCGTTCTGTATGAGTTTCGAGGTGAAAAATAGCAATAAGGAAATGTAAGAAAGTGCGAAAAAGTTGCATAGACAAAGATGCGAGCGTGCAAACAAAGCGAACAATTTGAAGTTTCTTAAATACGCATTGAATTACTCTTGGCCCATACTAGCTAACATACGCCCAGTCAGTTTGAAATGAGCACAAAAGTTGAAAGAAATTGTACGTATGAACATATGCATGTATGCATGCTTGCGAATATTTAGCTTTTAGCATCTGGATGCAGGGATGAGTTTATATATATTTTGGCGGATGACTGCTCGCATGAATCAGTGCGTTATTTTAAACAATTTTATTTACATATATGTATGTATGTATGTACATTAGGGTGGTTCAAAGAAAGTAAAGCCGAAACTTTAATGATCTCACCCTTAGGATTGTTTTATAATTAAATTTTTTTTACTTACTTAAAGATCGCTCAAAGCGCTCAAAGCTTCCCAAGTATTTTATATGAGGAAAGAGAATTTTTCGTAGAAATGATAAAAAATTCTTGAAGTATGTAAATATTTTTCAATCGGCAAACTCTGTTTCTCCCCAGAAGACTTCAAGGAATAATACCCAGTTGTTTATTTAACCATCTTTTTGTATTAAAAAACCATAGACAATGTTATCGGGGCTCCATAAAAAATCGTTAATATTAAAAAATGGTTAAATAAACAACTTGGTATTATTCTTATTAAAAATTTGACTTTACTTATTGCACATGGGTGTTTTTGGACCACCCTAATGTACATATGGCTCAACCCGTGTTAAATAGACCTATGGTTGAAATCGACCATTTTAGATTTTGATGAATTTCGGTCACAACTTTTTCATCATACAACGAAATTCTGCCCAAGGAAAAAAAATTAAAAGAGATGTTTTCGAAAGCTCAAAATTTCACACTTTACGGGATTTTGAAGGTTAATTTTTTTAAATATCTCCAAAACTATTATAGTTACAAAAATGGTACTATGCTCATTTTAAAGGTGATATTTGTGGCTATGTAAAATAATCAAGAAATAAAAATAGTTACAGAATTTTGAAATTTAAAAAATCGTAAAAACAAAAACTTATTTTTTCATATAATACCTCTAACTGGTCTTAAAAGATCCTGCAATTTTTTTAGTAGGTGGTTTTTTAAGATTTGAATTTTTGAACTTTGGAAAAAATGTCAAACTCTAAGTTAAAAATAAATTTAAATTAAATAAAAAGTTTTTAATATAACTTTTATCAGCGTTTGCAAACAAATTTTAAGTTGAAAAGTTAATATGTTTAAAAAAATACCTTTTTGAAAATTTCAGGATCTTTTAACATCAGTTGAAAAGCAGATATTGTATAAAAAATATTTATAAGTTCTTCCTTTTAAATTTTTTTTAATTTCACGTTTCTTAATTTTTTAAAATTTAATATTCTTTTATACCATTAACAGGGCAATTCTGGCAAGTATCTTCAAAGCTCTTTACTGTCTTTCCTAGGACTAATTGAAAGATCTGCTAACGAGGAGGTCTCAGCGTTATGCTACTCGCCTTTTAGCAATTATTTTGTTTTTAATTAATAATAAATTAAATCACTAAAAAATATCTCTTTAAAACAATAAAAATTAATATCAAAAATAAATAAATTAGAAAAATATAAAAATTTAATCGAAAAAGAGGGAAATAGTACCCAAAAATTAAATTCGATTAAACATATTTTTATTAAAAACAGATGAAACAGCAACTAAAAAAAATAATAAGATCATAAAAATTAAATGAAATAAAAAATATTATTTTCCTTTTAAAACAATAAAATCCAAAAGTTAAAAGAAAATTAAATCAAAAAAAGGAAAATAAATTAAGTTAAAAAAATAATAATAAATAAATCGAACTTTTAGAAAGTAGATGAGATTCAAAAAACTATTTTTCTTTTGTACACAATAAAATCTAAAAATGTAAATAAATGTTAACTGAAAAACTAAAAAAAAAATATAAAAAATCAAAAATGAAATAAGTTCCTAAAAATAAAATGAAATTAAAAAAATATTCTTTTTAAAACAATAACAATCAAACCACTAATAAATAATAAATAAATAAAAAATTGTAAAAAAAATACGTAAAATAATTTTCGTAAAATTAAATTAAATTGAAAATTAATTATACCCTTAAAAAAAATGAATTGAAAAAGAAAAAAATTAAATAAAATTTAAAAAAGTTTAATTTTCTCCTTTGACAGAACTTCGTTTCATGATCAAAGAAAACTTCTGACCAATATTCATCCAAATCAAAAATTTTCGATTGCAACCACTGATCGATTTTGCAAGGATTGACCTGTATATAACGCTCGTATCTTTTTTCGGACAAGAAACTGTATATTGCTACGGAAAAATTCTGTTTCGCAATATCTTCATTAAGAAAAAAAAAAACATATTTGTTTTACAGTAGAGAACTTTTTGAGCAGTTTTTCATTAAAATAAAGGAATTCCTGGTACTACATGTACCTCTTTTATACCACGCGGCAAAATAATACGGTCTAAAGGCATGTAATTCCAAATTTCCAAATTTCTAAAAAAATTAGAAAAATGCAAAAAGTTGTGGCAACCCTGCTAAAAATATTTTCAAACTAGAGCTTTATTAAACTACTTACTTTCGCCTGACGCCTTTATTCAAGTAAAATTTCATTTTTCAAATAGGTGGCAATTTTCCCACATGTAGTTTGAAAAAACTCCTTGTCAAAACCATTTCGCTTAATGTAATAATTCATTTTAATTGATTGAATTAAATTTTTAAACAGGTGGCAACCCTTGTAAAACACTTTAATAACATTTAAAATGTTCAAACTAAAGGTTTCTTACCCAGCTTTCAATGGGTGTTAACAAATTTAAATTTTTCATATGGCTTGCGAGTAATTAATTTAAATTTTACTTTTCAAACAGGTGGGAACCCTTTTCTAAATATTTTCAAGCCACAGTCTTTTTAAGCCTTTCTCGTCTGACACGCATATTGTAGGTCAAATAAATAATTCCTTTAATTCCAGTGGAATTTAATTTTTTAAACTAAACAGTGCTGCGGGTCAGTCTGACCCGATGAACGGGTTGAAGGTTAAGTCAGTTAAGCCTTATATACTATGTCAGCGTCTGACCAAGACCAAGCCTGATTACGGGAACTTCTCCATAATCGAATAGTTTTTTTTTTGGCATAGTTCATTAACTATAGGTCCCACCTTGGTGCTATGTCAAAATAAACTCAAATCAGCTTTGCTGAAAAATATACGAAAATATTAAATTATATAAATTAGTTCAAGATTTTCATAATTTTCATGATTAATTCAAATATGGCGCTAATGATTGTAAGCAAATGATTAGCGCACTCCTAGTCAGCTGAACTGAAAGGTTAAACAGCTGAGTGGTAAAAGTATAATTAAATAGATGCATAAGCGTGCATACTGCTATCTATGTATGTACTTATGTACATATGTATGCATGTGTACATCCATACATATGCAACAGATTGCATGCAATGATAAAGTTTCATGATTTTTTTTCCATTCATTCGCTAAAATTAACTTAGACCGAGTTGCCACATGCCTCTAGGCTGCAGCGCTTCAATGCAACTGTGGCGAATGCCGGCCGGCCGGCCGGCAAACACAAAACCGGCACAACCGCTGAGTGCACTTTGCACGCACGCCACTCTCCTCACCACCGCCAGGCATTTACATACGTACTCGTACATACATACATGCATTTGCGTTTAGACCGGTATTTTGATTTCTTTTCGTTGTTGTTGTTTTGTGCACTCGTTTGCACTGTTAAATACAATACTCGTACGTAAATATGTATATGCACGCCTTTTGCGGTGCAATAGGCAAACCGCCGTCAGACGTTTACACCGGCAAACATACCTACAATTAACACTTACGAGTTAACTTCGTTTGAAATTGCAATTGGCAATGTTAAAAGGCAATTGCATATATTTTTTATGGCCGCATTATGCATTTAACTGCACAATCACAGACTGTACATTAGGGTGGTCCAAAAATGCATGTGAAAAAGTTAAGTCGGAATTTTTATGCTCTCACCCACTGGGATCTTTCTATACCGAAAAAATACCCTTATTTTTTAATTTTGAAATAAATTTTTAGAGGTCGCTCAAAGCGCCTAAAATTTTCCATGTATTTTATATGGCGAAAAAACCAACTTTTCGTAGAAATGGTATAGAATAGTTAAAAATTAATATTTTTCTACTCTGTTTATCTGCAGGATATTCGCAGTAATAATACCCAATTGTTTATTTAACCATTTTTTCATTGCATCTATAATTTAAAGGTCCGCCAAAAACCTACAAAAACCATGAAAAATGCAATGTGGCGACCAATAAAAAATCGTTAGTATTAATGGTTAAATAGACAATTGGGTATTTTTATTGAAAGTCTCCTGGAGAGAACCAGAGTTTTCTGATCGAAAAATATTGACTTTCAAGAATTCTATACCATTTCTACGAAAAAATTAATTTTTCCCGTATAAAAATACATGGAAAACCTTGAGCGCTTTGAGCAACCTCTAAATTTTTTTTGATTTCAAAATAAAAAAATAGGGGTATACTTTTTTCGATATAGAACAATCCTAGGGGGTGAGAGTATTACAATTCTACGAAAAAATTTATTTTTCCCATATAAAAATACCTGGACAACTTTGAGCGCTTTGACCAACCTCTAAATATTTTTTGATTTCAAAATAAAAAAATAGGGGTATACTTTTTTCGATATAGAACAATCCTAGGGGGTGAGAGCATTACAATTCCGACTTTACTGTTTTTTGACCACCCTACTGTACATAGACATGTATGTAGGTATGTAGGTTTGCATTTATGCTAAAGCATATTTGTGGGTAAACCAGTTATTTGACTTCAAACATTCAGTGTGCTGCTTGCAACACGTACTTACATATATTAAGATAAATTAGGGAGCCCCATCCCTGCCGCTTTTCCACCGAAATTATAAATTGTAGTATATTTTAAGACTTCCTCTAAAATATTTCGGAAAAATATCAAGATATACGTGAGCTGGACTGATTTGAAAACCCTCACAAAAAATCTCAATATTTTGATGCCATTAATAAAATGTTTAAACATTTTGATATGAAACTTCTTTGCGTTCGGATGGGAGTAAATGCAAATATCGATGTAAAGAAAAAGCAGCGCAGTCGTCGCTTTCTAATTCCAAACGAAAAAGCGACAGAAGAAGGTGGGGTATGGCGAGGGTGGCAGGTCACGACAAAGATCAAGACTAGGATTAAGATCGAGATTGAGTTTGAGATTAAGATTAAAATAACTGTTCATCAGTATGCAGCGAAATACTCATAATACACAAAGGCATTTTTTTTTGCTAATTTCATCAGATCTGCACCATTCGTTCGATTTTCAAAACCGAGTTGTCAAATTAAAGGCCTTGACCTGTAGATGTGCGGTGAGTTTTATTCTTTGCCACTTGTTAAAGTATTTAGTTCAAGTTATTTAGTAAATTAAAACAGTTATTACAATATGTGCATCAATCGAAATGTTTATGAAAAGGTCTTATTTTTAATTACAGATAAGAGGGTTGCCACTTGTTTAAAGAAGTGAATTCAATTTAAATTAAGGCAATTAAGTAATTGAGATATGTATCATAATTTGGGTGTATGAGTAGAGAGATTTAAAAAGGTTTAGGTTTGAAAATATTTTTAAGAAGGTTGCCACCGGTTTGAAAAGTCGAATTTAATCAGGGACCGTAACCGTTACAACTTTTATTAAAAATATCGCTCTATAACAATTATTTTTTTACTTTTTTTAATTACTCCTTAAATAACCGTTATTTTTGACTTTTATTTTATAAATCCAAAATAACAATTATTTTTGATTTTTATCTAAATAATGTGCAAATAACAGTTATTTTTGATTTTTAAATTATATGTCTTAGATAACAGTTATCGAAGACTTTTATTTATAAAAGTCATAAATAAAAATCAGTCTCTGACCTTTATTTTTTAAATCATACTTATAAAAGTCATTTGTATAAGTCGTAGTAAACTTTTGTTTTCCAAGACCTTCTTAACTGCGAGAAATGTTAAGGACTTTTATACGAATGATTTAAAAAATAAAAGCCGCTGACTGATCTATATTGATGACTTTTAAAAGTAAAAGTCACTGACTGATTTTTATTGATAACTTTTTTAAATAAAAGTATTCAATAACTGTTATCTAAGACATATAATATAAAAATCAAAAATAATTGTTATTTTGGATTTATAATATAGAAATCAAAAATAATTGTTATTTTTTTAATTTTGCATAAAAATTGCAAATAAATTTTTTTTGGAAATCTGAGTCTCGGTGAAAAAAGAAATCGATTCGTATGTATCATTTTGTTCTAGAACATTTCCTTCATAGTCAATTTTTCCATCACAGTTTTCGTCAATAACTGTTATGTTCGGTCCCTGAATTTAATTTTATGATACACAAATAATAGGAAATATTAGGAAAATTGGTGTCCAACGAAAGAGTGTTAAGAAATCTTTAGCTTGAATATTTAGAATTTTTTGAGGTGTTTGAAGGGGGTTGCCGTCTGTTTAAAAGGTTAAATACAAGGAATTTAATAAGTTAAATAAATGATTTAAATATATCAATTGATGTGAGTTTGAAAGACTTTTCCGAACTATGTTTAAAAAATCAAATTCAATTTAAACAAAGACAATTAGGTTATTGAAATATGTATCAATATGGATGTCAGACGAAAGAGGTCTAAAAGGTTTCAATTTGAAAATATTTTGCAGAGGTTTGACGCCTGTTTGAAAAGTCGAAATAAATTAAATTATGCACAATTAATATGAAATATTAAAATATGGATGTCACACGAAAGAGTGGTAAGGATGGTAAAGGATGTGTATCAATCGAAGATGTATATCAATCGAAATGGGTTGGCAATGTTATATCAAAACTATATTTAGGAGCGTTAGTTGAAATATATACCCCTGTCAGACAAAAAAGGGTTGCCACTTGTTTGAAACGTCGAATTTAGTTAGCTTATACATAAGTTATGTATGTATGTGTATGACATATTTAAATAAGAGTGCCAAACGATGCAGTTTTATGAAAGCTTTAATTTGAAAATAGTTTTGATTAGGGTTGCCCACTATTTGAAAGTTATATATATAGATATGTACATACTTATATCCATAGGTTCCGCGGAAACGGATTTAACGCTTTTGATAAAAATTTGTGTGATAATGCTTTCCATTTTAAGGTTATCTAAATAGGTATTATCTCAGAGCGTACGCGTATAACATTGCCACCTTTTCAAAATAATGTACAAATTAATTATATCATAATATGGGTATAAAGAGGAAGGTATTTTAAAAATTCCGAATTCAGAAATATTTTGGAATAGGGTTGCCACCTATTTTGAACCGCATATGTATTTATTTAATTTTTTTCTTTAGAAAACAAAGGTACAGTGTTACTATTCGATACTAAAAAACGGCTCCGAAACAATGATTTGTCTACTTACTAAGTGTTATCCCTTAGGAGATTAGTGTAAGGTTGCCATTTATTTTCGATTCTACAAAATTTGACAAAAACATCGCAATATGGATATCAAAAGTGAGGTACTTTTGAGATATTTAGCCTGAAAATACTTTCGATGAGGGTTGCCACGTTGTTTCTTTTTTAGTACAAATTTGTATTTTGTTAATTTAAATAAGCATTTTTTGTATGTACTGTACAGTATATATACGCTCAAGAATTTCAGCGTATTTTCAAATAGGGTTATGACCTAATTTTTAAAGTAAATAATTGACTTACTTTATAAGATATCAAAAGCCAATTTTCTTTAAATTTATTTACAAAATATTATTTTCAAAGCTATCCAAATGGTATACCTAAACCTTGAAAATGTTAAAAAGTATATTTGCTTATAACTCTGACTAACATTTAGAGTATTTTTTAGGTTTTTGAAAATGTTAAATGTTTGTTTAAAATGTTAAATTTAATTTTGGCGTAATACGCGTAATACAGGAAGAAAAACGTTCACTTCAATCCCACATTTTTCTATAAACTAAAGTGATTTTTTGCAAAAAAAGATTTTTCAAAACTAATTTTATTTATAAAAACTCGTATTTTCAAATTTTAATATTTTTCTGAAATATTTTGGCGTAGGTTAATTTTGGTGTAATACGGGTAATACAGGAACAAAAACGTTCACTTCAATCCCGCATTTTTCTATAAACTAAAGTGATTTTTTGCAAAAAAAGATTTTTCAAAACTAATTTTATTTATAAAAACTCGTATTTTCAAATTTTAATATTTTTCTGAAATATTTTGGCGTAAGTCTCAAAATATAATAAATTTAATAAGGCCTTTTGGAAAAACAGTGTCGACTTTTATTTTGTATTGCGGGTGATGCACCCTAATGTATATATCTATGCTCGCCGCGGTTTGTTGCATGCTGCATATTAATTTGCTTCAGCAAATGCCACAAGCAGCATGCATCCATATGCATTTGTGTTGCATTAATACTTGATTAAGTATGCATTTTCTAAATATATCTATACGGTGGGTTGGCATTGTATGCATAAAGAAGTGTGTTCGTGTGTCGTTTACTTGGCGCGCGGATAGCAATTTTATGGACAAGTTAGTGCATTGCTTTTGTCAGCTAGGCGATAGTTCTTGTCAAATAGAAGTTGGCTGGGGCGTTTATGTAGGCGCGAACGGTACACATGTCCCTCTGCATGTGTGTGTATGCGTGCAGACAGTAGGTATGGATGTGGACATTGAAATATCCCTGTGGTCACGACTATGCTTTCTTCTTATTTTACATAGCGTCTTGTCAACATTTTCTTCGTTGAACTTTTGCTCAAAGCGGTTTTGGTTAGTTACAAATTTAGTTTGGTCACTACCTTAATATGGAAGGCCATAATGTATTCGTTTTGATTTAATTAATTTTTTTTTACGAAGTAAGATGAATTGTATTAAATCCTGCTGCGAAATCTGCATTGGGTCGCTATTGCTGAGCGTATGGTCGTTTAAAAATCTGGTTCTACGATGAGCTTGTGTTGGAAATGGGGTGTTCCATTGATTCCTCTTTTTCACCACAGAAATAATATTTGATAATTTTTTTATATGGAAAAAATGTGCCACACCTTCAACAAAAAAAATTTCCCAAAAATCATTGGTAAGTCTAGCTTCCTCATACTTGCACTTTATTATACTGAAATTGAATGGGCTAAAAAACTGCATACTCAACTTTTTTCTATAGAGCGTAAATAAAAAGTGAAATATTTGAATAGAGTTTTGCAGAATTTTTTTTTAATTTTTCACAAGGTTTGGAACTTTGATGTTTGGGGTTTTTGTTGTAGAATTAACCATATTTTTATAAAAAATTAGCGAAAAATAAAATATTTAAAAAATAGTTCCCCGTATTGTTAAAAATTCGCTTTACCTAAACTTTGTTGACTGACTGTAAATTGCTTTCGTCAAATTGGCTGTAAGAGTTTGTATGAATTACTGATTTATCAGCTAATATTGAGAAGCTTTCAAACAAAAAAAAAATAAATAAAATTACCTACATCATTTGTGAATGGCAACGAATTGAGTAAAAAAAGCACTGTGCAAGTCCGAAATTGTTAATGAATGAATTAGCAATGCAAACTTAGTCGCTCATCAAATTATCGATATTGTAGAAAAGGAAAAAAATATGCTTAATATAACTCAAGGCTCTTTAGGTGTATAAAGAAACTAAAATTTTTGCACACAAATTATAAATTTGTTCTAATAAAAAATGTTACTCAATAAAATTGTTTATCTCAGCGTGGCGAATATATAATTAAGGTCGCATCACTGACGTAGATAAAAATATAAAAAATACGTACATATATACGCATTTGGTGAATTGATACTTTAATGTTAGTAGTTAGTATATGATGGTCCTTTCCAATAACGACACAACTCAAATTATAACAATTTTCTGTAGCGCCAATTAAAGTTTTGGAGGCTTATAATTTAGCAATAATATGTCTAGGAACGTAATTATTGTGGAATGACTGCAAATCATTCTGTAATGAAAATTTGTAAGCTTTCAAATTAAGACTGCTCTATAGAGACTTTTATTTACAGTCAGTCAATAAAGTTTAGGTACAGCGAATTTTTTACAAGACGGGCATTTATTTTTTAAATATTTTATTTTTCGATAATTTTTTATAAAAATATGGTTAATTCTACAAGAAAAAAACCGAAAATCCGAGTTCCAAACTTTGTGCAAAATTAAAGAAAATTGTTCCTAAACTTTATAGACTGACTGCAAAAAAAGTCTTACCACAGCGGTCGAGAAAAAGAACTTGTATATAATTTAGCTCGCGTCGCTCCAACAGTTGCAACGGCCGATTAAGCAGTGCACTGCACGAGTTCAAGTCCTGAAGCAGCCGACTTTTTTTTTTGTTAGATTGTATTGTTTTAAAGAGAAAAATTTATAATTTTTGACTCTTATTTTATGTATTTTTTTTTTCTTTTTTAGTTGTTATTTTTTTAAAAGGAAGAATATTTTTTTAATTTTTAAATTATATAGTTTCTAAAAGAAAGGTATTTTTTAATAAAATTTAATTTTTAGAAACAACTAAATAATATATACTTATATATATATTTTTTCATTTAATTTATTTTTCTTTTATTAAGTTCATTTTCTTTTAATTTTCAGGTGTTATTGTTTTAACAAGAAAAACATTTGTTTAATTCATTTCAGTTTAGGATCTTATTTTATTTTTTACTGTTTTTAATTATTACTTTTTTAAATTTTTAGGGTTTGTTTTAAAATTAAAATTTTGTTTTATTGTTTTTTAAATTTTTAAGTAACTTTTTCTTTTTTGTTTAAATCTTTTTCTTTTTCTAATTTAGTTTTTAGATTTTATTGTATGAAAAGGAAAACATCGTCACTGAAATGCAAAAAGTCGTAACTTATAAAAAATTCGAAAATCACTTGATGATGGAATTGCGACTCCCTACATCGTTTCATAAAAAAAAAAAATTAGTCACGACTTTTTCCATTTCAGTGACGATGTTGTTACGTTATTACGTGCATTTCAGGTGACGATATATATTTCTTTTAATTTCATCTAACCTGTAAAATTATTTTTATATTTTTTTTGGTTTATTTTAATTTTATAAGATTGTTTTTTTTTTAATTTAATGTTATTTTTTTATAAGTTTTTAATTCTTTTAAAAGGAAAAAATATATATTTTTTAAATTTTAAAAGGCTATTGCTTAAAGGCTAAAACCTTCCCTTTTGCAGATCTTTCAATTAGTACTTCGAAATGCAGAAAAGAGCTGTCAATACAGTTGCAAGAATCGCCCTGTTAGAGTACAACTCCATATTAAGCTTCTCAGGCGTTCAGCTCTTTTTAACCGACTTCAAAAAAATGAGGAGGTTATCAATTCGTCGAAATATTTTTTCGTTTATGTGTCTTACCGCATAACTTTGGACCACGTCAACCGATTCTTTTTGAATCGGAAAGGTGGTGTCTTAGAGGTGGTCCCATACTAATTTGTTTTAGATCCGATCATTGGATCATGAAAAAATTAACGATACTCCTAAATTTTTATATGAGATTTGAAGTCGGTTTTGTTTTTTGCTCAAAAATTACTTTTAAGGCTTTCAGCTATACAATTCAGCTATAGACGAAAGTCGGAAAAGCTTGTTTTGGAGAATGTACTCTTACACTAGAAATTTGGCCACGCTGTTCAGAGTAGTGCCAACTTCGATTTTCTGACAAATGACACAATTTCCAACCCTGCAGAATTGGTAGCAAGCTAGGATATTTAAAAAGTTATAGACGAAAATATTGTAATAATGTTTGAAACGTTTTTTCCGAATTCCTGTTTTTCGACTTAGGCGGTTATTGCTTATGACCACAGATATATGTACTATATATGCATGTATATAACATAAAGTGTTTAACAAATAAATTTACATACTTTACTTAAGTTTTCAAATGCAAATTTTGTCCACTAATTGACACTCAACAAACTCAAAGGCACCATTTATTTAGTAGTGCACAGCAAACAACCAACGTCAGAAGACAATCTGTTGAATGTAGGGCTGTGCGATTATTCGATTACTCGAGCAAGTTGGTTAATCAGTTATTCGGTTAATCAATTACTCGAGTAATCAAGATTTTGATTACTCAAAACGATGATTAATCGAGTTACTTGAAATATGATTACTCAAAAAAAATTAATTTTGCTCGTTAAAAGAGGTTGCTTTGGAAAATGCTTATTTTCTTTTTTATATTCTGTATATGAAAAAAATATGTATGTATGTATGTATTTCATTTTAATTTTTGAAAACAGATACGTTTTTTTCAAAGTATCAAGGAACTTCAACTGCTTTATATGTATGTATGTAAAGAGTACTTTGAAATGTTGATTACTCATTTTATTCATAATGTTGATTAATCATAAAGCAAATTACTCAAATATTTTTGTTTTTGGTTAATCAAAATCTTGATTACTCGAGTAACTGAACTTTTGAGTAATCATAATTTCCGATTAATCGAATAATTGAGTTATTTACTTTATGATTAATTAAAATTTTGAATAATCAATTAATCGCACAGCCCTAGTTGAATGTGATCTACTATATGCACACATACATACGTACATTTCAATACGTTCGAGTTGGAGATGAATTTGATATGGCAAAACCATTTTTTTTTGTGCTTGATCATCAGCTACCCTACCCAATTTTGATGAAAATTTTAAACAAACTTGTGCTCCAAAGCTCGTTTGTGCACACACACACACACACTGCCCGAAATGCGTTTACATTGCTTAACAATAAACTTAAAAAAACTCTGTATCTTCTTTTAACTTTTTTATAGTTTGTTTATGTGCGAGTTCAAGGTGAACGCGTCGAGCCGCTGTTTGTCGCAGACGGGTTAAGTCTTGTTTTCTGTTTTTTTGTTTTTCTGATGATTTATGCACTTCAACTCAGCTTCAATGAATGCCGGTGTTATAAAAGTTTGTGTAGCATAAATTTTTTTCGTTTGTCCGAAAGGTGGATTCAAAAGCATGAAGTCGAGATTACACTAAAAAAATATTATGAGTTAAGCTCACAGTTGGTCACTTCACAGGCACGCGTGCCATGCCTTTGTATCAGATTTCGAAATACCGGTATGAGAAAATTAATAATTTATACAAAGCTGATTAATAATTCTGCAAGATCTAACTGTACCTAATTACTTCAACAATGTGCTCTGCGGTTGGACGAAAAATATTAAGTTTACATCAAATTTTAGGCGATTGCTTAGAGAATTAATCCATTTTGCCGGTTGCTATCAACCTTTTTCTCATTTGGAAAGCATGTATTATTTTGAAGACTACCATACCCTGGCATCCACATAAGTTCAAGCGTATTTCTCTTAGCAGCCGAGCTTAGTCTCAATGTAAATTCCTGAATTGAAAATATTTGAGGAGGCCTATACGGCACACAGTGTACGATTTGGGTGTGTCGATGGACAAAATCGTAAATCCCTCGATAGGAATAAGATAAAAATATGGAAAAATAATGATGAATAATAAAAAGACAAAATATTGGCCTACAAGGGAAAAGTAGTCCCATTATATAATCATTAAATTAAACCCCCAAACAATTTGGTTGAAAAATTAACTTACGAAAACCAATTAACACATTGCTAGCTGCAAAAAACAAATTTTAGTTTTGGGTTTTATGGACTTTTCTTATAGATTCTCAACCAAGGACTTTAAATTTTCCACGGAAAATTCGAACGCAAACACTTCTGATGAGCCTCCAGAAGTTCCCAATTCTGGAAGTCTCAAACTCCGTATCAATTGCAAATACCAGATCGTTGACGACAACAAACACAAAGTAGGGGTGATCGAAGTTTAGTTTATTTAGAGAGTTTATAATTGCTTCAGGTAGGATGTTAATGAAAGCCTGCTTTCTCGATCTCAGTTCGCAACGACCGCATATTGCTTCTGCGTATTGCTCAAGAACCTCTAACACTGTGTGTTGTGGTGATTCTATTAATCTGCCCTTAGAGTAGGCGTGCTTATTTAATGTCAAAGAAAACCTGTGAATCCTGCTTCTCTACAAGTGACTTTAAGAGAAACAAAGAGAGAATTATTAATCCTTCCTTGGGTACGAAGGGAACTTTGACCCACCTCCAAGGATTTGGAATGAAGCTACTTCCTTAATAGCTCGCCTAGGCCGGGGGTCAGCATGCCAGCTATCTTCGGACTTCTGTTGGCTTGCAAACTTGGCAAGTCAATTACAAACAGTTTTCCATTGGAACCGCACCCTAAACTTCCCCGCCCGAGAAAACCAGAATTTTCTACTTGCAAGCACTACGAAATTTCAGACGTGATGCCGTGCCTTCCGAGAAGCAGCGGATTTTTTTTGCATAACAGCTTTTTATGTAGTTTTAGATTTGATTTTTTTTTAAAGAATAGTATCTTTTCGGCTCGTTTAATTTTTAGAAACTTATTTCATGTATCTTTTTAAATTAAATTTGTTTCTTTTTTCAATTAAATTTCTTTAATTTTTGGAAACTTTTGTTTTTTTAATTAAATTTTCTTTTAAGTTTAAAATGTTGAAAAAGATTTTTTTTATTGCATTTAATTATTTTATTTTTTTAATAACATTTTTTCTTTTTTAATTACTATTATTTTTTTTCAATTTTTGAGAATGTTCCAAATGGACATTTATGTATATCATTTTACTCACGCTCTCCAAATTTTTTTTTTCTTTTTAATGTAATTTTGGGTAATATTTTTATTATATTTTTATTTGATTGAAAAACTCTTTTTTTAATTTAATTTTTAGAGACTTATTTCTTGTATTTTTTTAATTAAATTTTTTTCTATTTTGCAATAAAATTTGTTTCTTTTTTCATTCAGTTTCCCTCTAGATGGTAGATTTTATTGTTTTAAAAAGGAAAATATTTTTATAATATTTATTTTTTTAAATTAAGTTTTCTTTTAAGTCTACTAATTTATTGTTTTAAAAAGAAAGCTATTTTTTAATTTAATTTAATTTTAAGAAAGTTATTTTATTTTTTTCTTTATTTAATTAATTTTTTTTCTTTTTCGATAAATTTTTTAAATTTCTGAGCATGTTTCAAATGTATCATTTTGCTTACGCTGCTCCAACAGTCGCAATGACCGAGTGAGAAAAGCATGGGCGTACCATTCTTGAGATCCAACGTTATTTATTATTTTTTTTATTTTGTAATGTAATTTTAGATTTTATTGCTTTAAAAGGAAAAATTTATTTTAATTTAATTTAATTTTAGAAACTTGTTTTATGTATTTTTTTAAATTGAATACTTTTATATTTTGAATTTAATTTTTTTTTTTTTTTTTGTATTTATTTTCCTTCCTTATTGTTTTCAATAATTTTTTAAGATTTTATTGTTTTGAAAAGAAACAAAATTATTTTTTGCTTAATTTCATTAACTTTTTAATTTCATTTAAGTTTTGTTCTTCTTTTTATAAAATTTTTTTAATTGTTAGATTATACCTATTGTTTAAAAATATATTTTTAAATTAGATTCTAGAAATTAATTTCTAAAAATTTATTTTTTTTCTTTGTATTTAAATTTTTTCTGTTTTAAATGAAATATTTTAATCTTTCTTTTTTTGTTGTTTTAAAAAGGAAAACATATTTTTTTATTAAATTCAATTTTTAAAAAACTTATTGCTATAAGACAAACAGAGTAACGTACTTTAGCAGATCTTTCAATTAGTCTTTCGAAAGACAGGGCAGAGCTTTCAAGACAGTCGCACTTGAAAGACAGTTGCAAAAAAATGGCGCTGTTAAGCTCAATCCTTGAAGAAAAACTGTGGTTATTCAAGCGAGGCGGAATGTGAATTGTACATATATTTCTTTCAGTTGTTGAACTGAAATCAAACTGCAATTATACTAAGAACAAACATATTTTCCGTGAGCTTCGATTCAAATTTGTCAACACTTTAGCAACTTTTTGCTGTTGCACTGTTCGCAATGCGTTTTCATCATTTCCTAAGAATGCCGCTTCCGTTCAGCAATTTGCATGCATAGGCAAATTTGCTCAGCAAGTTACATACTTTTACAGCACTTTTCGTAATTATGTGCATATGTAGTATGTAGGCATTTGTGATTTATGCTTTTCATTTAAGCAAGTCACGACAACTCTTTTATTGTTATTTCGCTAAGTTTGGTGAAAGAATGCCGTTAAATACTGGCTAGCAAAAGTTTTTGCTAAACAGTCGCGACTTCTTACTCACATACATGAGCATAATACATGCATACTTTTGCATATATATATTTTTTTTCATTTCATAATTACTGTTGACTGCATTAAAATGCCGCTATTTGCTAATTGTTATGTTCCTCTACTCACCTATTTATTAATCGTTTTTTCTACACTTTTCTCTATTTCTTTGTAGCGTGTTCCACCGCTTCGTGTTGACGATTTAATCAACGATTTACGCGATGGTACCAAACTTATTGCACTCTTGGAAGTGCTATCCGGCGAACGTTTGCCCGTGGAGAAGGGTCGCGTTCTACGACGTCCGCATTTCCTCAGCAATGCCAATACAGCCTTACAATTTTTAGCCAGCAAACGTATCAAATTGGTGAATATTAATCCGGCAGATTTGGTGGATGGGAGACCACCAGTTGTGCTGGGTCTGATATGGACCATCATATTGTACTTCCAGGTAAGTTGAAGTCTTTTAAGCAAACAAAAAAAAAACATAAGCACAATTACATTTAATCTAAATAAATAGGAAAAATATACATAATTACTCTAACATGTAAAAAATTTATTTAAGTATGAATACATTTGTAAGGCACCCTGTAAGTGCACCATAAACACCCTTTTTAAGTATGTACTTAAAAAAAAATCCGTAATAAACTCTCCTCAAATTTCTTAAGAAGATCCTAAAAATCCATTCTTAATCTAGTACCCACTCCCACCACTGTATCTTTTATCATTTTAATATCAGGAGCAAGTGTAGGCGCTTGTGCTATTAGAGATTTTATTTCCGAAATCGATTGATTAAGACAGTTAATTAGTTAATTTTTGGATGTAACAGAACAAGAGACACCGCGACCTAAAATATATTTTGTATCTCTTAAAGAGAGAGTCCCCAACCTAGTGTGGCCAAGATACCTTCGGCTTCCCTAATGAATCCTAAAAGGGGCTTGGTAGGCGAATTCCTTATAACAAAGGGTTCGACTATTGAAGATTTAAAATAAATCGGTCTTTGTCGGACTAAAGACGGACGGTGACAGAGAATATGCTTCGAAGTTTCATCATAATCGGGGCAGAGCCGGCTTCCGACTCTGTGATCACACCTATTCGGTGCAAGTGGAATCACAATTGATTGTGACCGGTCAGGTACCCAGAAAGTAGCCTGATGTCATTTCTATTTACTAAAACAATGCCGTTTCTGTTGAAGGGGTAGCCGAAGAGCCTGGCCTGTCTAAGACCCACCACTGCTTCCCAGTACTTACTGCTTTCAGAGTGCACCCAATCAGTAATTATAGCTCTCGAAGAGGAACACCTGAGACAATAGAATGGTTCTGGTCCCGAAAAAGCAATTAACGATCCTAGCAGTCCTGTCTGCTCAATGAGAGCAAAAAACTAGGTAGACCTTTCGAAATTGAAGGCAACATGAGGTTTGCCCATCTGCAGCACCTTGATGTCTCCCAGTCATTGCTGAGCGAAGTATTCACCCAGTTTCTGATGGTGGTTTCGATAGCCGAAGATGCCGTGCTATAACGGGTTGCGGACCGAGGGATGATTGGTCTGAGCCAACGCTGGTCAAGTGGTGACCTGGCACCCAGAGTGAAAAAAGCTTGTTATGTCTAGAAACATAATTTAGTTGAGACTTGCATTGCCGAACTAGTTTGGAAGTAGTTAGAGGGCTGGCCAATGCCTTAAGTGCAGGTAGCCCTTCATTGCAGACACGTAAACTCCTTTCCACCAAGTAGTCCATGGCCTTGATGATTGCAAATATCTCAGCTTGAAAGACCGAAACATACTGTCCAAGAAAAAGTGAAGCTTATCCCCATTAACTTCGATGAAGACCCGAGAGCCTGACCCAGAGTCAGTTTTGGAGCCATCCGTAAATATTCGACAGTGTGTGGATTCGGGCTCAGCGCTGGAATTAAACCAGCATTCAGCCTCAGGGCACTCAACATTATAGAATCTCTTCAACAAAGGTAATGGTGACGTTCTATCCTGCAGCATTAAAAAGGCACAAGTGCTCAGATCTCTGCCACCAGCAACTTCAGCCTCGCCCCATTCAGTGTTATACCATTATCCGTTTCATTTTGGTCTGCAGGTGGCCTTTAAGGCTTTCCTACGTATGAAAGCACAAAGTGACAGTAAGAGCAGCAGTGCATCAAGAGAAGCACCAGGTGTTATAAAGAAATCTTCCTTGTGGCACATGGCAATCATCCTTTGAAGTTTAGCAAGAAGATTTTCCACGGTATTGATTGAAAGTCTGCTCCACCATACGACTGACGCATAGCTCATGGGTCTGATCATAGAGGTATAGATCCAGAGGATTCCATATGGCGATAAGCCCCACGTTTTGCCAAAGGCCTGTTTACATTGCCAAAATGCCGGCAATGCTTTGGACATCTTCACGTGAGATTTTCACGATAGTTTTGTATTCAGAATAACACCTAGATACTTCACTTTGAGAGAAGTCTGAATTGCGACTCCTTTAAGTGCGAGGGGAATGAGACCATCCAACCTGCTCCTTCTAGTGAAGAGCACAACACTAGTTTTGGTTAGGATAGCGGTGAACCCATTTCTATAACACCAAGTTCCAATGATATTCAGTATTGTCTGTGCTTTCCTGCAAACAGCCGGCAGAGATGGGCCAGTGACTAGACAAACAACATCGTCCGCATAAGCTTGAGCGTAGATATCAGAGACATTAAAAGTGACAAGAAGAGAATCAATTACCAAGCGCCGGTGTAAAGGGGAAAGTACACCACCCTGAAGGTAGCGGCAGCATTGAACGAATCTAATTTACCAGTACAGAATCTACTCCATGCCGTAGAGCAGAATTACACATGCTATCGAAGGTGACACTGTCAAAACACCCTCTATGTCTACAAAAATGCCCAAGGCGAACTCTTTCCTATTGATGGCATTGTTGGTTCTGGCAGTTCTGGGATTTCCCTGCCTGATAGGCATGTTGAGGCAAAGAGAGAGAATGTGATGAGAGCGCCTCCCTACGAATGCGCAACTCTACCAATCTTTCCAGACATTTTAGGAAGCATGAAGGATGTCATGCTAATAGGGCTGTAGCTTCTGACGCTTGTATAGTCATCCTTACCATGCTTCGGTATACAATCGATATTAACCAGCCTCCAAGGTTTTGGTATAGAACCCTGTATTCCAATGCGTTACAAAATGAAAAATTTTATTCTGTGTTTTATTTTAAGGCTTAGGGCGGTTTAAAACTTTTCAGTCGCTTTTTACGAAACCGTTTGAAAGCTAGTTCATGTTGCTTTAATGGAATCTTCGTGACGCTGTAAATATACCCTTTACTTTTCCCTATCGCTCTCCCTATCCCTTTCCTAAATATTGCAAAATTACTGCACATTAAATGTACTTTCACAATTACATAAATATTAACACTTTAAGCTAAATAACAGTATACTTAAAAGTAATAACAGTGTAAAAAGTAAACATTTGTGTGTATTTCCTTTTTATCTCTTTGTCTCTCTTTTTGAAACGTTTTGATTTTTGAACTATTTAATTAATTTTTTTTGCTAAAAACAAGCTTCATAAGAAGAGACGGAAAAAAGTAGTTGTAGTAATAAATTATGCGCCACAGGTAGGTTTGTAGTTGATGAGTGTTGTAAATAATTATGCATCTATTGGTAATAATACGCAAATTAATCGATTTTGGTGTTTTTAAATTTTGCCTTTATTCAAGTATACATATACATACATACATATGTACCTACATTAGAGCGTACCACCTTACAAGAAAACAAAAGAAAGTTCACCGTAAACCACTGAGTCTTAGGTATTTTTGCAAGGAAATTTGGAACTTTTATTTTTTTTGACGAACCAAAAAATTTTGCAATGGCAACACATTTTTGGTTTTAAATAGTTCCTTATCAAAAGTTTAATGATTTTTGGAGAGCTTTAATTTAGTGACTGGGTGGTACGTTAGGGTAACATGAACTGTGATCTGAGATCAAAGAACTTTGGAACAAACAGCTTGTATTCTCGAGACAAAAACATCCATATAAAATACTTTAAGATCCAATTGTAAATGTCGAAGATATGACGAAAAATATATGTAGAAAGGTGACCGCTATGATCGGCAAAAAAATTGTTTTACTTTTTTCCAAATTTCCTTGCAATTTTTCATTAGACTCAGGTACGGTCTAATGTACATACATACATATATAATACATATATTTATAATAGTACCAAGTCAGATATAGCGCACATTTCACACAGTTATACGTAAGGTTTAGTGCATTATTTCTACGCAATTTATTTTTTCAAAAATAATATTTAAGTTCTTACGTGTTCGAGCATATTTAAGCATATTTTTTTTAAGATTTTCGCAGAATATTTTAAACCTCTAACTGCCGTTTTCAGTGATTTTACATTGAAATTTTTGAAGATACTTATTTATGCATCAAAAAGACCCATTATGCTAGGAATTATGGGGTTAAAATGCTTTACGAAAAAATAGCTCGATAAATTTTACTAATGTCTCTTAAGCCATAACTAAATTTGAGGTTGAGGTCCCTTTTATGATGTTTTTTCTAATGAAAAAAACACCACAATAGGTTGCGAATTTGGAGATCGCCACATCTCTTTATCAGACTTACACCCAAGCGTACCAAGCAGGTCTTCCACTTACTGAGCTAATTTCTTCGTACCATGTAAATTGTTCCTCTTTGCTTTCAAGCTGTGGTTCGTGCAATGGTACCATGCCTTAGACAGCATGAAGAAAGCTGGGCAACCGACCAGCAAATCTACACAAATACTACACTCTGACAGCAGGGCGGCGTTCCTTGTCTAGAAAGCATTCGCGGTCACAATGCATGGCATTCCGAGTTTAACAGAATCTTGCATACTGCGGGGGCAGCCTGATCTTTTTGTTGTTCTAATGGCTACTTAACCCTGCCTAGATCCACTAATGGTTTTCAAATCAAGTTCAACTAACGGCAGGCCCAAGAAACCTTTTGTTTCGATTCTTGTTTGGATGTGGTCGTATCAAAGAGAGAAAGGTTTGAACTGAGTGGGTTTATGGGGGCAAGTGAAGATGTGATTAGTATTATGTAAACCTTCACGTGTAGGATATTCGATTTAAATACGGGGACCTTCATAGTCTGGGTAAGTTGAAGTTTAACCTACTGTAATGTCCCAGGAAAACGGTTGTCTCGCGCGGCAGCTGAAGATCTTCCTCTGTAATAGGCAATGGTTAAATTGCAATAATGTGAATAGGATGTTGTCATTGTCAAAGCATCTGAACCATTTACCAGGACGAGTATCATGTGTGATTTATAGTGTCTAGTTTCTGTACGACGAGAGCGGATTTTACTTCTAAATTGCCTACTTAGTTTAGAGGGCAAGAGTGATTCTCTATTGGATTTTAAGATCCTAAGATTCCTTTATTATTTCGAAATTATAGCCGTTAACAGTGCAGTGAGTGTTTGTTTGAAGTCAGGAGTCTTGACGCAGGAGGTGATTTGTCTTGTGCCCATTTTCCTCCCGATCCTTACGATTTGCTTGCACATACAACTTGGAAAAGGCTGAATAAAACGGCGCAGTTGTAGGTACGTAAAAAATGCCCTCGAGCGATTTAGTTCTGCAGTCCTTATCTTCTGCAGGCTGCCCTGTCTGAACTTCGTTTGGCAACGAAAGGGTTGGATATGCCCTTCTTAAATCTGTCATTTGTTCAATGCCATTTTACTTCGTGGGATACTAAATTCAATTTTTCAGCCGCGAAAAGCTATTTGTACCTCGTCAGAGTCGGGCGGTGTGACATTGTTCACGTCGTCCTCGACTGTAGGCTCGGGCTCACCTTCTTCACTGGTTTCAGGCTGTAAACATTCAATAAGGTCGAAAAGTGTTCTCCTCGTAATTGAAAGTAGGTTTAGGATTTCGGTGGTCGCTACATCGTGATGGTAGTTCTTACAAGAATTCGTTCTGTCCTGAAACCCTCCGTAAATCGCGTGTTATTTTGATAAAATTTTCGGGTGTTTTTTTGAACAGGCTTTTTATTTTTTTGTACGGAAAATAATCTTCACCACTTCAGCGTACAGTGTCGCACTGTAAGCGACATATTTTTTCTCTGCAGCGGCGCATGGTTCCTCGTCGTACCAATTGCTCTTTCCGGCTGGCTGAAATCGTACTATTTCCTGTGCTCTCAGAGAGCAGGTAGGATATTCGAGTGGATAAGAACCAGCAAATTTTCTTCAGTTGCAGGGCGCATAATTTTTGATGCACAAAGACGAGTGCGCATCTTGTCTGCAACAGGAGTCAATGTTTAGTCCTCAAAAGGTTCGTATGTACATCTAAAACAACGAAGAGTGCCTTCCGTCTGTCAAAATATCTTGGACTTGGTTTCTCGTTTTTCAACCTGGCTAAAGTATTGAAGTCTGATCTATCCTTTTATGCTGGGGCCTAGTAATGTATAATACAATGTTTCGGGCCACAGCCTAAGTCCGATATCAGACAGCTCATGGTTGCATCTATATTTTTAGACGATTGCATCAATGATATCTACTTTTTCCACCCAGACTTTGAAATCGCCAACCATGATTGGTGCTCTCGTAAAAGTGATCTGCGTTTTCATACTCTTTTCCTCCTTTGTGGTATGGGCGTAAATGAGCGATATGCGGATTGTGGCGAGAAACTCGTTTGCCTGCTTTATCGACAATACTAAGTGACGCAGTCTCTCCACATCCTTAAATCCAATACCGAATTAGGCATGCTTTCCGTGCCAGTATACGTCTCTCTGAGAACTTATGAGTACTAAGTGCAATCGGGTGCTTTTCGGCGATACCTTGGGGAGTGTCGAGCATATTCGCGAGACTGCATGAGTAGAGATATCGATAATATGGTGGTATAAGACGAATATTACCCACAGATAGCGCCCCATTTTTAATTGACATAAATTTTTGAAGTGAAATTTCTTTAGCGGCGGTAGTGAATTAAAAAATCTTCACGGAAATGTGTGAATTTGCGATGCAACAGAAGTGCATCCACTTTCCCACTAAGCCGTAGACGAATCCAAAGACCATTACCGAGCCAAAGACAAATATGGCGACGAATACGAAGACGTGGGCGAAGGTGAATACGAAGACGAATACAAAAATGAAGTCAAATACGAATACAAAGGAGACTATGTACTAAGATGAAGATGAAGACGAAAACAACTACAAAGACCAAGGCGAAAAGTAAAGAGTAGCATAAATGTCTGTAGTGTTAAATGAACTAGAAATGATTCGAAGGAAGTTTCACTTAGGTTTTTTCTTTATTTGATTAAAACCCTGATCGGGTACTGGTCGCAACAAAGTTTTCTTTTCCCTTCGTTCTGCCCTTATTTCCTTCACTCCAACCGATAGTAGCGAGCTCTACCGAAAACTAGTTTTATGCGCTAGTATCTTGGAGAAAAGTCTCCACTAGGGGTGTTTGTGCCAGAACGATAACGACCTTTATTGAAGAAATAGGCACTTTTGTTGTCCGCTGTTTAATGGCAAAGGAAAAGTCCATGGTGCTTGTTTGTGTGAGCAGCGGCGGCGAACTCAAAAGCACTAGCAACACCGGCACTGAGGCACGATCGTTTTGCGGACCGGCGCGTAGGCTGCGGCCATACTCGTAGGTCGACGGCAGGGAAGAACCGAGTGAGCTTTGAATAGGGAAATATCCCTACTGGGAGCGAATTAGTGCCGTTTTTTTAAAGCGAAATTTGACTTGTATTATACTAGACGTGGTAACCCCGACCACAGGTTATGTATCCACTGCGTATTTGGCTTGTAGTGTTGTCCGTATATGCCACCCTATTGTGTTCCTTTACCATCCTTTTAGCATTCCGCAATCAGAACCCAGTTACCTGGCGGATTAAAGATATCCCCGCAGATCGGGCAGTAGTGCGACTGGGTTCGTTAACTTTTGGTTGGTCCTCAACTCGGGAGCACCTCAAAACAAGGTTTTGTTTTTGGAATTAGTATTGGATAGCATAAAAAAGTTGTTGCATATTTCAAGAGAACCTATTTGTTTTTTTTTTCTGTGCACTTTCATGTTCTTTGTATAAAGATTTCGTCTAAGAATACCCCAAGTGAAATTTTGCGGGTAATAATTTTCTAGAACATTTTAACACTTTAGCGACCTCATAAATGCCATTTTATTGAGACTTTCTAAAAAAACAGGTCGAAACGAGCCTTTCGTGAGAGAGCTGATGGGCTAAAGTGTTCTAGAAAATTATTCCTCGTGAAATTTTACTATACGTGCCCCAACTACATATTTCGCACCAATATAAGTTTTAACCCTTTTTTCTCCTACCTATTCTAAAAATACTCAGGCAAAAAACTGCAAATTTAATATGACCATAAAGAGAAAATTTTTTCTGAGAATTCAAAAAGACTTGGAGGTTTTGCTATACGAGTCTAGGTTTTACATCTTGAGCTGTAATCATTCCGCCCCCAAAAATGCTGTTGCACTGTGTTATAAATAAATATGTATTCCATCCATCACTTTTAAATACGTACACATTTTTATATGCATAGGATGGATTTCGAACCTATATTTTAGTATTTTCTTTAGATTACATTTAATCTCTGTGTTAAACTAAGTTGATTTAATTAATTTCAAATATTTTGTTATTTTATTTAATTTTTTTCTCAAATCTTTATGCAAGTTCTTCTACTTAATATATTATTTTCTTTTTTTTCGCCCCTAACCAGATTGAGGAGAATAGCCGCAACCTTGAATATTTGGGTCATGGTATTAGCGGTTCGGTAAGTTCTCTCGATAGCGTTGGCAAAACTGTCAGCGATCAAAAAGCTGAGAAATGGAAGCAAGGTGCTAGGAAGACACTGCTGAATTGGGTTACCAATGCCTTGCCAAAGTAAGTTTTATATACAAACACTTTCGCAAATTATCTCATTTACATTTACCATTTTTTTTTACTCTCCACAGAGACATCGGCATTGAAGTAAAGGATTTCGGCGCCAGTTGGAGAGATGGTGTCGCCTTCCTAGCCCTTATCGATGCAATCAAAGCGAATTTGGTTAATTTGGCTGACTTGAAAAAGGCCAACAATCGTCAACGTCTAGAAACTGCTTTCGATGTGGCTGAAAGTAAGCTGGGCATTGCCAAATTGTTGGATGCTGAGGATGTGGATGTACCAAAACCGGATGAGAAGAGTATAATGACATATGTGGCGCAATTTTTGCACAAGTACCCTGAACCAAAAGTGAGTAGTAGAGTAGTAATTTGCATACAAACACTCTGAGTCTCTCTACTTTTAATTACTCTAACACACACTCTCGATTTCTCTCCCTCGATTTCAATTATTGCAGGGTGCCTCACGTGATACATCACACATACAACAGGAATTGGACGAACTACGCCGTTTCCTGATAGAAAAGACCACAGAATATGAGCCCATGGTCATGTCGAATTCATTCCCGCGTGATTTCGCTGAATATCTGATCGCACGTTCGGAGATTGACGCCCACTTGCCGGTCTACAATCGCCTCAAGCAACTGATGGAGAGTCAGAGCGGCTTCCTACAAGTGCCGCGCCCGGTGTGGGAGGACATAAATGCATTGTGGCAACGTTTGCAATATCAAATGAACTATTGGCTGTGGTTGTTGGATTCAGAGTTGCCAGGCGAATTCGGTGTGGTCGGCAAGTGGCTAGCGGACGCTGAAAAACTACTAATGGACAATGAGATACCAAGTACCATGAATGAGGAGACAGCATCGGTGATAAGTAGAAAGCTGGAGGAGCATAAATTATTCTTTGCCGATTTGCCACGTATAATGGCAATGTTTGAGAATGCCAAGCGTTCGCCATTGGTGCAACAAGTGCCGCTAGAGCAATTGCGCAACCTGGAACGCCGTCTGCAAGAGGTGGCACCCAAGGCGGCCGAACGTAGAATACGTTTAAAGTTCCTGGAACATAAGTGCTGTCTCATTGCTTTCCTCAATTTGGTTCAGAACAAAATGAAGGGTTGGACTGGCAAGTATGGCTATGAGGAGAAGGTCAGCCAGCAATTGGAGCAATACAAGAATTTCGTATCGCGCAATAAAATTTTCCAAGAGTTCCAGAAGGCATTCGTCGACATGCAACAAGTGGTGGACGAATACAAGCGTGACGGCAATGTACCGCGCAAAGACATAACGGAAATCGATCGCTTCATGTACGAGACCGAGGAGCGTTGGAAGCGTGTATCTATGGAGCTTAAGTGCTGCCAGAACTCGCTGGAAGAGGTTGTGAGCTGTTGGCAGACCTGGAACCGGTTGGCGCCCACTTGTGAGGAGTGGCTCAATTTGGCCGAAACTAAACTATCGCGTACCGAAGATGAACGCTTGGAGTTCTTCCAAGACATAACCACATGGAAGGATAAATTCGATGCACTCGCCAATGCAGCCAATTATTTGATCGCTTCGTGCGAGGATGGCATCGCACACAACCTGCGCCAGAAGCATGGCAATTTATCGGAGCGCTTCGAGCGCCTCTTTGCCAATACCAAGCAATACATGCATGCGGGTGACATCATACGCGCACGCAACGAATACAAATCCGGCATTGAGAAGCTCTCACAATGGCTGCGCCATGCCGAGCAGGTGCTCGAACAGCGTCAAATGCTCGGCAACACGCAACAGATTACCAAATATGGCGAAGAGTTGCAAAAGCTAGCTAGCGAAATTGATGACAACGAGGAGCTCTTCAAGACGGTCAGCCGCAATTTCCAGGGTCTTATCCAGGACTTGCCGCGCGATGAGGTCGACAAAATGATGAAATTACTCAAGCAGGAGAAGGAGTCTTTGGTGCGCATACGCGCTCAAATACCAGCAAAATTGCATCTCTTCCACCAGCTGCTCATACAGCAGGAGTCGCTCGAGGCGGGCCAAAAAGAGATACATCAATGGCTGAACGATGCAGAGGCGCTGCTGAGCACGCACGCACTCTCGGGTGGACGCGATGCCATAAGTGAGGAGTTGAACAAACACAAGACCTTCTTTTCGCGCACCGTCTACTATCGTTCGATGTTGGAGAGCAAGAATAAGGTTTTCCAGAATCTGCTGAAGTCGGTCGCCGCTGATGACAATATCGACACCTCGCAAACGGCGCACAACATGCAGCAGCTGAACGAGCGCTTTAACTATGTCATACAGAATGCTGAGCAGTGGGAGCAGCGATTGAATAATGCCTCACGCGGTTGGAACGCCTTCAAAGAGAATGAGCACGTCGTCAGCGAATGGCTAACGCAGGCCGAATCTATGCTTATCGAAAAACACATCGAATCGAAGACCGTAATCGAGACACAAAAGTACTTCTTCGAAAACGTCAACGAGCGCTGGATGCACAATCTGGTGGAGTCGGCGCAGGACTTGTTGAAAACACTGCCGGCGCAAGAGCAAAAGCCTGTAGTGGATACGGTCGAACAGCTGCAAGCCAAGTGGCAGCACGTCTTATCGCAAGCGCCACAGCATTTGTTGAAGCTCGAATTCCGTCTTGACGAATCGGCCTTCTATCAGACGCTGCAAGAAGTCGAAAAGGAATTGCATTTGGAGCAACAAGCTTTGAATCGCAACGAAGATATCGACTCCATACTCAATCGCAATGAGCAATTCTTCCGACAGCAGGGACCAATACCGCAAATTGAGAAGAGCTTGCAGAATATGCATCGCATTAGTCAAGCTTATGGTTATCAAAAGCCGACTGACATCAGCCTCGGTCAGGCCTATGACAACGCTAAGCTGCAGTGGCAGCAATTGTCGGGCAAAATTGGTGATATGCGCGAGACTCTGCAGCAAATACCGGCACAGTGGGACAGCTATCATGAGAAGTTCAAGGAGATGGTCGAGTGGATGAATATTGTCGATAAGAGTTTGAAGAATATTGTGAACGAAGTGAACAGCATGGAGGAGTTCGAGAAGGAAAAGGTGGTCTTCCAGGTGAGAACAATTCTATGACTTAATTACAAAATCTGTGTGGATATTGAAGCTAGGGAGTGGTCAAAGATTTTGTGAGTATTTTTTTCGCGGGTTATCGTCAAAGTTTACTAAAGGCGGGGAAATGGGAGTTACTAGGAGTGACAAACCCACGAAGACTTTTAGCCATAGCCGTTCTAAAGACAGTTGAAAAGTATATACATACGAGTACCAGCATAGTCCTTGGTGGCGTTATTAATATTTCGGATATGAGGCATTCCAAGCTATTTCAACGAAAATTAAGTACTATTTTATTTTTCGATTTTGATATAAACTGACTACAATGTAGAAATACCTTTAAGGAATGGCAAAATGCGAGGAATGTAAAAAAAAATTGCAAAAATTATACAACATCCAAAATATAAGGTCTCTCGGCGAGGGCCGTTGTTTATCACACCATAGCTCGATAAATATTGGTTGTATCAAA
>NW_023458560.1:31904417-31936129 GCF_013731165.1 Rhagoletis pomonella
GGATAAGGAGAAGGGTAAGGATAAGCATAAGGATAAGGATATGAATGATAAGGATAAGAATGAGAATAAGATGAAGGATAAGCATAAGCATTAGGATAAATGTAAGCTAAACAAACTTAAAGATAAAATAAACAAAAGGATAAGGATGGAGTCAAAGGTAAAGATAGAGAGCGGGATAGAGATAAAGATGTAGAGGGAAAGTTAAGAAAAAATGGATATTACTATATGGGCATTTCCAATCTGACGTTACGTTACATTTGTATGCTAAAAAGTCAAACTTTTAAAAAGGTTTTTCTACATATATTTAAATAATAATTAACGACCCTTTATTCAGTTAAAAAACTTGGGTTACAAAATTGCAAAACTCTGCGAATAAGACAAGACTATTTGTATAAAATATTTTGTGGTAATATTTTAAATATTTAAGGTTAATTTTACAAGTTTTTAAATGAAGAAATATTTTATGCTTTTTGTTTAATTAGCTAAACACTGTGACGGTTATTAAAAGTTCCATTGAAAAACTTTTGTTGATATTTTTTTTACGAATTTTAAACGCGAAGAAAACATGCATTTCATGTCGAATATTTTTTGTTGTTTTGACATCAGCGCCACCAGCGGTTCCATTTTTTGCATATTTATCTGTTACTACGTTTTAACTAAACATGCCAAAACAAATCAGAGCATAAATACGACCTTCTCGACCCTGGCACCACTTAGCTAAATCATTTTTCGCAAAAAAAGAAGCCAAATTGGCCCGAAAGGAAATTAGATAAATTATTTTTAATTTTTTTACGCGGTAGACTTTCTGCTGGGAACACCCATATGTTATGTCATATTATGCTGCTCATCTCACCTCACTTCACATCAACTCAACTCATCTCAACTAACTCACCTCACCCCAACTCACCCCAAATCGCATCAATTCACCTCATCTTAAGTCAATGAAACAAATCACAAATAAAATTTATTTCTTGCTTAGTGATTTGATCAATTTGAAATCACTGAACGTAGTCCTATGTGAAGTTCGGTAGATCAAAAAATTTATCTATCAGGATTATGGCACGATTAAGAAGTAAATCACGAAAAGTTGGACTTACGTGGCGCGGCTCATGGGCACTCATTCCGTTTTCTTTTTTTAATTCTTGGCTACTCAAAAGATTTTAATTGCTTCAATGTCCACACAACGATATTCTCTAATCCATTACCTCAAGCAGTGTTGCAATCATGATACTAATACAATTTTCATTACAATTCCATTAACGCAGCTCAGGGAACTTGTGGTAAAATTATACTCCCTTAAATTGACCTAAAATTTTTCTTTATTTACCATTTATAAAATTTCCATACCTTTCTTTAAACTATTTACAGAGAATCTGCCAGGAAGCAGATAACAAACGGGAGGACATGAAATGGCTGGTGAAAACGCTAGACTCCTTACTTAGCTACGCCAGTGAAGATGAGGCAAATCTTGAACAGAAGAAACTCGAAGACCTAATTGCTCGCTACAAGAACCTCATACCAACCATCGAGATAACAATGGTGAAGACGGAGGTGTTCTCCAAGTGCTACACGTATCGCCGCGAGGTGCACGAGGTTGTCTGTCTGCTTAGCAAAGTTAAGGAGCAAGCCACCAATATACCACCACCAGAGAGCCTTGAACGCGTCAACAAATTGATTGAAGAGCAACAATACGCCATTAGTCAGCTTGACCATCAACGTCCGCACATAATGTCGATGTTGCAGCGTGGACGTGACTTGAGCAAGGATGTGCACGCGCCTTCGTTCGTCAATGTAGAGGTGAAGAATTTGGAGAGCGGCTGGAATGAGGCATATACCCAAACCGCCGACAAGCTGCAGTCGCTCAAGGGCACCCAGGCTGTGTGGAATGACTTTGTCGATCAGAAGAATGACATCTTCTCCATGTTGCAGACAGCAGAGACCGAATTGCGTGCGCTGACACCACTTCAAACCGATCCGAAAAATGTGAGTCAAGATTTGCAAGCGAAACGTGAGCTGAATGTGCAACTGCAGCAAGCCTCACATCAATTGCTACCCAAATTGCATCATCTGAAGGCTGAGCTGGCGCCATTGGCCGCTGCCGATAAGCGTCCCATATTGGAGAAGGAGGTAACTGAGGTCGAGAAGATGTTCTTCAATACCATGGAACATGTGAAGGATCGTGTCGGTTATTTGGAGGACTACAGCGCCAAGTGGAACAACTACAAATCGCGGCTATCTGAATTGCAAGAATGGGCTAACCGTGTGGCGCCTAAGAGTATTGAGGCTTTGCAGTCTGAAGATCTGACACCAGAAGAGCGTGTAGTGAAGGTGAACGCTTTCAAGGGTGTGCTTGGTGAACGCATGAAACAGCTAGACATATTGGCGTCGGACGCAGCCGAGCTGGCACCCAAGGAGGGCAACATAGCCGAGGCTAAACGGCTGAAGGGCGAAATCACCAAGCTGCAAGAAGTGCTGAGCGCAATCAATCGCAATGTCGATCATCAAGCAAAGGCTGTGAAGGAGGATCTGGTGAACTGGCAACAGTACCAAACTGGTTTGCAGCAAATCAAACCGATAGTTGAGGAGTGTGAAATCAAGGTAAATACCATAGTTCCTAAGCCCCTTACACTTGAAGAAGCCGTTGCATTGCAACAAAACGCCAAACAATTCGAAACACAATGCCTCGAGCAGTTAGACAGGCTCCAAGGCATTTCAAACATTAGTCATAAAATGCTGTGCAAAACCAATGCCCCTGACGAATTAGATGCCATGCATTCCCGCTGGACATCGGTTCATGAAAATGCCAAGCAAGCCAGTGGTAAGCTGGAAAAACTGGTAGCCAATTGGAAATCGTTCGATGCCGACGCATCGAAACTCGAAGATTGGGTCAACAAAGGCGAGCAGGCGCTGGGAAAACGCCCGGCTGTGCTGAACACCCCGCATGTCGATAAGCTCGAAAAGGAGCTTGTCAAACTCAAGTCATTCAACAACGAAATTTCGGAGCAGCAAGCAAAGCTCGTAGCACTCGGTCAGTCGGCCGATCAGATAAGCTTGCATTTGGCGCCAGAGGGCGCTGTTGCGCTTAAGGAACGCGTGAATGGCATGAAAGCCAAGCTGCAGAAGTTGTCCGAGGCGACACGCGCCAACATCAACGAAGTGTCCGATGCAATTATAGCGCGCCAAGATTTCAATGCCAAAATGGTGAACTTCTCCAACTGGATGGATCAGCTGCGCAACCAAGTGGCGCAAGTCGAAGAGATTAACCCAGAACGTGTGGAGACTAGCTTGCACGTTATACATGCTTTGATGCAAGAACATGCCGATAAGAAGCCCAGCTTCAATGCAATTTACGATGAAGTTAAACAACTCTCGCTTTCCGCACCAGCCGAGGAGGCAAAGACGCTAAATGACGCCTACACCTCGCTGGTTGTTAACTATCAGAATCTTGAAACCAATTTGCAACAAAAGAAGAATGCGCTCGAGAAGTGGACAGAGATATTGGGCTGGAAAAATGAGACCGAAAGTCATTTGAATTACTTGAAACATCAGCTGGAGAAGCCCGAAGGCCCGAAGCCCGTGGAGCTTAACAAGATCATCAACGAGATCGACACGATAGGCAGTTCGGTCAGCTACTGGAAGGCGCAAGCTAAGGAGATCGATGAAAACCCAGCCATACAACTGCGTGACGCTTTGTCGCGCAAGCCGCTGATTGCTACACAGATTGTCAATGATGTTGAAAACAAGTTGGACAATTTGAGGTTACGTTCGCAGGCACAAAAACAACAGGCCGAACAGATGAATGTACGCAAAGAGAAATTCCAAACGCTTGGCCAAAACTTCGGTCAGGCGCTGATCGATAATCGCGCCAAATTGCATAGCATACTGCAACAGAAGCCCGGTTTGCATAACATTGATCAAATTATAGCCGACTTGGTGGCACTCAACGAAGTTATCAAGGGACAGGCCGAACTGAAGAATCGTTTGCATGATGAGGGTTCCTTACTGATGCGTGAAGATATCGGCAGTATGCCGGCCATACAAGAAAGTCTTTTGTTCTTCGACAAAGACTATGACACGCTGCAAAACGAGATTGCTGAGCGCATACAGAAGTATAATTTGATCAGCCAGGCGCTGCGCGAGTACGCCGACACCAAGGATAAGTTTGCGAAGGAACTCAAGAAGGCTGAGGATCTTTTCAATGCTATACCACAGCAACCACGCGATGAAGTCGAGTTGCAACAAGCCGCAGAAAAGACACGCAAGACAATGGAGCAAGTACGCAAGTCCAAGGCGAATCTGGACGACCTCGAACGTCGCGGCAATAATGTGGCGAAGTTATTTGATGCCATCGGTGAAGTTGTGCCACAAGAAATTGCTAACGATGTAAAGGCAGCCAAGCAGCAATGGCAAGATTTGCACGACAATACGGCAAAGAATGCGCATATGTATGAAACAGAGGCTGTCATCTGGTCACAAATCGAAGACGCTAAGAAGGAGCTACTACCCTGGCTGACTGAGACCAATCAAGGTCTCTGTGATGCTGCCGATAATTCAATCGAAATTGAGTTCGGTCCTATGCGTTTGACAAAGTTCCGCGCCGAACTGCCCTCTTATCAGGTATTGAAAAACACCATCGCGGAGAAGAGTCGCGAGCTTGTAAACGTCAATAATGGTGTTGAAATTCCAGCGCTTACTGAGCTGAACAAGCTGCTGACGGCGCAATTCCAGGAGGTCGATTTGAATGCTGCGCGTCTAGAAGCAGTCACTTCCACCTTCAATGAGCAGGAGCAAGACTTGCGCAAGAAGATCAAGAACGCTGGTGAGCAAGTGAATAAGCTGCGCGAGCAGCTCATCAAATGCGATGACATGTCCGGCGAGCCGAGCAAAATCATGGAGCGCCTGTTGACGTGCCGCGAGCTGCGCGCCGAACTGGACAACAGCGCAAACGAGATTGACAATATCAAGCAACGCGTCGACGAGATGCGTGCGCAGTATCCAACATTCAGCGAGTCAATCATACCCAAGGAATTGAACAATGTGCAGAAGCGCTTTGAGGCTGTCGATGCACATGCAAAGAAGATCGAGTCCTCACTGCTGCAATTCCTCAAGAAATTCCATGCCGACAAGGTGGGCATGCTGAAGCGCATAATCGCCACGCAGCGCGAGAAGGTGGCTTGGTGCCAGCCTGAGTCGACAAGTGACAAATACAATCTGGACGTTAAGCGTTCTTCACTGCTAGAGGTCAGCAAGGCAATGGACGATTGCCACAAGCGTAATGCGGAAATTGGCAAATCCTTAGCGTTGCTGCAAGCCGTCGAATCACCACAAAATCTCAAGGATTTGCAAAATGATGCAGAGCTGTTGAATGGTGAAATGAAGGCGCTTCAGGACAATTTCGACAAAATCAAGAATGTGCTAGATGAAAATGTCGATTTATGGTCACAGTATGAGCAAGCGAATGAGGAGCTCTCCTCGTGGCTGCGCGACATTGAAGGGCGCATCAAAGCCGAAACGAGTAATCAAGTTAGTGTACCAGAGATCGCGAACAAATTGCAGGAGCTTGCGCTCTTGCAACAAGACATAAAAGCGCATGAGCCGATAATGCAGAACTTAGAGAAAACATCGCAGTCGCTGATGGCAAAGAACCCTGAAGCACGCATTGGACAGTTTGTGACACATCTGCTGCAGCGCTACCAAACTGTGGCAAAGAGTTTAGCCAGCTATATCGATAAGGTGCATAATGCACAACGCGCCAATAGCGACTTCGTGACAGCTGCAAAAGATTTCAACGAATGGCTCACCGATGCCAAGATTGAGTTCCAAGAGTTGGCGCGCATGGGTTCGCCAGGTTCGTCTTCGGCCACCGCGCAGCAATTGCAAACGGTTAAGAACTACCTGAAGACGTTCGACAATGGCCAGCTACTGCTGAATAATGCCGTTGATATTGGTGAAGCGCTATACCCCGTTGTGACGCCTGAGTATCGTGAGAAGATACGCGCCGAGCTACGTGGCATACGCGAAAAGTACGACTACCTGCGCGACGAAGCCAACGCGCTCTTACAACAGATTGAGGCAGTCTTGATACAGAAGACATCCATCGAGGAGAGTTACACGCAAGTGTCGCACTACCTCAACGATTCTAAGGCGAAAGTGGCCGCAGCCGATGAACTCTACCCCACGCTGGCTGCCAAGAAGAGCGCCTTGCAGAACTACAAGACACAGCTGCAAGAGATTACATTGCATAAAAATGCACTGAAGCAGCTACACGACAAAGCCGTGACGCTTTGCGACGACGAATCTGAGCGTAAGACCGAAGAGTCGATTGAAGAATACAATGGCTTGTCCAAGAAAATCGCCGAACGCATCAATGTTGTAGGTGACCAAGTGGTCAAGCATGAGGCATACGATCAGGTGCTGGAGAAGGCACAAGATTGGCTGAACACCATTAAGTCAGAGGCCATAGACATTTTGAATGAGACCACATTTGAGAAGGAAGGCGCTGAAGAAAAGTTGACTGTGGTTGAGAATCTGCTGCAGCACAAATCCGAAGGCGACTCGATATTCGACACATGTCAGAAGCTACTACAAACCGTGCTGACGCAAACACATCCAAGCGGACATCCAGCTTTGTTGCGTAGCTTTGAAGAACCAAAGAAGTCTTGGGATGAATTTATGACGCTGTGTCAAGATTCGCTCGTCAAACTGAAACAGCTTTGCTCGAAATGGGATGAGTTTGAATCTATTATCGATGAGATTGACAACTGGATGAAAGATGTTGAGAACGTTGTAAAGAATCAGAGTCTAAAGAGCACGGCTGGCACAAAGAAAGCGCATTTGGTACAGCTGCAAAACATTGCCAAGGATATCGATCAACGCGCTTTGTCCATCAACGATCTACTCGACCAGGGTCGTGAGATCGAGGGTGAAACCGATTTGAACCTGAAATTATCGCGCATCAACACGCGCTATCAGACCTTGAAGAACCTCTGCAAGGAGTCCATTGCGAAGTACGCCAACTACGCCAAAGACCATGAAACCTTCGATGCCGACTATGAAGTGTTCAAGAAGGACCTACAAGAATGTATTGAAAATCTGGCGCAAAACGCGGAAATCGTTGGCGATCAGAACATCTTGCAAGAACATCAAAACAAACTACGCGAAATGGCTGATAAACGTATTAACGACTCAACAGCGTTTGAGAGTTTGATCGACCGCGGTGAGAAGCTCTACGGACACACCAGTCCCGATGGACGTGAGATCATACGCCAACAGTTGCGTACGCTGCGCACCATGTGGGACAACTACTCCGATGATCTGAATGCGGCTACGCAAAAGATCGATCACTGTCTGCAACAGTTCAACGATTTCAATATCGCCAAGGATCAGTTGACCAAGTGGCTGAAAGATGTTGACAAGGCGATGCAAAGTCACACGGAACCGAAGACTACGCTGCAAGAGAAGCGCGCACAATTGCAGAATCACAAGTTGCTCCATCAGGAAATCACGACACACAACGTTTTGGTGGACAACGTCTGCGACAAGGCGCAGGTACTGATCGATCAGATCAAGGACAATACGCTGAATGTCTATCTGCAGTCCATCAAGCAGCTGTTCAACAGCATTGTGCAGAAATCTGAAGAGATACTAAACAATTTAGACAAGTGTGTGGTGGACCATACAGACCTAAACAACCAAATTGCAGCCGCAAAGACTTGGATCTCTGGCGAAAAGGAAAAATTGTTGGAATGCGATGACGCTTATGGCGAAAAGGCTGACATCAAACGCAAGATAGAGACACTCGTGCAGCTGGCTCAGAGTAAACCAAACGCGCAAAAGTTAATCGCGGAAATACGCGAACAGTACGAGAAGGTGAAAGCGACCACTTCGGAAAGAGGTAATGAAATACTTGAAAAAGAGATCGATGAGCTGGAAACTACAGTCAAAAGTCACTTCGATGATATCGAAGGAATCGAAGGTAAGCAAAAGGATGTACTACAGCAATGGAACGACTTCGAGCGAAAACTTGAAGAGCTCACTAAGTGGTGTCGCCAGGCGGAAGGCGTCTTCCGCGAACAGCAACTGAAGTCAACATTGCACGAGAAGGTGGAACAGTTAGAAAAATTCAAGATCCAACGCGATCTCATCTTGCAGAAGGAGAAAGAGATTGACGCATTCGCTGATGCGGCGCATGCGCTCTTGAACAACTGTGGCGCGGAACGTCTCAAGACGCTCACCACACAGATCACCAACCGCTACCAGCTACTGCAAGTGCTGAGCAAAGAGGTCGTCAATCGCTGGTCGAACTTGGTGGACGATCATCAAATCTATCAAGACAAGTACAACGAAGTTGATTTGTGGTTGCAGCCGATTGAGCAGCAATTGGACAACGCTTTGAAGAATGAACCCTCCCAAGCTGCTAACATCTTGCAAGTTCTACTCTCTGAGCGCGAACAGGCTGAAGCGCTCCTTAGCGCGCTGAATGCAGCCGGCGAAAAGGCGTTGCCTGAAACCTCCACTGAGGGACGCGAGAAGATACGCAAAGACTTGCGTGACATACACGAACGCTGGGATAAATTAGACGAAGGCATACGCAATCTGCAGAAGCGACAAGAAGCACAAAGTGTGCAGCTATCGAGTTATCAGGACATACTCGGACAGACACTCAACTGGTTGGACCAGGTAGAAAAAGTGTTACAAAATGAAAATCCCAGCACTTGGACCAGCGCGCAGGAAATACGCTCGAAATTGTACAAGTACAAAGCCACTACGCAGGACATCAATTCGCACAAACGCATCATTGAGGCTGTGAATGAAAAGGCTGCTGCACTCTTGGAGGGCAGTGCGCCTACAAATGTCGATGGAATCAAGGGCGCCATTGCTGATGTAAACAAACGGTATGAAAAAGTTGCTGCCGATTGCGCCACACTGCTTGGCCAACTCGAAGAGGCATTCGAAGTGTATCAGCAGTTCAGCGAATTGCAAAAAGCGCAACAAGATTATCAAAAGAATCTGTGGGACCGGCTGACCGGCTACTCAGATTACTCCGGCAACAAGCCAGCCTTACAAGCGCGCCTAAATAAGATATCCGAAATACAAGATGCCCTACCCGAGGGCGTTTCTAAGCTGCGAAACCTCTCCGCGCACATTGACGAGAAAGCCAAGTTGCTGCCAGCGCGCTCGAAGGAGGCAATGTCGCGTGACTTAGCCAACTTGCACGCCGACTTCGATAAGTTTAGCGCTGCGCTAAGCGATGTGAAGAGTGGCTTGGAAAATCGCCTGCAACAATGGAGCGACTACGAAGTCAACTTGGATCGGCTGATCAACTGGCTGAGCGAAGCTGAGAATGCGCTCAAGAACTACAATCCCAAGTCGACGATGGAGGAGAAGGAAGAGCAATTGAATCGTTTCCAATCGTTGATGCAGAATTTGCGTCAAAACGAAATTGAGTTTGAAAAAATGAAAGACGACTCATCGGAGCTGATTCAAAGTTCTGGTGAGACCAGAATCGCCGTTAATGTACAACAAGTTACTTCACGCTTCCAGTCGATACAAGCGACTACTAAGGAGATACTCAAGAAATGCGAACAATCTGTGTACGAACATCAACAATTCAATGAGAAGTACAAGCAATGCGCCAATTTCTTGGCAAATGCGCAAGCGAAGTATGACGACTCCAGCGATCTCTCGCAGGTGGGCTCGCGCGATGATTTGCTTAAAAAGCAAACCGCAATCCAAGAGCTATTGGCACAGCAGCCTAATGCTTTACTGATGTTGAACAGCACCATCGAAGCGGGTGAGAAGTGCTATTCGTCCACTGCCACAGAGGGACGTGAAGCCATACGCGTGCAGCTGGCCGAATTGCAAGAGGCCTTCGACAAGCTTTACGACAATGTGACAATCACCTCCAGAAAGATACAAGACAAAATGTCCAAATGGTCTGGTTTCGACGAAATTGCCGAGAAATTGCAGACTTGGTTGGCTGAAGTCGAGAAGACGCTGCCAGCTGAGATCGAATTGAAAACCACTTTGGATGAGAAGCGTGCAAAACTGCAATCCTACCGCGATGTGCTCAACGACCTCAATAATCACCAAGTTGAGGTGAAGAATCTGCAAGAAATTGCTAGCAACTTGCCAGAGAAGAACGATCATGTCGAGCAAATAACCAAAGAGATTGCTGAGCAATTCGGCAAATTGCATAAGCGAGCGCAGAACTTCGTCGAGCGCTACGAGGCTATTGTGAGCGATCACCAGCAGTACACCAAGGCCGTGATGGAGGCACAAGAGTACATCGAGGCCACGCATAACACCATTGATTACTGGGGCGATTTGGATTTGGAACAGGTGTCATTGCATACAAACTTGGACCGCTTGAAGAATCTGAAGGACAGCTTGGCTGATGAGTTCCCACGTGTGGATCAAGTGCGGGCCCTGGGTGAGAAGGTCATACCAGGAACAGTCGAAAGTGGACAGACGAATATCAAGTCACAAATCGACACTACCCAACAAGAGTGGGAAGGCCTCATCGCTGCCATCACGTCGACAATTGAAGCTATCGAGAATAGGCTGCAACAATGGGCCGAATATGAGCAGCTACGCGATCAGTGCTTGGCTTGGATACGCGAATCTGACAACAAGCTGCACGCGATTGACTTGAAGCCCACGCTAAATGACAAGAAGGCACAATTGGAGGCGCTGAAGAATCTGCAAGGTGAGATGCGCGCCAAGGAGCTGGAAATTGACAGCGTTTCCGAGAAAGGCCAAACATTGCTTAAAGGCGCGTCCAGCATGCGCTCTTCGGGCCCAGAACTAACGACGAAATATCAGCAAATCTTCCATAAAGTGAAAGAACTCAACAACCGCTGGCAACAGTATGTTACATCGCATCAAGAATTCGACAACGCCGTCTCTGAGTGCGGCACCTGGATCAATGGCATCAAAGATAAATTGGACTACTGCGCTGATATGTCCTCCATGAGTCAGAAGGAGTTAGATAAGAAATTAGCAACCATACAGGACATCATATTGCTAAAGGATGAGGGCTCTGCGAAAGTACTCAGCATTGTTGAGTTGGCGCAGAACGTGCTGGCCAATACAGCACCAACCGGCCACGAAGCGATCAACAAGAAGTTGGCAGATCTGCAAGAGCTGTGGTCGAATATTGCTTTGCGCATTATCGACGTGAAAGCCACACTCGATGACTCGATTACACAGTGGTCCGGTTTTCTGGAACAGGTACAAAACGTACGAAAATTCAACGAATGGCTGGAGAATGTACTCAAAGAACTTGCCGAACATCAAACCACAATGCCTGAGAAGCGCGCACAGCTCGATCGCGTGAAGGCCACCGAAGAGAAGGTGCGCATGGAGAAGATTGATGTGGATGCATTGAAAGTGCAGGCAAGAGAAATGATTGCTAGCGGCCAACAAAGTCAGGCCGCCTACCAGGCACAAAAGGTGCTCGACACTTTCGATGAACTTTGCACGCGCATACAGAAGCTGCTATCCGATCGCCATGATCAGTACAGAGATCACAGGCTCTACAAGGAAGCCTATGACGATCTGGTAAGTTGGATAAGTCGCGCGCGCGAGAAGTTCCCCTCGCTTAAGCAGAGCAGCCTCAGCGACAAGCTGGCTATTGAAAATTTAGTGCAGGCCACTGAAGCTATGCTGAATAAGCAGGCGCAGGGTGAATTATTAGTGGAACATTTGGTGCACACTGGCGAGGTTGTGCTAACCAGCACGTCGCCGCAGGGTCAAGAGATCATACGCAACGATATACGGGCGCTGCGCGACAGCTTCGAGTCGCTCTTCCGTGAGATCAACCAGCAGAAGGAGAGCTTGGAGGTGACTATGACGCAGTGGCGTGCTTACAAAGACGAATACGAGCGCCTAATCGAATGGCTGCAACAAATTGATATATTGGTCAAGAATCACAAACTAAACTTGTCACCCAGCTATCCGGAAAAAGAGAAACAGGTGGCGGATATGCAAGATGTTATGTCGCGCCTGGAGAAGGGCAAAGATGATATCGATAAATTCAATGCCTCCTCGGCGGGCCTACTAAAATCTCACTTGGAATCTTATGTGACGAACCAGCTGCGCCATTTGAACTCAATGTACCAGGTGCAAGTAAATCTCGCTAAGGATGTGCTGAAGAAGGTCGAAACTAACCGTGATCAACATCGTGAATACAACGCCAACCTGAAGGCCGCGCAAGATTGGATTAATGTAGCGAAAGAAACCATACGCGAGGCTAGTGACTCTTCCAGCGCTGGCTCGAAAGAGCTGCTGCAAAAGCGCTTGGAGAAGATTCAACAGTTGATCAGCAATCGTGAAGTGGGACAGAACTTGGTACACACAGCGATCAACAACGGCGAGAAGGTGGTAAGAAACACGCGCTCCGATGGACGTGATGCCATCAACAATGAAATGAAGGAGCTGCAGAATGACTGGGACAGGCTGGTGAAGAAAATGTCCACTGCTAAGGTGCAGTTGGAGACCAACCTGCTACAATGGGCTGACTACAGCTCGAGCTACTCACAATTGCAACAATGGATAAGCGATCGCGAGTCCAAGTTGCAACAGGCATGCGAGCAGAAGATTGTAAAATCGAAGCGCGGCCAACCTGGCTTAACGTCCGGCCTGAGCGAGCGTAAAGCTAATTTGCGTCAGACCAACAATATTGTGCAGGATATAGTGTCCTTTGAACCGATGATACAATCGGTTGCCTCGAAGGCGTCCGACCTACAACAGGGAGCGCCAGCCTCCGAGATATCGTACAAGTATGAGACGCTCACAAAGCAGGCCAAGGACTTGTATGAGAAGCAAAAGAATACAATCGACCAATACCAATCGCTCATTGATGCAGGCAACGAGTTCGCTGCTTGGCTGCGCAGTGCCAAAGAGCGCCTCAGCAAGTGTTCCGAGCCCACAGGCGATAAGCAAGCGCTGGCCGAGAAGACACATCAGCTGAAGATATTGCAAAGTGAGGTGCCTGAGGGGCAAAAGAAGCTGGAAGCGGTGCTGACGCAAGGCGAAATCGCTTGCCACAATGCCGAGCCCGAGGATCGTGAGATCATTGAAGAGGAAGTGGCGCTGTTGCAAGAGGAGTTCGACGCCTACGTGGAGGCGTTGAAGAAGGCCAAGGACTATTTGGAGGTTGGCATTGTCAAGTGGTCAGATTACCAAGATCAATATAGCGAAGCGCTGGAATGGCTCACGAAGACAGAAGCATTGGTGCAGTCATACAACAAATTGCAGGATAGCTTGGCGCGCAAAAAGGTGGTACTGGAAGAGTTCCAAGGTCACTTGCAGACACTGTTCGATTGGCAGAAAACACTGGATCATTTGAATATGAAAGCGCAGATGCTGCTGGAAACCTGCTCTGACACGCGCGTCAGCAACGCCATCATGCAGTTGACAACCAAGTACAACACGCTGCTCACGCTGGCCAAGGAAGTTATGCGTCGGCTGGAGTTGCACTACCAAGAGCACCAACAGCACCGCACCCTGTACGAGGAATGCCAGTCGTGGATTGAGAGCACACGCGAAAAGCTCGCCGATTGCGCGCAGATACCGGGCACTTTGAATGAGGTGCAAATCAAGCTAAGCACTGTTAAGAACTTGCGTCAAGGTTTTGAGTCTGGGCAGAATAAGCTACGCTATTTGCTGGAGCTCAAAGAGAAGGTGATTATGAATACCGAACAGAGTGGCGCCACCAAGGTGCAAGAAGACACCGACGCTTTGAAGCAAGACTTCGACCAATTGCTGATTGACATGAACGATGTGCGCCAGAAATTGGCAAATCGCCTAGCGCAATTAGAAGAGGTTTACAAATTGCATAAGCTGCTCACCGAATGGCTGGAGGACATCGAGCCCAGCGTCAAGGCAAGCGATGACTTCTTGAATGATTTAAGCGAAAAACGCGCCGCGCTGGAGAAATTCCGCGCCATACAACGCGACATCAACGGCCATAATGACATTGTCGAGAAGATCAATGCGCGCTTGAATGAAGACAACAGTCTGGACCCGAACGATTTCCGTGAAGGTCTCAACAAGTACGAAAACTTGCAGGAGACTGTTGGCAAGATTATCGAATCACTCGAGAACCAGGTGAACAATCACGACAAATACAAGCAGGCATTCAATGAGATACAAGATTGGCTACGCCGCACACGCATCGAAATCGAACAGTGTGCCGATTGCCATGGCGAGAAGGTGCAAGTTGAAGATCGCCTCAATAAGTTGGGTGATATTGGCGCTTCAATGGTGGAAGGCAAATCACTGCTCGATGCCTGCGAAGAGCTGAGTCAAGCTGTTATTGCGACCAGCGGTAGTGAGGGACAAGATGCGGTGTCGCAGGAAATTAAACAACTTGTCGCCGAATGGGAAGCGCTGCAAGCGATGTTGCGTGATGCGCGCGCCAATTTGGAGAATTGCCTTTCACAGTGGAATGCGTTCTTGCAGAATTTCAATAAAATCAACAAATGGATTGATGATATTAGCAAGCGCGTGGCTGCCGCCGCCGAAGCTGAGAATAAAACACCCGACGACTTGGCATATGCCAAGGTAAGTTCATTCATTATCTTCACTACCTACTAACCAAACAAATACCCCCTGCTGTGCTTTTACTAAACACACACATACCTAACTAACTAATCAACTAAGCTTACTCAGTCATTGGATATTCACACATATTTAGCCGTAGGTAATCCTAATAAGTGCTGCGTCTCACCTACAAAACACAGTGTACAAAACACTATGCTTTTTAGATGACACTTTTTTTTTTTATTGAGAAAGTATTTTCATCAATACTAAAAATCATTTAAAAAATTATTTTTGTTGTAAAATGAATAAAACTTGTACTACTGCTAACCATTTTTTTCCAAAATAAATTTTAAAACACCTTTTCCCTTTACGTTCTACGCGCAGAATTTGTTGGAAGAAGTTTTGGCGGAAAAAGACAATGTGGAGGACTTGAATGACGCTTGTGAATTGCTTATGGAACAAAGCGCCTGCACGCGCGTTCGCGATCAGACTGTCGAGACACAGGCCAACTACACCAAATTGCTGACATCAGCACAAGGTTGGTGGCTTGCTGGATTTTATTAGACTTTTTGTTTATTAATGATTTATTGTTTTCTAGGTCTCGTTTCCAAGATTGAAAAGAATCTATCTGATCACACCGAATTCTTGAACTACAAGAAGGAAATGGACGCCTGGATTGAGAAAGCTCAACAGATATTGGATGGCTGCACTGCAGATGGTGATGTTAGCGAAATAGCCCAACAATTGGAGACTGTCAATGTAAGTAAAATGATTAAACTACTCAAGAGAGATGTTTTAAGCATTTAGGGCTAAATTTAAGAATTTATGCGATTTCGTTGAACTGAAGGGAGGCACATCTGTAAAATAATAGCTGCCCTGTAATTAAAAGTCCTCACATCCTCTCTTTTCTCGATGAGACCGATTCGTGGATACCTTTCGTGGTCAACTCAACCAGTTTTTTACAATATGCATATGTATCTCTGGGATGGTAGCCATAAATCTAATTAGAAAATAACCAGGCCGAAATAATGGCATTGCATTGTTGCCACGATAGTCTGATCCACATATCCCGAGCGACTCTGATCCATATATGGCCATGGAGTGCAAAATTATAAAAAGTACCTAAAAATTAAATGATTAAAAAAGTATTTTTTCTCTTTAAAATAATATTATCTAAAAATTAAAAGGAATTAAGAGAAATTAAAAAAGTATATCAGGAAAAAGGAATAAGGATATTTCCAAAAAAAATTATTAAGTGAAATAAAAAATATGCTATTTTTTTAATACAACAAAATCAAAAAAATTTAAATAAAAAAGAAAAAAATTTCATTAGAATTGAAAGAAAAAGTGTTTAAAAATAAAATTAAAATAAAAAAGTATTTGTCTTATTAAAAAAATAAAATTAAATCTAACAATTAAATTAAAAAACGAAAAAATAGAAAAATGAAATAAGTAAATATATTTTTCTAAAAAAATACAATCTAAATATTAGAAAAAATTACATTAAACAAAAAAACATAAATGAATTATTTATTAAAAAAATCCGCTGCCTGCGGATTTGAGCCTCGGCACGCCAGTGCTCTGCCCACTCGGCCATAGCTACAGTTGGAGCAGCGCCAGGAAAATGATTTACATATATCTTCATTTGGAACATGCTCAAACTTTAAGTAAAAAAAGTTAAATTTTTTTTTTTAAGAAATAAATTAAATAAGTTCATAAAAATTAGACGAATTAAAAAGAAAAATTTTAAAACCATAAATTCTTAAACTTTAATAAAAGTTTAATAAGAAAAAATAAAAGAGTTTCTAAAAATTAAATATTAGAAAAACACTTTTATTTTTGAAGCAATAAAATCTTACAACTAAAAGAAAACTAAATTAAAAACGAAAAAAATCAAATTAAAAAAAGCAAAAAGTTAACTTTAAAAAATTCATAAAAAAAACAAATAAATCAATAAAATCTAATATTAATTTAAAAACGAAAAAAAAATAATTATAAAAAATTCTGCTGCCCGAGGACTTGAGCCTCGCATCTCTCGAATGACACGTCAGTGCTTTGCGCACTCGGCCTTTGCGCCTGTTGCAGCAGCGCGAGCTTTCTGTCAAAGAGCTTTTCACCATGAAAGTTGGCAAAAGTGCTTCTTTGGAGGACTTTCGGGCCAGAATAAACAAAATCTTTCAAAACATGGCTACTGTCTTTAATTTTTCTTACAGAAGACTTTCAACTATCTTAGCCAGAATATCTTATTAATTATACTTATGTATTTACAACGGCTTTCTTCAGTCAAATTATTTATTTCTTATCTTTTCTTTTTTCTTCACAGTCGCTGGCATCTCGGCTTCCCGAAGGCCAACACCTCCTCGGCATGGTACAAGATGCCTACACGAAAGCTTCGAATGTGACACCCGAAGGCAAGCAAGAGATTTTGCGCGACCTAATGACCAAAGTGCGTGAGGACTGGGATGCTTTGGGTCTTGCTGTCAAGCAGAAGTTGACCGACCTTAAACAAGCACAAAATCGCTGGTCAGACTTCGCCAACAATCGCGATAAGCTCGAAAAGTGGCTCACTGATACAGAAAATACACTCAAAACCGCACCCGATACTAAGGGTGAATTGAGCGAAATGAAGACGCTGCTCGAACGCTACAAAACGCTGCAGAATGAAATTAAGCAGAAAGGTGGCGAAATTGAAAATTTGTTGGGCGAAGCTAAGGGTTTGGGCACTGAAGTGGACGCTGTGCATCAAAAGCAGGCGCGCTGGGAGAAGGTGAAGAATGATTGCGCTGCCTACATTAAGGGTCTCGAGAACGAAATGGCCGACTATAATGCCTATCATCAGAGCTTGCAGGATATTGAGAAATGGCTGCTGCAAATTTCCTTCCAATTGATGGCACACAACTCGCTGTTCATTTCGAATCGTGAACAGACCGAGGAACAAATCAAGCAACATGAAGCTTTGTTGGATGAAATACAAAAATATCAAGCCAACTTGGATGATTTGAATGCGAAGGGACAGGCGCAAATTAAACGTTACGCCCCAACGACCCCAGCCATACGCGATACGGTCGAAGAACAGTTGAAGAATATTCAGGAAAGCTACAATTCATTGTTGCAAACTTCTGTACAGATCAAGAATCGCTTGCACGAGTCGTTGGCCAAGTTCAAGGAGTATGAGGATACATTGGATAGCATAATGCGCAACCTGGAGGCCTATGAACCGGTTATACAGAATGAGCTTGATGCGCCGGCAACCAGCTTGGAAATTGCACAACAGCAATTGAAGTGTGCACAGGTGAGTGGGAAAGGGTTAGACGATAGGCGAAATTATAAATATGTTATACGTTTTTTAGATTTTAAAGAACAATTGAACAGGACTTTAAAAGTAAACACTTTGATATCGAACAGTGTAGGTTTGAATAGTTTAAAAATCTTTCTTTAGTGGAAATGGGGATGGTTATGCGCGCAAAGTCTTTAAAAATTGTAAACACCAAGTGATACTGAAAAACCAGAGTTACAACGAACTGAAATTAATAAAAAAAAATTGAGAAATGTTTAAAACGAGTTCGGAAACTTATTATAGTAATATCGATTTCCAAAGTAATACAAGTGCGGATACTGATAAGCTTTTTTTTTATAGATTTATCAATAAATATATTTATAACTGTCTTTAAAAATCCTTATAAGCATCGAAAAATTTCCGATAACAATATCGATAAATATGTCTATGTACAATTTCCAACAATATCAAAAATTTTATCGATAAATATATGAGTCTATGAAAACATCAATAACGAATATGAGCACAAATATGCCGCTAGATTCTTCTAATGACAATAACTTGTGGTTATGCTCTACTGGAGAAGAACGATGATGAGGCCAAAGAGAAATTCTGTGTATACTTTGACGGGGCATAAGAGCGCTGCCCCCATACGATGCTAAGATTGCGCTTGGCGACTTTAAATACTGGGTGAGCAAAGAAGGCATAGGTATCTGGTTCCAATGTCGGAAAGTTCAGCTTTATTGACAACACCTCCTACAAAGAAGAAACACGGATCGACTTCACCGCGGCATGGTGCATAGTAGTTAGTAGTACTAAGCACCAGCATTGAAACATCTAAAAAGCCACTTAAGTGTCCCCTCATCAAAGGGCTAAAAACAACATTGATCACGTTGTGGTAGACGGAATACCTTATAAACAATGTATTTAAGGTCCTATCGAATAAGTATGCTGTGCGATAGACTAAAACCCTTCACGAAACACCTAATTGAACCTGGAAAATCCACCATTAACCAGATTTTTTAGTACGCACCAAGAAAACCATTCATAAATGATTACGTAGTAAAACTCACAGACTCAATACTACCTAAGCTGACCTTAATAAACCCTACAAGGTAATAATACCTAAAAGGGATAAAACGATAATTGCCATGTTCAGCGAGGGGACTCAGCGTGGTACACTGATGGTTCCAAACCTGAGGGCGGGAACACTGGGGCCGGCGTATATAGATTTACAAAAAAAACGTCCCGATGAGCATACACCCAACCATATTCTAATCAGAAATTTTTGCAATTGAAGTCTGTGTCCACGAATGTCCTCGCAGAAAGACTAATGGAGCAACAACAAATATCATTTAGGATAGTCAGGCCTAGAGCACTTGACCTGACCGGCTCTCAGACTTTCTTTAGTCCATCCAGAAGATACACAGCGACGCTCCTAAGGCGATTGGAGGACTTGCCAGTTATAACTCAATATTGCACGACAAAGGCAAAAGGCAGTGCAAAAGATTTATATTAAATCTTAGCAGAGAAGGTTTAAGAACTCTAACCGGATACCTGACCGGATACCGGACACTGCAAAATGAGGTACCACTAGACGAGGAAACCTCGGATCATATACAAATTATGTGATTGCCCGCGTGTAACTCGGCTTATAGACTTATACACCTTGGATAATGATTATCATCTTCATCCAGAATCTTGAACATGACACCCTCCAAAGTGCTTAATTTCATTAATAGCCTAAGGTTGGAGGGACTGAATAAGGGCTACCATAAAATATCTAGACCAAGCTAGAAAGCTGCTAATTTTGGGATTACCGCAAAACTAGTACGGATAATCACAGCGTTTAGCTTTTCAGACCGTTCACTATCGTGTGGCTTTCTCAATATGATGTTGGAAAGCTTAATACGACATGCCTTTATGACTGAGACCGGTACCATATAACGCAAAGCAGGATGCTGCAGATATGGGTAGATGACACTGACTTCGTTAGCCTCAATAGGGTGCTGAGCGCAGATTTTCTAGTTTAAAAAAGTAGATAGAATAGGTTGGTCTAGCGGGGTCCTAACGAAGATAAGACAAGCAGCAACACACAAAGAGCCCCCGCGTATTGGAACATGCATCACTGCTGCTAGTTATAACTTTGAAGTAGTAGAGGACTTTGCCTACTTAGAACCTAGCATAAACACTATCAGGAACGGCAGTTTGGGAATCAAGCGTAGATTAACTCTTGCCAATTTGCTGCATTGGGCTTGATAGGCAATTCGAAAGCAAAGCTCTCTCTCTCTCGGCATACAAAACTCACGCTCTACTGACCTCCCATGATACCCACTCTTTTCTAAGGTGCAGAAACGGCTAATGAACAAAAAAAAGAAGAATTTGTTTGCCTGCGATTTTGAGTTGCGTAATTTAGCAATAATATGTCTTGGAACGTAATTATTCCGGATTATTTGCGTTCATTTTGTAGATAATATTTGTAAGCTTTCAAATGGTGACTTTTTTAAGATTTAGTAAGGATTGGATTGAAAAAATACGAAGTAAGTAACAACTCCTAGGTAGTAGTAAACGAAAATAACTCCGCTGGTATTGCTGAAAAACGGCACAAAACGAAAATGAGCGTTATTTCTTATAAAAAATTGCGATAACGGTGAGACATGTGCACTCTGTGTCGAAAGTTTCTATTAGTCAAAACTTAAAAACATTAAACTTTATTCAAACTGTTTACCTTTGATATTTTGTTTTGAAATTTTATCAATATTGTTTTTTATTTTTATTTTTTTTTGTCGGGGAGCGATATCTTGGTTTAGAATATTTCTACTTTTAACCGATTTTATCGATTTTTTTTGTCCCTAAGGAATCATTATTCTTGGTTTTTTTTGTTGGCATACACATAAGAACATTAAATAGACCGTACCACCTTACAAGCAAGCAAAACAAATATCGCCGTACACCTCTCAGTCTAAGGGTACGTTCACACAGAAAGCGGAGCCGAGCCGAGCGAAGCCGTTCCGAGCTGGGTAAAGCTTTCATATTGCGCTTTGGAGCTGAAAACAAAGAAGTTTTTAATCGACCTCCAAAAAAGGAGGAGGTTATCACTTCGTCGGAATATTTTTATTTATTTTTTTTTGTTATGTATGTTACCGCATAACTTTGGACCACGTCACCCGTTTTTTTTTTGCATCGGAAAGGTAGCGTTTCAGAGGGCTCCCATACTCATCTGGTCTAGATCCGATCATTGGATCATGAAATATATATATATATTTTTTTTTAACCGACTTCCAAAAAAGGAGGAGGTTATCAGTTCGTCGGAATATTTTTTTTTTTTTTTTTTTGTTATGTATGTTACCGCATAACTTTGGACCACGTCAACCGATTTCGCTGCTGCAAAGAAGATATCAAAATATTCAAATAAAAGCGAATTTTACAACGAATCTTTTGAATAAAATTGAGCAAATACATATGTAAGTTTTATGGTATCTTTGCAGCAGAGTCGATGAGAAAAGCACACTGCGCTTCGTTCAGTGTGAACACCAGCAGCTGCGCTTTGTTCCACCTTGCTTCGCTCGGTGTCGCTCGGCTTTCTGTGTGAACGTTCCCTAAAGCATTTTTGTAAGGCATTTTCGAAACAAACATTTTTTTCTTTTGGCCGAACCTAGGGGTTGCCTTGTTACATTTTTCGGTGACACCCACTTTCGGCAATACTATTTTTTGAAATAGTTCTATTGGAATAATCCAAATACGTACCTCCTTTGCAAAAGTTAAATGATTTTTGGTGAGCTTTAATTTATTGACATTAGGGTGGTACGCCAGTGTGGTAGGAACTGGAGTCTGGTTATTTAGTAGTAGAACGTGGTGCTCGAGATCAATGAATTTCGACTCACAAAAATTTAATATGTATGACGAAAACTGAAAAAAGATTAACCCTGCTTTCGACAAAAACAAAAAAACAATCGAAATTGCCTTCGAATCGAAATAATTCCTTAGCAAAATGATTTTCGAAGGGCTTTAATTTACTGGCATGAGGGTGGTGCGTTAGGGTGGTAGGACTTGGAATCTTGTGGGTAAGCAGTAAAACAGAGTTGAGTTTATTTTAGTCCATTCATATAATATGAAAAATTAAAAAAAAAACAGATTATGTTTACAGAAAAAAAATAACATATAAAATATCGATTAAATTCAACCAAAAATATAGTTATAAAAAAATTATTAGTTAAGTATGATGCAAAAAATAAAATTTTATTTTAATCATTGAATTCTCTTCCCATTTCTATTCCCCGACTTAGGATCTGCAAAACAAGCTGAACAACGAAAAGTCGCGCCTAGCAGCTGCTGTACAGGCCTGTGAAGCTGCCACTGCTTCCATCAGTCGCCCCAGCTCACCGCTGGAGACTGCCATGCAAGCCATACCCGAACGCGAGCTTATTGTGCGCGCAAAACTGGAAGATTTGCTGGATCAGGTAGGTTCTGAGCTAAGAAGCTGGGGAAACTTTTTCATGAAAAAGAGAGAAGAAAATGTTAACACTTTTTGTAGAGCATATGTGTACTAGGGAAACTGTAGTATTTTATGTAGAAAACTAGTAACTGATAACAAATATGAGCTTATACAATTTGTTAAAACACTTTTCCCCAAATGTGAATTCGTTTTTATATTATTATTTTATTTTTATTATAATTATAACATGTAACCTTATTTGTTTTTGTAATAATTTCCTGTTTAACTGTAATCCGCTGCACTTACACTACAACAATGCGCACTGCTATTTGCCAACAAAAAATCCTCCCTGTTCATTTAACCACCCACGAAAATCCCTTACCCCCAAAAAAAAAAAAAACAACTCTCAACCCAAACAACAAACCCACTCGACTCGGAAAAAGATGCCGAGCAACCAAGAAGTATTGCACTCAAGCAACATCACCGCTAAGGCTGTTAGCGATGTTGAACTACAAGAGACTAATAACGCTCCGCATGATCCAGCTGCTCAAGAGCGTTTAAATAGAAAATTATCACGCTCTAATAGCGAGCGTGTAATCAAGCTTAATACATTAATCACTAAGGTAAGTTTGCTGCCTCGCGACTAGCGAAATTTTTTGGGCTATTTCAAACGCTGCTGAAATTGTAATGCTTTCCTTAATGCTTTAGTTTTGTACTAATTTTCCTGCTAAATTGCTATCGTATTCGCAACCCCAATGTAAATACATACATATATGAGCAAATCTCAAGAATGGTTACAAGAACGTGTTTATGGTCGAAATTGGTGGCACACTTATCTAAAACAATGCATTATCTTCAGTTATGCATAAGGAACAAAATTCCATCGCGAAATTCTACTTAAATAAAAACTTAAAAAAGATATACTAGAAAAAGTCAAAATAACAACTCGTGCTCATATACCTGAAGTTGTGTATGCAACGTATACGCCCCGTAGCACGATGCACAGTCAGCTGACACATTTACTCGCACGCACGCCTTAACTTAAAAGTCTTATTAGTTTAAAGTAATTAAATATGTGCGTAGAAGATTTTTACACAGTATTCCTTATGGTCATACATACATATATATTGGTTTCTTTATGTAAATACATAACAATTTTAGAATGAATTTCGAGTATGCCAAAAAAATGAAAAATTAAAAAAATGGAGTTGTAGTTATCTTTTGCTTTGAAGTATTTTAAATTAAATAAAAATTAAAAAATAAAAACGTAAAAGCTCAAAGATTACAAAATAGCTGCGACAGATATCCTGCATGCTGTAATTTTTTTTTAATAGGTGGCACACTCTTTAAACTTCACAGATATGTTGTACTTGATGCCAGCGTCCATTGCCTCTAATATGAATATTCTATTTGAAAACTTCCCAAAGTTATTAAAAAAAACCAACTATGACTTTTCGCCTAAATAAACGTTTTACTTGATTAATTTTTTATTGTACATACTTGTTTCAGGAACTCCATTGATTTAAATAAATGCAAGAAGAATGCTTTAGCGTTTTTTTTTCTGGCGAGAGAAGCGAGTGACCCTAAAAAAACTAACCCGTGAGATTTGCTCATATACCTTTATATAACCGCTCATACATATATACATACAAACATATTTACGTATCTATGTACATATAAACATAAAATAGTAGTTTTAAGGTCTTTGGGCAAAATTTCCCATTCGCTGTACTAGGTTCTTTGGGTACTTCATATTTTACATTTCTTGCTTCTTTGTTTTAGTGAACTAAAACGCATACATTCTTGTTTTCTTTGCCTAATTAGGTACAATCCCACTTGGGTGGATTGACCGCTTCAGTGAGTGAATTAGAGCAACAACAGAAACAGCGCGCTGAGCTTCAAGATTGGGTTAAGAGGCAGCAATCAACGGTTAGCGATTGGCTAACACGGCCATGCAAGTTGCGTCCCGAAGCAGCCAAGCAGGAATTGGTTGCCATGAATGATTTGTTGAACTCCATTGGAGACAAGCGTTCACAGCTAATGTTGGAAATGACTGGATCATGTAAGTATTTGATAAATTGTATAATATTTTGTTCTTCAGAAAGAGACTTTTTCTCGCTTTTCCCCATAAGAAAATCTCCTACTTATTTGCCCGCACAGTCGTCTTTCGGTTTTTGTCAAGACTAATAAATTCGTTGAAAGCGAAATCGTTGAATTTTTATTATGTCAAAAGGCTCGTTCAGTTCGTCACCCGTAGGCTTTCTTAGAACAGTTCTGCCGAAACTCTCAAAGTCTTATCGTCTTATTATCGCTACCATTATTCGAGGTGTTAATGCTGGATTCTAGGAAGACGACGTTCTTCACTATTTCAAAATTATAACTGTCAACAGCGACATTTATCTCACGAGAAGACTCTTTGTGTGATGCCAGCAGGTTCTTTGCCTTGTACCGCTGTGATTCGTATTCGTATATTGTCTAAAACCTCTTTTGGTCTCGAACGGTGCGAGTATGGCCGTTTCAATTTCATTTGAGCTAAAAGTTATACTCAATGTCCCTCTTAAGAGCCGTTTCAATTTGCACGACTCTTTCTTAACAACCATTTCAGGAAATGATCCCAAACTAGTCTCGAAATTGTCCTGAAGTAGTCCTGAAGTGGTTCTGAAAAAGTCGTGAACTTTTTCACAAAGGCTCTTAAAACTCTCTTGAAATGGTCCCTTAGTAGTCCCCTAGTAGTTCCGAAGTGTTTTAGAAAAAGCCCTGAACTAGCCCCGAAATGGTCCTGAAATAGTGCAGCTCCAGACACGAAAAAATCTTGAACTAGTCAAGAAATGGTTCTGAGCTAGGCCCGAAATAGTCCTTAACTAGGCTCAAATGGTCTAGGTCTAGTCTGGAAATGGCCCTGAAATAGCCGTGAACTACCGCCTAAAGGATCTCAAACTAGGATTGAAATGGATCCTCTTTTAATAGTCCCAAAATCATCCACAATCCCGAAATGTTCTAAGAAATGTACTGAACTAGTTCCAAAATAGCCCAGAACCAGACGCGAAATGGTCTTGAACTAGTCCCGAAATGGTTCTGAGCTAGGCCCGATATAGTCCTCAACTAATTTCAAATTGTCTAGGACTAGTCCGGAAATGGACCTGATATAGTTGTTAACTAGTCTCGAAATGGTTCTGAAATAGCCCTGGAATTGGCCCCAAAATGCTCGAAAGAGTCGTGAAATTGTTTCGAAAGTCTTGGAACGATCTCGAAATTGTGCCTTGTTAGTCCCAAAATGATCCCTAACTAGTTCCAAAACATTCTTAAAAGAGTCCTGAACTTGTCCCGAAATGATCCTGAACTAGCCCAAAAATTATTCCGAACTGTCCTGGAAATAGTTCTGAGCTACTCTCGAAATGGTCCAGAACTAATCCTTAAATGGACCTAAATTTATCGTGAACTAGTCCTAAAATAACTCCGAACTATACCGACGGCTAAAAATGATTTGGCAACAACTCCTCAAAGTTCCTCCCTACTTCTCACTTTATACCTCAAAAAAAGGGAGACTCTCAGCTCAAATAAACTTCCACATTATCATTTATTTCGCCTCAAATTCTAAACCGATCTCTTCTCTCCTTCTCTTTATTTGTAGTGGCCGAAGAAGACACCGATCTGGACGATAACCTCGACAAGCTCGAGTCCGAGCTGATGGATGCTATCGCCAAGAAACAAGCTGGCCAAAATGATATCGATAGTTACCGTCAAGGTGTGCAAGATGTACAGAACTGGTTTGACTCGCTCATCAAGCGTATGGATGTGCTGGACAAGGGTTCTGGTTTGAATTGTGGCCAAAAGGTGGCTGCCATCAACGAAATCAAGAAGGAATTCGAAGATCAAGGTCCCAGCAAAATACAAGAGTTGAAGGGCAAGGCAGCGCAGGTAGCTGAAGTGATTAGCAATTTGGATGGCCAACAGGTGGAAGAGCAAATGAAATCATTGGATCGTCGTTATGCTGATCTTGGCAAACGTATCGATCGCAAGGCACAACTGTTGGATGTCACCAATAAGGGCGTTGATGGCGCTAAAAGCGAAATCGAACAGCTACACAACTGGGTCAAAGACAAGATACAAGAGCTACAAACACCCACGGCCATGGGTTATGAACCCAAAGCTGCCGAATCGCGCCAACAGGCAATCAAGGGTATTATGAAGGAAGCTGAGGCGAAGAAATCGCAGGCTGATGCTTTGGAGAAACGCATTGCCAATATGAAACCCGAACTGGAACCTGTCGAATACGCGCAACTTGAGTCTGCCTTGCGACAATTGAACTCCGAGCAAAAGAATCTCTCCGAGGTGCTGAAGAGCGAGTTGGAACGCGCATTGGATGCGTCCAAGGCACGCAAAGCGCTCGAGGTTGATTTGGAGAAGGCGCGCGCTTGGCTGAAGTCGAAGATTGCCGAAGTGCGTAAATTGCCGGTGTACCATCCACTGCCAGCGGCTGAAATCGAAAAGCAAATACAAGAGAACAAGAAGTACGACGATGAAGCCAAACAATTCAACGATTCCGTGTTGAGTGATGTACAGCGGCAAGCGGCAAATATAATGAAGGACTGCCCAGAGGCGGATAGAGCAGCTTTGCAGAAAATACTCGACGAAATCGCCGCCGACTATCAAACCCTGAAAGATGAGAGTGGCAAGCGTGCCAACGCTTTGAGTGATCTGCTGCAAGGACGCAAGTCCTTCGAGGACGCCATGAAGAACATGGGCGATTGGTTGAGTGAAATTGAAACGGCAACAGCTGGTGAGTTACGCACCACCAGTGTGCCAGTCTTGGAAGAACAAATGGCGCACTACAAGAAATTGCTGGATGCTGCTGAGGGCAAGGCTGGCTTGTTGAATAATGTTGCTGATCAGGGCAAGGCCATATTGCCCACGCTCAGCAATCCTGACAAGCTGAAATTGAATGACGACATCAAGAACTTGAAAGATCGTTATGGCAAAGTAACGCAGCATATTAAGGATCGTGTCAACACGCTTGCGGATCATATCAAGAAATATAAGGATGCCAAGGCCAAATTGGCTGATTGCATGCAATTCCTCAATACCATACAGCAACGCTTGCGCGAGTTGAATAAACCAATCGGTGCAAAGATCGAAGACGTTCAAGATTTGCTCGGCGCCTATGAGGGTATACTCAAGGAGCTGAAGGATAGCAAGAGCAAGATGGGCGACATACAAATGGATGACTTGCCAGAGTTGCAGAGCATATTGCAGCAACAGGACGATATGATAAAATTGATTGAAGATCAATTGGCACATCTGCGTCAACTGCTTCTACTGCGTGAGCAGTTCATAGCGCTGATCAATGAGATTATCGCTTTCATTATGAAGTACACCGATGTTATAATCGATATTGAAAATTCGCCCGACAGCTTGGAGGACAAAATCAACAAGTACGACGATGTCATCGTCAAGATCCAGGAATGTGAGGGTCTACTCGCCTCCGCTAGCGATAAGGGACAGAAAATTGCCTCCGAGGGCTCAGCTGCCGATAAGAATAGCATCACTGAACAGCTGCAGTCGCTGAAGAATCAATTGCAGAATCTACGCAAGGCTGTCGAGTCACAGCGGCAGAAGCATCAAGTGCAGCTGGAACACCATCGCAAAATGGCTGCCGAACTCTCGGAAATACTCGATTGGTTGCACAACAATGAGGCATCGGCCAAGTCACGTCCGCTGTTGGATCGCGATCCCGAGTCGGTGGAACATGAAATTCAGAAACATCACAAGCTGCGCAATGAAATTCAATCATATCTCGATAAATTCAACAAAATCAACGAAAGCGTCAAAACCGAGGTGGGCATGCCCGGCTCATTGGTGGAAATGCTTTCCGAAGGTCGGTCGTTGGTCTCCTCACTGCCACAAGAGCTTGAAGATCGCGAGAAGTATTTGATCAATAATCGCGATTCACGCCTTGAATATATGAAATTGGTCGCGAAGTTCAACGACTGGGTGCACGAAGCTGAGACACGCCTACAGAATAGCCAACATGGCATCGATTATGAAAATCTTGTACAAGACTTGGAGGAGCACAAACTCTTCTTCGGCAATGAGACCCCAATCAAAAATTTGGTACATAAACAAATTCAAGAGGCAGCCGATAAAATCTGGCCGTCTCTGAGCAACTTCGAACAGTCGGAATTGTCACGCGAATTGGCACAATATCAAACGAAATTAGCAAACACTTTTGCATTGGCAAAATCACAGCAAGGCGAATTGGAGAAGGAGGTCGAACGTTGGCGTGAATATCAACAATCGGTGGAACGCGTTAAGGCCACTATTGAGCGTAGCAAATTCAGCGACGAACCAGTGCAGAATTTGGCCGGTCTTCACTTCAACATACAGAAGTTGACACACGCTATTGGCAATGTGCAGGTGAGTTTGATGAATATGAATTCAGTGCTTTATTAAACTGTATCTATCAAAGTTAAGATGTGGCTAAAAATGAGGAATCCTCTGATTTCCAAACATTCCTTGGACAAAATCGAGAACAGTTTTCAAAAAAGTTTTACTAAGCCTTAATAGTGACCGACTAGAAGAAATAATTTGTGACAAAATCTTATCTTATTAAAAACGTTTGAGTATTGAACTCATCGTTCGAGAATTTGTTCACTGAGTTAAACCTCTTTAAGGCCCCTAGCATCAGAAAACTTGAGCCTTTCCCCTCTAATTGGTAATAAATTGCGCTAATCAATAATATCCAGATGATTTTATCTGGTTGAATAACAACCCTAAGTCGCTTAGTCCTTGGGCTTCAAGTAGTGAAGATCTGAAAGTACCCACTATCCGTCGTTTCGCCGACTTTCTGAAAGTTCTGTGACTTCTGGTTCTTGTCCAGTCTGGAAAATAAAAGCAAAATTTTGGCAATTGTCTTGCATCTCACCACAATTGTCAATTCTGGCAACTGTCTTTAAACTAACCACAGTTGTCAATTCTGGCAACTGTCTTTAAACTAACCACAGTTGTAAATTCTGACAACTATCTTGAAAGCTCTTTTCTGTCAGGGTTAATTGAAAGATTTGCTAAGAATGAGGCCTTAGCGTTATTCTGTTTGTCTTTTAGCAATAAGTTTTCTAAAATTTAATTTAAATAAAAAAATGTTTCCTTCTAAAACAGTAAAAACATAAAAATAAAAAGAAAATTAAATTAAAAAGACAAAAACTAAATTAAAAAAAAAAAAAAAAAGTTTCTAAAAATTAAATGATATTTAAAATAAATATATTATCGGAGAGCTAAACCGCGTTAAAAATAAATATTTTTTTAAATAATAATAACTAAAAATAAAACAAAATTAAATAAAAAAAAGAAGAAAAAAATAATAAGATCCTAAAAATTAATTGAAATAGAAAATAAAAATTTCTTATTAAAACAATAAAATATAAAACTCAAAGCACATTAAATTAAAAAAAAAACATAAAAATAGAAATAAACTAAACTAAAATTTAAATGAAATTAATATTTTTTCGCTTTAAAACAATAAAATATAGCAAGTTGTTACTTAGCAACAAGTAATTTTCAAACAAAAAATAACCGACTTCAACGCTCATATACAAATTTAGGTCCAAAGTTATCCGGTAAAACATAACAAAACAAAAAAAAAATATTTCGGTGAATTAATAATCTCCTCCGTTTGTTTGAAATCTGTTAAAACCTAAAAGATAACTAAATTAAAAAAATAAATGCAACGAAAAAAGGAGAAAAGTCTATGTACGTTTCTAAAAATTTACAAAATATGAAATAAAATATATAAAAAAAAAATAAAAAAGAGAGATAAGTTTGTGGAAATGAAAAAATAAAAAAATATTTTTCTTTTTAAAGCCATAAAACCTAAAAGTCAGAAGATTTATATTTATTAAAAACAAGAAAAAGAATTAAATAAATTCCCAAAAAAATTAATTGAAATTTAAAAATTTAGCAATAAAACCTGCTAAGAATTCAAAGAGAATTAATTTTAATAAAATAAAAGTATAAAAATAAAATAAGTTTATAAATAAATAATAAAAGTATAAAAATAAAATAACTTTAAAAATTAGATAAAATTGAAAGATAGTTTTCTTTTTAAAACAATAAAATCTAAAAATTAGATTAAAAAATTGAAGTAAAAAGGAAAGAAAAAGACGTAATATAAGTTTCTTAAAGTTAACTGAAATTAAAAAAAAAATATATATTTTTTATGAATAAAATCTAAAAGTTAATAGAAACTAAAATATAAAAAAGAAAAAGAAATAAATAAAAAAAAAACTTCCCGAGGATTATAACCTCGGATCCGAGCAAACACAGTCTCTAACGTTACAAAAAAACTTTTGAGTTTACATTAGCTAAGAGAAGTATGTTTGAATTCGATTAGGGAATGATAAGAAAAGCACTAGACATTAGAAACAAATTAGAATTCAACGTTACAATACGATTCGATATTTAAGCTTTTTCTCGATAACGAGAACTAAGGCCCCTTTCCGTAAAGAATGCTATAACTCTCAACAGTTTCTCTAATCGTCTTCTAACCTTCTACCTTAGAGAAACATATTAGAACACCGCGAGCAACATGATATATATACATATGGGGCGATTCACGTGAATCTTTCGATTGAGATGACTAAAAACAAAATTAAAAATTGCCATAATTAAGAAAAATTACAAATAAATTATGGTTTCAAATTTTCACCATGAGAATGGGAAAATTTTGGAAAACGCATAGCAGCATCGGAGTGCCAAAAATTTATAAAAATCATAATTTTTGATTTTTTTTCGACATTTTCTGTCTGCTAGTTGAAAAGTAGCTTGTTTTGCAACGCTCAGCGCGCTTGGCACATTTCACGTGAATCGCCCCATATGTAAGTACATCTCCATTTGGAACGTGCTCAAGTGCTTCATGTCAAAAAAGTTTTTCATTATGAAAGTTGGTGAGGGATTTATTTTGGAACACTTTCATGCCAGAATGAAAAAAATCTTTCAAACTGTTTTTCAATTGCCTTACAAAAGACTTGCAACTATCTTAGCCAGAATTGCCCCATTAGACTCATGCAGAACGGCAACAAGGCTTGTGGGCGGCTTCAAAACTTTCCTAAGTAAATTATAAACGTATAAGAAGATTGCCTTGTCAGTTATTAAAGATTTAATGTCAACGAACGGGCTGATACTAGGGATGTTCCGATATAAGTAAATACGAGTATGTACTCGATACTTTTGTTTCAATACCTACTACTTTTTTTACTTCAATCGTTTTATCGATACCTACTTAGTATCGAAATAAAAGTACTTGTATCGAATCGATTTGAGGAAGTGCCATACCTTTCGGTCATATATTTTCTATGGAAAATAATTGCTTCGCTTTTATGAAAAATAATTGATCTAAGCAATGGCACCGCCAAAATCTAAAGAGGGGATATATTTTTACAAAGTTCAAGCAATGCTTTG
>NW_023458560.1:31946129-31981031 GCF_013731165.1 Rhagoletis pomonella
ATTATTCAAATTATTTTAATTTATATTTTAAATTATATACATACATATCCAGCCCTAACCACCAAAACGACGTAAGCGACATTATTTTAAAAATTTTTCTTTTGATGCAGAAATAATCCTAGAGCATTAAGATGTATTTCCGCATTAAAAATAAAATTTTGAAAAAAAAAATACCGCTTACGTAGTTTTGGCGGTTGGGGCTCGATATATATATAGTATGTAGTGAAAATTTTGCTTTGCTAAAAAAAAATAAAAAATGGCAGAAATTAATAAAAAAAACTTTGTGGACAAATTTTCACTTTTAGAAGGAGTTATACAATATATTTTTTAAATTATTTGAATTTATTTTTAGATATTTTTTTATGCATACATACATTGTATTTCATTCAAATTCCAAATTATACTCTAAATTACGAATCGTTGAAATTTTGCTGTCCAAAGGGCCACAGTTGCTGAGACACTAAGTGAACACTTTAGATGTTAGTTGGCTGATTAAAGATAATTCCTTTAAGACTCGTTTCACCTACTAAAGAACATTGCTATGTATTGTAAGTACATACATATGTGTGAGTCTTCAATTTTCATTCTGAATTTAAATTTTTTACTTTAAATTGTGCCACTTTGAGCCTACTAAGTTTACTGATCTCACAGTTTTCATTTGCTAGGCGCGCCCTAAGAACGTGTTTTTTAATGCAACATTTTATTACCCTCATCTTTATTACCACTTGCACTCTTTCACCTTGTCAGACAGTGAGTGCCGGCTTTTATATATTTTTCAAGTTTTTTTTTGTAGGCAGATCTCGTTCTATACATACATACATATGTATGCACGGACATACATACATACTCAGGTACAGACATATCGAACCCTAACCACAAAAAGATGTAAGCGAAATTTTTTCAAAATTTTATTTTTGATGCAGAAATGCATCTAAAAGCTTTAAAGAGTTCTGCATCAAAAAGAAAATTTTGAAAAAAATTTCGCTTACATCTTTTTGGCGGTTAGGGCTCGATATAAAGTTGTTTATTTTTGATAGTTTTTTTTACATAAATCAACACTGGTCTCCGTACGCTCTTTTCGGTTTATAACTTATTCTCTGCGCTCTGCACTATATGTAGTTATGTACGTGCGAGTTTGTATGTGTATATGAATCCACCGCACGACCCGGCATTTATAACTATTACTACCATTTATTATGTCGGCTTTTGAACACTTCATAAGTACCTACATACATGTATCTACAATCAGCGTTGCCACTTGAGAATATTTTTAGGTACAAAAACACCTACCAAATTAGTTTCCAAACTACCAAAAATTTTTTCATCATTAAAACGAGATTTCTTGATTTTACGGACTTTTTTGCTACACAAAAAATATCAAATAATTACGGTATTGGTTGACAATTCATACCAAACTTTGAAAAAAACAAATTCAGACATTTTATCTATTTAAATTAGTGTTGTACTAACTTGAGGTTAACATGCTCAGAAAATATATTTCAATTAGCAAACACTCACCCTTTTTCACCAAGTGTGAGTGTCACATTTTGCAAATTGTCTAGCAGAATTTTTTCATTAAATTTTTGTTAAAATTCAACAGCTGATCGATCATAGCTTTGGGATGTGAGTTATTGTTTGCAGAAAATTAATAAAATCAATTTGAACGTGGAAGGGCAACTAAATCCAGCAAGCAGACAAACGCAAATTTTGCCGGCGGTGCTGTCTCGCACAATTTTCCGTATCCGGAAACGAACAAGAAACAACTACAGTTTTCATTCAGTTTCATATCCGAAAACCGGTTCAAAAATGATGATGTTATTTGAATACAATACATAATTGTATTTTATTGGTTCAAGCTGAACATTTGAAAGCATTTATCGTCGGCAGTGTCTAAGCGTGCAGAGGAGCTTGCTAGTATTTGTTAGCTTTCAGAAGGTGCCGGGTTCGATGCCGTCAGGCGCTTCCATAACTTTTTTTTCGAACAACGAAAAAGCATGCGTGAAGTGCAGAACGTATCCGTTTCAAAACAACTTTCGGCGCGAGTCTGTACTTACGTTTCTGTCGCATACTTTACTACTGCCATCCCTAAATTGGCGCGGCAAGCGTCAAAGAACTGTCAAAAATCTTCATGTCCATACAATTTGTATGAATCATCCTACAATAACGCAGCGCTAGCGCCAAGCAAATGAAATTTTAATTTTTGACAGGGCGTTACGTGTTGAAGTTAGATGCAGAAGACGGAAAGAAAGGGAGAGGAAAAAAAGTGGGGGAAAGAGAATAAAAACGAGAGGAAATGAGAAAACGGTAAAAATTACGCCGCGTTGGTTTGTGCATAGCGCGCTCTGGCACTCGTTTTCATTGGATAACGCAACGCTTAGCGCAGGAATTTAGGGACGGCCATTAGTTTTCCTTTTTCGAAAGCACTTTCGTATTTTTTGCTGGCTTGGAAGCGAACAAATTTTAGTGCTCAATTTGGTTGCATTTTCAAAACATTTTTGCCTTCCAAAAGCTTCATCAAACCAACTAAAATACCAAAGGAAAATGAAGCTTTCAATTTTGGTCCAATTGGACCAAAACGGCAAGGCTGTCTACCTTGTGCATGGAAGTGTAAAGTATCTCAATCTCATGCGCTCACTTGCCACCACACAAACACAGATGCATACTTAACAAAACCCAACCTTACATTTATTACGAGCTCATACAAGCATATCGGCGGCGCTTCAAATACGAGTATTAGCGACTTTTTGAGCGGCGCATGAAATCATTTCCAGTTGAGACATCGTCGGTAACGAGTGTGAATTTTGAATTCCTCAAAAATTAAAGTGTAATTTCTGTGTCGCCAACGCGGAAGACGAAGGAAATAAAAGCATAGAATAAAAAAAAAACACACACACACTTTGATGACGTAGTGAGAAATTTAAGCCAAAGCTGGAATTAAAACAGCACAAAGTCTTAGAGACAAAGTACAAAGAAGAAAAAAAGCTGTAAACCATAAAAGGAAAACTATTAAAAAAAAATAATTCATTAGTATGCTGCAAGAAAACATTTGTGGAAAATAATATATCGCCGCCAGCTTGAAACGCTGTCGTCATTCTGACCATACATAGATATATACACGCACATACACACCTGTATATTTGTGCTTGAACGCACACCTAATTTTTTATATCTATAAAATATAGCAAAACGGCAACATTTGTTGTCGCAGTGAATTGTGTAAAGTGTTTTTCCAACATTTGAAATTGCGAAATTACTTAGTTTGCGTAAAACAGTGACAACGTGTCGAAGTGACTGTGACAACTGCCGCAAAAAAACGTGTTGAAAAATCAATTGCGAACCTCAAAAGCATTTTCGCTGCTTTTTGTTTGTGTTGAAGTTTGCTAGAGGTGAGCCTGCATAGAAATTTTCAACATTTCCTCTACTTTTTATGTAAAAACTTGTTACCAATTGCCATAGAGCTGCAAGCATGCAAAGTCTGCCAGGTAGTCTCATCTCTCAGTCGCCCACAAATATGCAAAAAAGCATCCTTCGGCTGAAATTTTGTTCATTGTTTAATTACGTGGCACGCGTTATGCCTTATGCCGACTCCAGCCGAGCATTGTTGGTGGTGCCCACGTAGCAATGGGTTGCCCTTTTTTTGCTGTGTATGACCAATAAGGCGATTTTACTTGTGGCAACGTGTCTAAGCAGAAGTGAAGACATAAAAACGTTTTAGAAAGCTTATTTTAAAAGAAAGGATTAGTTCCTTTTAAAGAATGCAAAAAAATTGAAAAAAAATTAAAATGAAATAAAAAAAAATGTCTTCAATCCAAAATTCAATTGCGAGAAGTTCGCAGCCCTGCAGGACCTTTACAAGTTTTACAAAATTTTGAATAGGAAACCTCAGCAAATCTGGCAAATTTTTTTTATTAAAAGTTGTTCATAAACCAACCACACTCTGCTATTATTATTACTTTAAAACATCTCTATATTTATATGTACATATATTCCTTTTAAAGGATCAACATCTCTTTATCACCATAAATTACAAAAGTACACACAAATTTATTGTAAAACATATGTTTTCATTTCTCTTTATTTATTAAATATTTTTCTCTCTCTTTTATTCCACACCTCACCCTCAAAACGCGCACACACACACACACCTTTACACCTACTCACACAAACACACCCACAGAGTCAAACGAGTGACATCACACTCGCCAATCAGCAAGCACAAGGACTTATACGTCAAGCGGACGCTCGTAATCGTCAGCTGATTGAACAGGATAACGCTGCATTGAATCGTTTGTGGAACGAATTGATTAAAGGTTTGGAGACACGTCGCGATTCGTTGCAAAGTATTGCCGAACGTTGGGACGATTTTGAGAATCGCTTGCATAGCTGGGAGAAGGCAATTAGCCGTTTGGAAGATAAATTCCGCAATGTCGACCCAGTAGTTAGGTCGCGTCGTCATTTGGAAGATACGAAGAATGCCATCCAGGTGAGTGTTTGTTAATAAGTGTTTACATATGTACATATGTTAATTTTGGGTAACAAATCAAGCATGGATTGAATAAATTAATTATGACAGTCTTATGAAGAAAGCCATGGGTGCTTAGAGTAGAATTTGTATTAACATAAATGAACGAAATGAGAAACATTTGAAAATAATACATACTTGGAATTTAAACTAGAAAAACTTAGCTACACGGTCAAAAATTTGGGTTTAATTTTTAAACCGAGCTGGGACTACTGCCTTTTTTAATCTTTTATAGTCTACTTTTTAAACCAGTCAATAGTTTTAAGCAATTTTTAATATATTCTGGTTTAAATTTTAGTCCAAAAAGTTCGTGGTTTAAAAATCAAACCAAAATGTTTTAATTCTAGTTTCTAGGTTTCATATATAGAAAATTTGGTTTAAAATCTTAACCGAAATAGAAAATGTTTGCACAGCGAAATGTGGTGTTAATTCAAACTCAACATATGAAAGCGCATTTATATGCGTGGCTGTAGCTGAGTGTGCAAAGATGCTTGATACAATTGGTTGCTACCAAGGCTGTCCGGGTTCAACACCAACCAGACGGAGCATGAAATTTAAGAATTTTTATTTTTTATTCTTAATTAAATATGGAAATGTTTGGGTTTAAAATTTAAACCGAACTGTTTAAATTCTAAACCCAACATATGTGCTCTCTTTTTTTAAACTTGGAAGGTTTGTATTTGAAACTGAATTTAGTTTGGTCATATATGTAGTCCAAAAAGTTTAAAATTAAAACCGAAATTTTTAACCGTGTATGAGTACAAAAATTGAGAGAACCAAATTTTTAAAATCGTAAAATCGTGATCCTTTTTGTATTACTTTCCCAGCTTCTCTCTGTGATAAATTTTAATTTAAAATTTCATAAAATATTTAGTTTTTGAAAATTTATTGTTAAAAAAATTTAGATTTAGTAAACTTGTGTCTATATACTTGCTTGTATATTTAAAGCGATAGCCGTTTTTGATATATAAATTCCAGTCAGGGCTGTTCGAAAGCTGATAATTATTGCAAACTATCACAAATTATCAGGGTTTGGCGTTCGCGTACGCAAACAACTAGCAAAGTAGGGGAAATTGAGAGCGCCAAGTGACAGCTGACTTGGAGGGGAAGTTGCTAATTCCTGCTGGAAAAAATTTTTTGCCTGCAGCAATTTGCCATCAAGAAAAACAGCTGATCAAAGTCATCTGTTTGCGAATTATGAAATTAGTGAAATTTATTTTGATTATATATAAGAGGAGAAGCTCGGCCAAACACACATACATATGTGTAAGCGCCAATCTATTATTATTATTATTATTATTATTATATTTAAGTTTAAAAAACCTTATTAGAACTGCAAATGTTTCGGAAGAAAGCAAACACTCATTTACTTATGTTTGCTTGGCAAATTGCTTTTGGCAAACTTTTAATTTATACTCTTTTCATGTATGTATGTATACAAAAATTGGATCAGCTGTACTAGCAACTTGCAAATTTTTGCTAATTTATTTTCAAATTTGAGAGATAATCACTCGTTACTCTCCTGCAAGTTTGTGCTGGATATTTTCACTGGAGATCTATTCGAACAGACTAAATATATTATCTATCGCCGCGCAGTGGTATCGCCTTATAGATTTTTTGGAAAAAACTAGGAGTTTGCGTACGGCATTAATTTTTCGTATGTAACATTTGTGGAAATTTCGTCCATTCGTTTGTAATATGTACTACTACCCTGCAGTGAAAACCCAAACCAGTTAGAAAAAATACTAGTTCATAAACTAGTATGTGCTTACCAGTTCGACATTTTCGAAGAACTTAAGCGTTCAGCGACATCTGCCTTTGAACTGCCAAAGCCTAAAATAAAACGCATTTAATTGCTTTTCTTACAAATGTCTGCTGTGGCGTCACGTGAAGACTACTGGTTCTGGTTCTGGGATCGCAGGTTCGAGACCGCTTGGAGGTGGCTAAGATTTTTAAAGTTAGATCAATGTAAGTAGGAATAATTATTTCAATTTAAATATAAATAACAAACTTAAAAATCTAGTTGCATTACAAAAAAAAGAAACAAATATATGGGAAGAAATACTTGTGCCATAAAAAAATGGGCTAAAAAAATATATATTTTTTTTTAAATCAAATTTAAGAATAACAAAAAAACCCTAAATATAAATAAAAGAAATATTATAAAAAAAAAAATAAAATAAAAAAATTTTCCTTGCGCCCGGGGCTTGAACCTGGTACCTCAGGCATACCACGCGAGTGCTTTGCTCTGTCGGCCATTGCAACTGTTGGAGCGCCGCGAACAAAAAGGCATGCTAATGCTTTTCATAGGCAATGGATTGGCAGACTATCTCATCAACTGGTATGAAGCTACTAGTATTTCTACTAGTAGATGCTGATGCATAGCCTGAAAATTGACATCTCGTAGGACATCGCAATGTTAAAAATACCAGTCGCTAACATTGAAGAAGGATAGAACGTGAACTAGTTGGGCTGAAACGCAAACTGGTAGAATTCTAGTTCACAACTAGTAGCTTTCCCTGCAGGGTATAAGTAAGCACTCTAAAAATTGGCGTGATCGGCTAATTTTAAATCATACCTGCCATATAAACCTAACCTCAAAATCGGCTTAAATGCCATAAAAACCCACCGATTAGCATATGACTCCGAAATTCCGTCCATACGTTTGTAATACTACTACAAGTGAACGCTCTAAAAATGGGCGTGATCGGTTTATTTTAAAGTATATCTCTTATACAAACCTAACCTCAAAATCGCCTTAAAAATTCCATAAAAAGCGAACCGCTGACAATATGAGAAATAACCAGTGGCAGCTGGAAATGATTTAGAGTGAAAGAGTAGCTATTAATTATTATTAATTATGTTGGTAGTAGTCTCTGACTGTAGGCAAATGTAGCTTGACTTGCAGGTCTAAGAATAAAAAATATGATTTTTTTCTACTTTCGTAAAATTAGTTAGTAATTGATAACCAAATTCTTCACAGTCTTTGTCATCTTAAAGAAAAATAAAAAATTTGAAGTCGGCTCAAGCAAAAGAAAACAAATCACCCTTGACTTTGAAATTTTTGAATACGATTAAATACCTAATATAAATAATTACAGTGAAACCTGTCACAGCTGGAAACACAAGAGATTCGAATTTTCGCCCATCTTAGATAGGTGTCCGGATAGAAAGGTTAAGAGGAAAACGATTTTTAATAGTACGGGATTTAATTTCATTAAACTCGTATTTATGTGTCCAAGTAGCCTCATGAATAGTTCTTATTTTCTCCATCCATAATTTCCACCAGATATTTCAAATGACCTAAACTTTCCTCATTTAAACCAAAAAAAGAAACAAAAAAAACCAGAAAGAATCAAATTTATATTTTCTGTAATCTGCTTACTGATCAGCCGTGCAGTCATAAATTAAAAAGAAAGAAACTAAGCCCTTAATTTATGCCTTCATGCTTTTGCTTCAATTTTAGTTTAGACTTTTCTAAAATTCTTAAGCTTACAATTACTTTTTGTTGCACCATTCATGTGCTTTCTCCCGTCTCAATGACGCTGAGTTGAGATAGTAATGAAAGTTTCTTTTTTAAAAATAGAATCAAGGTAGAAAAAGGGGAAAAGTGGAAAATAATTATGAGTAGATACATAGCTACAGTAGATGAAAATCATATTGAGCGGTGACGTACTTATTGTATAAGCAGGTAATTAAGTGATTGTAGAAACTTTGTGCGCACAGTTAAAATACTTTGCATTAACAATGAAGAAAATTTTTAGCCAAATCACGCGCTTGGTTTAGCTGCTTTCTAGAATTTGGTGTGCAGCAACAAAACTGTAAACAGAGAAAACAAATATGTAAAATCACGGTTTGTGATTTACGTTTTGGAGATGAGATGCTATCGATACTAACGGCTCTATTCTGTATCAGTGAGAAATTTTTGTCACAGTTTTTTTTTTTACGGAAATATATATGAGAAATTTTAAATTTGTCAGCTACAAAATTTGTGTCACCGAGACAGATAAGTATTTAACATGTTTAAAGTAACAGGGCAATTCTGGCTAAGACAGTTGTTGAAAGACAGTAGGCAAGATAGTTTAAAAGATTTGGTTTATTCTGACATGAAAATGTTACAAAAAAGCGGACTTGCCAACTTTCATGGTCAAAAGCTTTTTGACAGAAAGCACTTGAATATCATTTTACTCGTGCTCCTCCAAGGGCAATGGCTGATTGACCAAAGTACTGGCTTGCCATTCTCGAGATGCGAGTTCGAGCCCTTGTGCAGGAGAATTTGTTTTTACTTTTTTAAATTGAAGTCCTTTTTAAGTTTTTAACGTTCAACGTCTCTGGGGAAGGGGAATGAAAATAGAGATAGAGAGAAAGACACAGGATAGACAAAGAAATCATAAAGAAAATACAAAGCTAAAGGTCAATACTAAAATGATGATAATGACAAATAATACGATGAAGGTAAAAACAAAAGCAAAGATTGAAACTTAGCTAGAGGTAAAGATAAAGATCAAAACAAAGATACAGTTAAGGATAAATATAAAGATAAATATAAAGACGGAGATAAAGATAAAATGTAAATATGAAGATAAAGACAAAGATAGAAATATAGAACGAAAAGGAAAGAGATAATGATAAAAATATAGATATAGATATAGTATAAAATATGAAGACAGAGATAAAGAGACAGATACAGATAAAAATAAAGATAAAGATATGGATAAAGATACCCACATAGATAAAGGAAAAGCTAAAGATAAAGATAAAAAAGATGACAATAAAGATGAACATGAACTTGAAGATAAAAGATAAAAATAAGATTACAGATAAAGACAAACGGCAAAGGCAAAGATATAAACACAGGCATAGATATAGATAAAAACAAAGCCAATGACTTATGCCAAGGTTGGGTAAATGTCTCTTTACTTTATCTTTACAGTACAGTATGGTTCTTTTTTTGTTATTGAATATAAGTATTCACGATATAGACAAAGACGATACTTGCATGCTCTGATGGGATCGAATATCTTGATATAACCCTTGATAGGAGGCTGAGTTGGAACTCCCAACTATAGAAAACTTTTAGCGAAGTTGCTTCCGAAATTTAGTTATATTTCGCCTTCGGTTACAGAATAAATGGAAACTTGTTCAATTATGGCTCTGGAGACGATTTCACGATGTACTCCGCTCCATACTTACATTTAAACAGCAACGGTCTCGAAAGAATTGCAACTACAAATATCAGACGTTACTGCTAAAATAATTCTGGAAATTTAAAGAAAAATTTTTGGCAATTGCGGCACTAAAATTTCTATTCCAATTACAAGATGGTACAGTTTTTCAGGTAGAGGTGCTAAAGATCATGGATTTTGCTAGATGTTCAATAAGACAATCACCTCTAAGATCGTAAAAGAGGGTTTTTTAATAAAACTCACCTCTCGGCAGAGAGGAACAAGGTATAACTGTGCTGGGTTCCTCCAAAGCACTGTCTTAGACCGGCGATCAAGTTCCTAGCTGGATATTGAACCGGTTATTTACAATTGACTGTGCCTGAATGTGTTTGTCCAAGAAGCATCGGAACAGATTCTTTTGCGACTGTGCGGCTTAAGCCAAACAAAAACTTATGCATTTTAGGACTTTACAGTCGAAATACATATAAGACAATTTTAGCATTAATCCCGGAAGTTGAGAGCATGCATCTTTAAATTTTGGTAATTTCGTAACTGGGCTTTTTTCGGTTTTCTTTGTAAATTTAGAAAACCTACACTCTGAAAAGTGCGTGTAAAACTACTACTGAAAAGTGTTTATTTTTAAACCAGAGTTTTTGTAAATATAAGCACAAGATGTTCAAGATTTGATTTTAAATATGAGATATTCAAAATATACATATATAAATATACAGATTAAATGTTTAAAATTGCAAAAATTTTGAAGGTAAAAATACAGTTTTTACTAATAATAAATATTAAGTGCTCATATTTACTCAATTTTAGACAAGTTATGTTTAATTTTGCTCTACGTGACAAATTTGGTATGTAAAGGCAAACAGAGAGTGTTTAATTTTATAACACGGTGTGTAAAATTGCACACATTAATAAAAAGATTCGAATATTTAGCTAAAACAAAAAAATTTCACTTAATTTATTGAAATATATTTTTCCTTATTTCGCTCCAAAAATAGGCATTATTGATACATTTGGTAAAAAGAATTCTGTTTTCACAAGGGAAAAAAGCTTTATTACAGCTTTTCATGTCGAGGTTATTTGGCGGCTAAATATACAATACATATACATATATATTCACAAATTAAAAAAACAGCTGAGGTAAACAACATTACAAAAGAGGTTTCAGTAAGCAACAAATCAATTTGTGTCGCGCTATAAAAGCAAAAACAGAATAAAAACTACAAAAAAAAAACAAACAAAAAAATTAATACATACACACAACTCAGCCAGCCAGCGTGTGTTGATGGATGGGCTTAATACTTAGTTTTCGCTTTCGCGGCACAAATGGAATTCATTTGCTAATCAAATTTATATTTAAAACCTGACGTAAGCCGGCAAATGGAAGCTTGAGCTTGAAAGCGATTAACAACAGGCTTTGTAAAACTAAATCAAGCAAAAATGCAAACAATTCGAGAATAAAGAAAAAAGCAACAAACAGAAAAACGTGAAAAAGGAAAATACATAAAAGTTAAATAAGCAGAGTTTGTTATTTTTTTTTTGCGATATTTTTTTTTCAAATTTCAAAGTTAATGTCAGCATTCAAATTCCAGCAGTTTGAATTTGGGCAGGCGACAATTTGTATATATGTATAAATGTGAGCTTTGCAAACCGCATAAAAAATTTGCTGGAGAGCACGTGACACTTGTCGCCAATCCTCATGTCAACCAGTATATACTTTTACATACATACATAAGTCCATACCAGTAGCTCTGTAGTGAGATATTTTCATAAATGGGGTTGCGATGGATGTTTATAGACGTTTATGGTAAATGTCCGCTGAAAACCAAGTTCATGGACGATGCCAGTCAAGCGTACGTCATTCGAGTACATACCTGATCATACATACAAACACATGTATACATTAGGGCGGGTAATTCTTTTTTCCACATCCTTTCTAGCAGATTCGGATAAAAGTCCATTAGACCATACCTCTAAAGCCCATCTGGAGCCTGCGAAATATTAAAATAAACTATCTTTATTTAATACAAAGTATATCGAATGTTTTTTTTTTTTAATAAAAATTGTACTTGGCAGTTTTTTGGTTTATATATTTGATATACATACATATATTTTTTGTTTGAGAGATCCCCAATATGGCGCAACAAAGCAAATTATATGAACAGTATCAGTCAAAGCAATAGCACCTCATCTCAAAACGATATTGCCTGTCACTAATGTATTTTTAATTATTTATTTTTAGGAATTTTCAATTAAAATACAGTTTATTCTCTAACAAAACCCATATAAACCCAAGTTTAAACTTTGTAGGAAACTAAAAAACAAATCAAAAAATTTTCATTCAAATTTCAAACTTTTTTCAGAAGTGCTATAGCCGGTTTCACCAGCATTTTAAATGGAAAATGATTTTTTGTTTTTGGTCGATTTCTATATAAAATTCAAAAAGTTTAAATCCTTTTTCACTTAAATTGCTTTCGGGTAATTGGCTGTTAGAACTGTATAATGAAATGCAAGTTTCAAGTGGCTAATAGTGGTATTACCGTTGATTTTTTTGCAATTGTTTTTGCCAAAGTTGTTGCGGTTTGGCATCGAAAAAAATCGTTCCACACAAATTGAGCCGCCCTAGTATACATACATATGTACATATATGTACATGCACGCATACATACATATACAAATACAAGTATGAATAATAAGTAGTTATGCGTCCACTAATTGTAAGAGCAAATTACTAGCTTTTTTTGAAGTGAAACAGTAACCCATTGCCATCTGCTACCAGCAAATTTCGAGAAATAATTTGTGAAATAATTATTGCTTTTTGAATGCTACTAAAGACACAGTTAAATTCAAACGGTTCTTCTGATTATATTCTGCATTTGCGTTGATGTATGCTTATCGCCGCCGTACTTGAATGGCTCAGCTGGCAAGCTGGTAGCTTCAGTTGAGTATTGGGTCATCGTTTCCGCTGCCTTCGACTAGGGCTAGGTTTAATGGCTACAGTGCGGCCAGCATCAAACAGAGTGGAGAAGTGTTCCCTCGATTCTATTCTACTCAGCTTGTGCGTATCTTAGGTGCAATAAGATAGGGATTTCAGCTATTATTTGGTCCTGTGATTAAACGCACGCCCTAAATTCTGAATACGCCTAGCGTCTATCACTATATCATCGATTTGGTTTCTCGTCTTTAATGCTGGAACCTAGCGCTGCCAGATACTATGTTTCCGGATCCGGGATGAGGTTAAACGGTCCGTTATCAGACGTTTCGTCTGGGAGGCTGAATTATCCGTCGTTGAGTCCAAAAATCTCCTCATTGCCTACTTTGGTATGGATTTTAATATATTGTCTGTTCAGCGCTCATAAATTTAGTCTTATAAAAGTAACCTTTGGAAGCCTCGTCCTTCCCATCACTTGGGCGTGGGAACAAAATGATCGAGATAATGAAGAATCTCGTGCAAGGTGAATGGCAGTACTCGGCGGCGGCATCTCCTTTTCAATTTGGTTAACAAAAGGTTCAGTCAGATCTGCCTAAAAGTTGCTTGCCTAGAAACCTTAAATATTTGTCCAGTGCTGCATATGATCATGTGCAGCTAGTACATACTGTGGAGAAGTGTTTTGCTCCAGAACTAGTCCTATACCCAAAGCACAGTAATCAATATTGACCGAGACTGCTGATTGACTAGCTTAGGGTACCTCATTTTGTCCATAAATGCTGCTGTGCCACGGCACTTGAATCAGTTCAATGATATTTATGCCTAGAGTCGTTACGTACTCTCTATTTTGTTTTATTATGCTAAAGGTGATATTTACAGAGCCAAGTGCCTTTACGCATTCTTATGCTGCGTCTGTCAAGCTCAGCATCACTGGTGCGATGAGAATAACACCAACCGCAGCGCTCGAGGTTCTGCTTGACATGCCTCACCTTTACATTGTAACGAAGAAATATGATCTACTCTTTGAAGCAAGGCTCAACCCAGGGTATGCTGTGGAAGACAAGAATCATATATACCCTTCCAACCTCAGGATATTAAAACAAGAGGGCGAGCTGCGCATTAGCTTTCTAGACGTATGCCTTCCGAAATTTAACTTCACACAAAGTTGCAAGGTCCTTTTCCACAACAGAAGCAACTAGAACAGTGAACGCCTTAAACCCCGGAAAGGCAGCTGGTAAACTGACGGAACCAAGACTGACCACGGCGACGGAGCACGAGGCTACGGTATACAACCCAGAAGACTTCTTTTCACCAACATGGGCCAAGGTAACTCTGAATTTCTGGCCGCTTCCTAGGATGACCGTACCCAGAAGCACACGAACTAAATGCCATTCATCAAAAAAAAAAAACGCGAGGTTCCTTAGTGATTCAAATGAATCTAAGATGACCTGTAGCCAAATTGAGGTTTGTTACAATAGGCGACCTGTTCCCTCTTCTTAATCACTTAGTTTCAACTCAACAGCGGCGCTAGACTTGAGTTAATTCATGAGCTGATTCGTGCAACCCTTTAATACATACATACATATATACTGTAGATAAAAATAGAATTTTGCTGGAAGCTCCTACATAGTTCACAGAGTTTGGGTATAAATTCATGGATTGAAATCATTTTAGATTTTAAATTAGTTTTGAGGCGCCGAAAACTCGTTTTGAAGAATCCTTTGGAACCGTTTTGAAATCTCATAGAAGAGTTTGGAAACTTCCTCAAATATTTTAAGAAAAATAAACTTCCGTGATTGTCTTAACTATAGACGGGTATCTCTCGGTCAGCGCCTGAAGGAGGTTGTTCAAAACCTATCATGAGTTTTAAATGTAAAATATTTACATACTAAGCTAAGCAGACACTAACAATTTTGTTTGAGAAACATTCAACCGAAGGCAAATTGCGCCAAAGTAAACAAGTTAGCTTGCCGCCGGCATCTAATTAGTACACAACAAATACAAGCCTAATATGTATCTATAAATTCAAGAAAACAGCGAGCACGTTGTTCTACAATAATCGCAAAAAAAAATTTATTTCAAACTCTAGCAAAAACAAAACAAAAACAATTATACATAGTCATTAATTAAAATAATAAACATAAATTATAGATAACAGCGAAAAAAAAAATGTTATAAAATGCCAATTTTTCGTCGCGGTTGTTTGCCTTTTAAATTTTCTTACTGAGTTTTTTTTTTACTTTCAGTTTCATTAAAATTCATAAGCATTAAAACCACTTGATACATTAGCTAAACGATTGCTTACGTAAATTTTTTTAAGAAACAAAAACAAAGCGAAAGCAAAGGCAAAAAAAAAGCAAAAACCAAAAGTCAAATATGGAAATGACGACACGCTTAGCTATTCGACAAATATAGTCGTAGGTTTAAGTATGTATGTATGTACATACATTAGGGTGGCCCAAAAAAAAGTAGAGTCGGTGTTTTAATGCTCTCTCCCGCTAGGGCTGTTCTATATCGAAAAAAATATGCCCTAATTTTTTATTTTGAAATTAAAAATTGCTTAGTGGTCGCTCAAAGTTTTCCTTGTATTTTATATGGGGAAAAAACAACTTTTCGTAGAAATGGTATGGAATTCTTGTAAATCAATATTTTTCGATCGGAAAACTCTGGTTCTCTTTAGGAGACTTCCAATAATAATACCCAATTGTTTATTTAACCATTTTTTAATACTAAGGATTTTTTATTTATCCCGCCAATGCCTTTTCTGGCATTTTCTGCGGGTTTTGGCGGACCTATAAAATATAGTTACTATGAAAAAATGGTTAAATAATAAATTGGGTATGATTATTGGGAATCTTCTGAGGAGAAACATAGTTTTCCGAAAGAAAAATATTGATTTTTATGAATTCAATACCATTTCTACGAAAAGTGGTTTTTTCCGCATAAAATACTTGGGAAACTAAATATTTTTTCATCTCAAAATAAAAAATAGGGTTATATATAATTTTTCGGTATAGAACAATGCTAGGGGGTGAGAGCATAAAAATTTCGACTTTACTTTTTCCCACATGCATTTTTGGGCCACCCTAATGTACATAGTTGTGTACATTTTTCATTCTTTTGTTGAAGGCTGTTTATCAACTTTTGACTTCCTATTTTACTAAGTTTTTTATATATGTACATTAGGATGGTCATTAAATGTACAAAGCAAATTATTACATCAGAAGCCTCAACCCTCACGGGCTTTTCGTCCCGATTGAAGTCGGTTAAGGCGTTTCGCACAGGGGTCAACATTCAGAGTACTCTATGAAGTCGTCTTAACCGACTTCAATCCTGCCCAAAATTTATTTATCATTTGATTTTAAGGACCACTCTAATGTACATATGCACATATGTATACTTTTTATATATATGCTGCGCTAATTTTACTAATGGTATGTATGTACATTAAAGTGCGTCACTCCCCGTTCAAAAAATAAAATAAAAATAAAAACTATAAAAATCTGTGCTGTTTTTGTAACGGAATTGTAAACTTTATTATATTCTAAGACTACCGCCAAAATATTTCAGAAAAGTATTACGATTTACGTGAGCTGCAGAGATTTGGAGATTACCCCAAAAAAATTTGTTTTTTGAAAATATCACATCAGATTAGCTTAAAAGATGTGCACAAAAATGTTAAAAAAAAAACTGTATCAATAGCATCAAAATAATGTAATTTTTGGAGGCATTTGCAAATCGGTCCAGCTCACGTAGTCTTAAAATATAATAATTTTATTATTATGCCGGAAAACCCGAAAGTTTTTTAGGTGAAGTACCCTAATGTACCTAAATATATATGTATATGTATTTATTTACATAAGCCAGTAATGCTACATTGTATGTAGATTAGAGGGGCTAGTTTTCCATGAGGGCTGCTAATAATGCAGTAAAAAATGAATGCTAATCAAATTTTGAAAACTAAACTTTTTCGAATTTTTATGAATGCGAAATTTTTAATAGTTTTATGAATTGACAAACTTTTTTGCCCAGTACTACTTTGCTACTTAGTATGCAAGCTAACACGTAATGTAATAAAAAAAAAAAATTTTATGAAATTTTGAAAATTCAACTTTTTCGAAATTTCATGAATTCGAGTTTTATAATTATTTTGGTGAGTTAACGAATTTTTTCGACCAATTAAATAAAACCTTAATATGAATAAACAAATTTCTTCTTAATTTTTGAGCAAAAATTAAATAGTTTTAATAATTTTGAATATAGAGAATAATTTTTAGATAGACGTTCCCGCAAAATACATAGTCAACTTAAAAAAAAAATACAACTAAACTTTGTAATTAAAATTTTAAATAAACTTATTTTAATTTCACATTTCCTCCTTTTCGCGCATTTATCGTAAGTAGGTGCCAAAAAGCAAATTATACAAGTGAGCGTGTTTTATACCTTTAAAATGTATCTAATAATTTTAACTTCTTTTTGTTTTTACTAGGTGCAAAATATTTCGGCACAAACGATAATTTCGCCCACAAGAAAACACTGCATTGAAATATACGATAAATTATACAGGAAATTTGCAGCGTAAATATAGGATTTCAGCTTAACAATACTTAACTAGGGGATGCGTTGTGGGGTGTAGAACGAATTTGCATTAAAAAGTTAATTTCGAAAAAATTGCACATACGATAATGTATATCTTTGTTTTAAAAGTTTCATTAAAACTACGTATTATGCATTTACATATACATAAGTTTTTAAATGAATAAATATTAAATTCAAGTATGTATATAAAAGCATGTACATATCTACATATACATACATACATGTTCATATGTAAACACACAGCAATTCATACGATTCCCGTTCAACTGGTTTGCCGGCTGGCGAAAGAAGAAGGTCTTAGCGCTGGAAGCGCCGCGATTAATATTTATCAGCTTTTAACTTTTGCTTTTTCTTTTTGTAAATAAATATTCTATTTTTGTTGTTGTATCAGCTTCAGTGACTGCTTGTGGGTGTTCTCTCAGAATTCCTAATCAATTATTGTTTTATGCAGTTAAAAATAGCTTTCTCGTGGCAAGTTTAATAAAAATTGCATAATTATGAATGCCTGTTGTTTTGTGGGATTGAACTATGGGTGGTGGAGCGATAATCGATGCAATACTTTTTTAATGCATATATATATATTGCCGATAGCATTGCAGACTAAATTTGTAAATACATTGTTTTTTTTGGGCCTAAAGAAATTGCGCAAGTGTAGGATGTTTTTTTTGGAAATTTTGGAAAATGAGAGTTCAAGGCCACCAACCAAATTGCAGCACATTTTATGAGTACCATATGGTCTTTGCATCATATTTTAAAAAAAAAAAAGAAAAAATACAAATTTCACAATTTATCGAAATTCGAATTATTTTGGAAGTTATAGCTATTAGCTTTTTTCGAAATTGTTTAGATTTATTTGTTTTCTCGCGATTGGTCGTTTTATAAATAGTTAATAGTTAGTTTTATATTTTGTCATACTTTTTTTTTTTGTAAAAGTTATTAAAATTTAAAAAATCCGAATCCGTTTTTTCTTAAATTTCGCATTAGCGCAGAGCATATAGCATTTTCAGCAATGAATAAAGTTCTTCAATATTGTAATTTAATTCAATTCTTTGAAATACGCCAAATTCTTTTTTTTGTTTTAATTTGCATTAGTAGTAGGAGTGCAAAACAACGTACATATGTAATAATTTGCACTACAATGTCGTTGACACTTAGGTACTCAAAACGTTATGTAAAACTTCATAATTAAATTAACGAATGTAAGTCGTGCATGTGTCATACCATTAAAAATTCAATGACAAAGTGCTAAAACATGACGTGCCCCACGAAAGAATTTTCTTTTCAATTTCAATATTTTGTTGGTTCATAAAGACACATACAGATGTACATATACATATATGGACATTTATGAATATATATATCAGTACAAGAACATACAGACATACATATATGCGAATATGAGTTGTTATAAGTTTGTATGATCATTTTAGTTATTGTTAATTATAAATTTATTTCAATGAGTGCGCTTTGGACATTCGTATATGCAAGTATGTATACATTAGGGATGTTAATCCCAGGATTCTTGGCAAATAATACCGGGATTTTGGGTATTTGTAATTTGCACTGATGGTAATGATAGAAACTGCTTTCCTTGACTAATAATATTAATATTTGTTTTTATATATATAATATGTATAACACCGTGCGATAGTAAATTTTACACACAAATATCAATATATTCGCGAAACCATGGGCCAAATATCAGATTAAATTTTTTGGTACATAAGGGCTGATAAGTATTGAAAATACCCTCTTAAAATTTTATCTTTGTAATTTCGCAAAATTTGTTTTTGAAAAAATTATATGTTAGGGACTTATATAAACTCGATAACATCCTCGAATTTCGTAGCTTAAAAAATTACCTATATGTTCTTTAAATTCATAAAAATTTCCTTTTTCATTTGGTACCATTATTTTTATTCCACATTGCATTGAATTTTTTAAATAATTTTTGAAATTAATCATACCTTTGAAATTACCAAGTCCTGTAAAATAAATCCTGATGTCAGACAGAAAAAGTAAAAACGCCACTTTAAATAAAATGTAGGTTTCAAACCCATTTATTTATCATTTTTTTATGGTACATAGGAGAAATATAAGCATTTTTTTCGATTTAAATTGTTGAAAAGTAATGAATATCTAAACCCCGGGATTAGTCTGGGATTGTGATAATGACATCCCGAAAATACCGGGATCGTAAAAAGCGAAAAAATTAACATCCCTAGTGTACATTCATGTACTTATGTACATACCTACGTTTGCCAAAAAAAGTCACAGCTAATTTAAATGATGCTGAGTTGCTGCAAAAAAAAACGGACACTAGTATGAGGCGATGTTTATGTATGTATCTACAAAGTGTTGTGTATGATGCTACTTTGCAATACTTAGTTTTTATTTGACTAACCCCAAATTTCGTGGTCTTGTGTTGAAAGAGCCATGAGTCAAATTAATGTTCAAGAACATCTTAATTAATTGAAAAATATAGTTTTATAACTATTAGATCTAGCTGCTTAGATACAATTATTTGAATTAAGCAACCAATTTCAAATTTTGTAAAAGCGCATGGCAACTCGTGGCAAACTCATAGCTTTTGCAGAAGATGTGCTGATACTCTTCATGGCAGATCTACAAATCTTATATGAATCGTACAATTTCGCATAGTGTGATTTCCTTTACCGATAAACCAAAATACTAATGAATGTAATTTGCATAGTACATACTTACATATGTACATATGTACTTACATTAATGCTATTAGCCAACGTATTAACAGATTTGTGCAAATAAATATTTCGCATACGCCATGTGGCACCCTTGCTAAATAGTTATACATAGTTTTAAAAATGTAATAGGAAGTTTTTTAAAGTTTACTTTTTTTCAAAAGAAAGGTCTTTATGATATATTTTTGAACGAAATTCCGCCTTCGCATTTGGTTCGGAGACAACTTTATGATAAGATTTTTAATTTAATCTAATTAGATTTAAGTACCTTAGTGTATATTAAGATTCTACAAAATTTTTTTTCCGTCTTTGAAATTTTCCATACATATGGGTAAATACATTTTTTCGTATAATTGCTTTAAAACCGTTTTTTGATCGAATGAAAATATATTCCTTCGGGAATCTTCAAACAATAATTTTTAAAATGCACATTAAACTTTAAAATTTTAGTAAATACTTTTTTCATAGCCGATAATGTCATCTCTTATATACAAAAATTAATTATTTTATGTGTTCGTAGCTAAATTAAGCATGTTTTGGAAAAATATTAATAGTAAAAAATGCATCACAATTCTATTGTTGGAAGATTTTTGTAAGGAAATATTTTTGTTCTAGCAAAAAGTTGATTTTCCTGTGTATTTTTGGACCACCATAGTGTACGTTCTCCCGGGATCCCTTTTTAAGGTCTCGAAAATCCCGGGATTCTTGGCAAGTAAGCGATTTGGGGATTCTTGCTTTCCGCCCCCAAAAATGCGCTGTTGCACTGTGTGGTCAGTAGTTTATACTTTATTTTTTGGAGATTTACAATAAAATTAAAAGATTGGAAATGAATAAGCAACGAATGCTCATGGCATGTGCTTAACTCAGCGGAAAAGAAGTCTGATGATTTTTTCAGTTTTCCTAAAACAAATTCAGATTTTTCCCGTCAAAACGTTCTTTTTCGGGATTATTCTTGTTTTAGTTTTCGCGATCTTTTTCAAAAAAATTTTGAGATCTTTTTGAGACATTTCGTTATTTTCAGAAATTTTCGGGATCGTTTGTGTTACATTTTTCGGCCCAAGTTTTCGAATTTTCCAGGGTTTTAGGGATTTTGTCGGAACTATTTCGAAACTACTATTCTATTCAATATTTAGTTAAGCTAAAAATAACGCGGTATTTTGTTACGTAAATAGCATTCAGTGCTGTGAAAATTAGTAAATATATTTCAATACCTTAGGTATTTAGCGCACTTAATGCAAATACCTACTATCATACTCGGTATTTAGTGCCCTTGAAGATACTTGGGTACATAGTTCTTGGTTTTTTACAACACAAATAAGTACCTAAATACTTTTGTAGTAATTCGTATTTAGAAAACACAATTTTGCGCATCACTGTTGTTAACTACATCTTCGAAAAAAAAGAGTGTCAAGTAAGAATCCTACAATTTCGTTTAAAATACGCTTAGTACCCACTTCACAAGACATGTCAACAATTTTAGATTATTATTTTTTTCTTATTGAAGTCGAATTTCTTTTTAGTCGCTGTATTTATTTTGTGCAACTTTGTCTTTTCACCTTTTTAGGAAATACTCGCCGAATCTGAAGAACTTAAATCATCACATAAAGAGATTGAGACGCTCTCAAAATCAATCGTCACATTCCTTGGGGAAGTTCACCAACCCACATCGCAGGCCCTACAGGCCAAAGTGGATAACTTAGTACAGCAGCAAACAAAGTGAGTACCTCAAAGTAAAAATTTTGAAATGTAACATGTGATACACGTATATGAAAACGGAAATGCAGTCAGCCCGTGGAAAATTAGCATATTTTGTGATGTATAAACATAACTCGATAATTATAATATAATAATAGGGATGTTGTTTTGGAAGTAACTAGGAAAACGAATGCGAAAACGATTATGTACAAAAATAGTATTTTATATTTAGTAAATACGTAGCAAGACAAGAAAAAATAGGAGTACGAATTGGAATAAGAACATGAGTACAAATTTATAAATGTTATGTATGTATGCATATTAGGGTGGTCCTTAAAATATCAGCTGCTAAATTTTGTGCGAGACACCCCTTTAAAAAAATTTTAGGGCACGCTAAAGGGGTTCAAAATATTGAAATTTTACCACCTATTAGCCAGCAAGTTTTGGTTCGATCAAAGCAAGTGGTATGTCGTTTGACGCGTATTGATCGAACTTATCAGTTCATACCCCGCAAAACCTAAAAATACCATTACCTTACCCTTGCTTTGTAGTCATTGAGATTATTAAAGAAGTAACTGCCAAAAGCATTTGCTCTCCGTTTTGCTAGAGCCGGGTAATGACTAGGAAAGTTTAGGAAGAGGAAACCCGTCCTCATACATGCAGTCATACGAAGGTGCGTCCTGTCTGGGTGCGTGTAATTCAATCAGACAATGTCCGGTAAGAAATCCATTTACAATGCACAAGTCTTGTTAGCGTTGAACGTTTATGGCTTGCCAGAGTGTTCTACCAATATGTCAGGATCCATTCACTTGTCATCTTGCATTGGCAATTACTGTGAATTTTTCTTAGCTTAAATGCTTCTCCGCCATAAAAAACACTGAGGAGCAGGCGGAAGCTGAATTATATACCTAATTGGATAGGGTGTTTTTCAATAAAATTCTAAAATAGGGCGTTCTTGAAAAGTTTTTTTGAGAAAGGGCGTTTTCGAACTGGCTGCCGAGATAGGTCGATCTTCCACTCAGCAGTCGATATACACACCACAATATTGTATATCAGCTGTTTGCTTGTATACTAACGATGTTTTTTACTACTAGCACGGTGCTGCCATATTTTTAATCACTTAGATTAAGAGCTTATTGAAACTGAAAGGATTAATCGAGAATTAAATTAAAATTAATTTCCACTTAAATGAGTTTGGTGAAACGCAGCTAAATGAGAAACATTTTATGGACTTAATTTTGAAATTAAAAATAATCGTAGTTTTTTTTTAATAAAAATTGGCATTGAGAGCATTTCCTTACGGCATTTATGTACATATTTATTTATTAAATGACATATATGTATTTTTTTTATCATTTTATTGCCTAGTGGAAATTCGGCATTAGATTTCGTTTCCACCAATGTATGCGAATACTATCTAAGAATTATTCCACATTGGAAAACTGCTAGTGACTGTAGTTATGAGGCAGCCCTGCTTCGCCTTCCAAGAAAATTTATAAATTTTAGAATTTAAAGCTTTGTTCATTGTGTTGTTACTGGAATTGAAGATCTAGAATATTATTTTTTATATATTTCTATGCATTCTAGTATTGGTTTTTGCCTCATTTGCTTTGTTACTGAATTTAAGAACATTGTTACACCAACAAACCCATGTCCGAAATATTGCTTTAGATTAAAAAAAATCTCTAATAACTTGTGTAAACGCCTTAACCAAACCCCATCAAATTGGCGACTGCACCTCATTCATTTTTTTTTTTTGTCAACAGGTGCACCCACGACGCTTCGCTTTTAGGCGAGTCAAAATGTATTGAAAAATATAAAATCATATATCGAACTATAATTAACTATTATTAGCAATCTTATCGCTAACCATATACCGGAAATTCTAGTAAATAATGTGACGCTACATCTAGTATGTAAATACCTTACACTACGGCATTCTCCTATTTACATGCAAACGTATTTACCTCTCCAAATAATTGCCGCTGCTGATTTATTACAACCTGTTGCAGTAATATTGTGAACCACATCTTTAGTAACTCAATGCGATCGTTGCGGTTTTTCTACATTTTGTATACATAGATACTTTCAAAGTTTTCTCTCATTCACTCATTGGTTGGCGCTGCTTTCACAATTGCATAACTTCATTCGCACTTGTAATCGCTACCAGAGTGTCTACAAATTGTTGAAAAATGTCTTAATTTTACTATCTAGATATGTATAAGAGTGGCGTTCCTGATAATGTGAGATACCCGACACTAAAGGCAGCAGCTCCCTGTGTGCTGCTGGTCGTGGCGTTAGTGGCGACAAGGCCACAATTGCGGTAAGATCTCTAGCTCACCTAATGGCAATTAGAGTCGTAGCGGTTTTGTTATTGATATGCCAACTGTCTGTGTGCTCTGAAGCGTTTATCCATGGTATCATTGCGCGTATTTATGTATTTTGTTGGTTTGTTTCAAGGCAATGCAAATTGATTTAATTACACGCAGGGGCCGAGTTATGTGAAAGTAAAGACCTCGAGCGTTTTATTAAGATTCATATTATTTTTTAAGTAGCTGCTTCCGCGTAGCAGATTTATTCGAGGAATAGTAAAGAGATTAGTAGAACAGTGAATAAATAAACAGAATTTCAGTCCAACTTTATTCACATGGATGGTGCATACTGGGCATTTGGCATTAGATATCTCTTTGTCACGAAAGTAATGTGTATAAATTTTTGCTCACACTCACACTCACACATTTCTCTGCACAAGACTTTTTTTATGGTTCTTAGTACTTAGTACTACCCACAAATAAAGCATCACAGTCTGGCGAAGGCCGGATAATTGCAGAGAAATTGCTTTGTACACGGTTTCCGTTTATAAAAAAAAAAGTTGGTCTATATGTTTTCGAGCACTCTTTGTCTGAAAGAAAATGCCTAGCACCGTCAGCAAAAAATATTATTAAAAATCAATGCAAATTCTTATCTTACTAAATTCAAGGGGCTATAAAACTGCATACTTAGAATTTTTTTTAAAACATTCTGAATAAAACTGATTTTTTATAATTTTTGTAGAGTTTAAAATTAGGATCTATATGGTTTATGTTCTATAATGAGCTTTAAAACCGCATATGTATATAACTTTTTCTAAAAATTCAAAAAAAAAAAAATAATGTTGGTGAATTTTTTTCGTACGAATCGAAAATCATGACATTTTCTTATAATTTTCTATACGAAAATTTCGATTCGTACGAAAGCCAGAATACGCCTCATTATGTAAAGTTTTTTAACTGGAATAGGCGGCCAATTCTTGTTCTGTGAAAACTGGAAGTGAAAAGATTTTTCATTATTTCACATAAAATTATGCTGAAAATTAATTTATTTGTCAAAAAGTTTTCACTGTGAAAAGTTTTATCGCAAAGATTTTTGGCTATGAAAAAGATAAGGGTGGTCATTTTGCTCAAAATCACAATCTTTTGATAACGAATAGCATTATCTTTTACTAACAATTATATACCAAATAATTACTTGCTAGGTGTTTATTGAAAATCTTTTAATATGTGAAAGTTGCTTACAAAAAGATAAACTAAAATGGTAAAGTGAAAAACTTAAATTTTCACTGAATTTGAATTTTTTATTTCACTTAACCGGTTCATAGAAGGGGAATTGGCTCCCAGGAAAATCGATTTTTTTTTTTCCAAAATTCCTACTTTCTCCGCACTTTGCACAAAAATTATTCAATATAAAGAAATTCAAACTGGAAAGTCGTGCTCGAAAAATCGTATCTAAATTTATCGAATTGGATGAAAATTGCCATCTGCAAAGAATTTCGAAAAATAATTTTTCAAGTTTCCCTCACTCTGCAATGGCTCGCATAACGCTTATTTAGAAGCTCACTGATGTAACCAACAGTTCCCGATATGCTTGGTCCCACAGTTGGATTCAGTCCAGTTGAACACTGACCGCAGTTCGCCAATTCATCAGCTATTTCGTTGCCTTGAACATCACAGTGTCCCGCTACCCACACAAGTTCAAGCTAGTCATTATACCTAAAGCATCTTAAGTAGCCCAGTGTCGTTAAGTCCAGTGACATTTTTAGTCTTGGAGCCATCGGTAAAGAACGTTTTTATCGAGAAAATCTAGATAGTGTTTGGATCTCTTCATATTCTTCTTCCTCCAAAAGAAACTCCAGGCATCACTGGGTCGTTGTGTGCCGAGAACTTTGTACACAACTCTTACTGTTCGGAATTCCCAATGTCGTGTCACAACCCAAAATAGAAATTGTGGTTTTTACCATTAGCTAAGCCACCACAGTGCAGCAGAATAAGAGATGATCGGTAGGTATTTATATCAAAGTACCATATAGCCGGTCTCAGACCGCAGTTATTATTAAGGGCTATTTAAAATTGCGGCAGCACCACTTTGGGCGTTCGCTCAGTTTCTTCATAAATATGTATTTTACTTCCTGTGCTGTGGTCGATGTACCTTCAAAAGTTGACATTAGCACCGCACAGTGGGAAAAGTAATTTATTTGTGTGTTAGCTTAAGCATTAAGAGATTATTGAAATGCCATGCTGAAGGCAACTAAATACATAAAAAATGTGCATATATCAGAAGTTTTGAGGCTTTTGCGAATAACTGTAAAACTGGCATATATGTAAATATGTACATATGCGTCTGTACATACCTCTATAGCCAAATGGAGCTAAATGCAACTACAAAATAAACTAATTGACAATTATACATTGTCAGGTAATGTCGGAAGTATGTACTTACATTTGTACTATACAGTTGCAGATCTTTGTTTTAATAAAAACAGTCGCTGAGATTGCTAAAATCGTATAAAAGCGCAAATACCACAAACATTTCAAGGCAAAAATGGAAATTTCAGCAAAGTAAACTGAACCGTACCACAAAGTATCTCGCTAATACGTAGATACATACGTATATAGTATGTTTTTTAATCCATTAAGTAAACAAAATACGGACTACTCCGCATATAGCATATGTATTCATATGTGTACATTAGACCGTACCACCCTACAAGCAAAAGTATTTTTGCAGGGCAATTTCGAAAAAATGTTTTTGTTTATTGTCGAACGCAGCGGTCGCCTTTTTACATTATTCGGCGGCACCTATCGGCAATAACATTTTTTTTTTTTTTTAAACAGTTCTACTATAAACTTCTAATCAAAAAACTTCCTCAGCAAAAATTTAATGATTTTGGGGGAGCTGCAATTTACTTACATTAGGGTGGTACGTTAGGATGATGAGAACTGAGATTTGGTGGGTACGTATAAAAACGGAGTACGAGGTGAATGAACTTTGGAACAAAAAAAATTTTCTCCTCGAGACAAGAACATCGATATATAATGCCTTAAGATCCGACTGCAAATTACGAACAAAAAAATTAAAAATTCGAATCGAAATACTTCCTTAGTAAAAATTTAATGATTTTTGGCGAGCTTTAATTTACTGATATAGAGGTGGTACGGTAGGGTGGTAACAACTGAGATCTGGTGTGTACGAACAAGAAAGGGATACTTTGGACTACATAAATTGTTCTCCTCGAGACACGAACATCGATATACATATCATACATATTTTAAGATCCGACTGTAATTGCCGGGCAACTTTTTTTTTTTTGAATTTGCTTTGAAAAAATTTTTTTTTTGCTGATATGGTCTAGTGTACATACATACATATACATATATATCAATGTCATATTTAGCGCCATTCTGCCTAGAGGTTGAGTGCCGTCGTTTCCTCAATTGTTTGTGGCTTGATAACGATAATTGAATTTAGTACTCGATCTGATTTGATTTCTTTCGTTGTTGCCAATAAAATGACATTAACGCTGCTATCCAACATTTCTAGTCGTACTAAAATCGCACATTAGCATGTGTATGTGGTTGTACGGTGGCGGTCATATAATTAGGCACCCGATATTTTAACAAGTTCTAACTAGATTTTTTTTTATTTTTATTAAATTTTTTATTTTTTTTATTTTGTATAAAAGTCGAACAAAAACTATGTAGCTAAAAATTTAAAACTTTGTACAAACACGAAGGATTTAACTCTTTATTCGGAATTTTAATTTTAAAAATTCTGTAGTCTTGTAGCGCAATAAATATATGTATGTATAATAGAGTGCAAGCTTGTAGCACCTGGGTCTTTCCGTTGATTTTTAGCGAGTTTTTTTTATAAATGTAGTTAATTTTTCCTAATTTTTTTCTACAAAGTTGTAAATTCGAACTTAGATGATTAGAAGTGAGCTATACGTTCATAAAAAATTATACACATTAAATAAACAAAAGAAAACTAGCAAAACTTGTTAAAATATTGCGTCCCTCTTTAATTTCCCGCCACTGTACATAAGTACATATTTATGTATGTGAGTTTATTTTTTATGCATCTGCGAAATTCTAAGGGTAAACTGTACGACCACTATTTATTTTTAGTGTTGACAACGTGAAAAAATGTCAAGAGTGTATGCGATATCGAGCGCACTTCACACTTGGCGAGAAGCGCGTTGAAAGCGTATGCTGAGCGTGAGCGTTCTTAAGTCACGTGAAATTTAGAAAATCGCAAGAAATAGATTTTTTTATTATTTATTGGTCAGCGGTAGCAAATACATACTTGCGCCGGCACGTCATTAGTGGCTAACCAAAGTTTAGGGAACACAAATAGTTAATTAAATAAGGAAACATTGTGTGACAACATGCTGCGTGTTGCTGTGTGTTTAGCAACATTTGCTCACATACTCCCAAGCTTTTTCGCCGAGCTTTCATTCTCTCATATGATTGTAGCCACTCACTCTCTTTCTCTCTATTTCTCAATCTGCCTCTCCTTCTTATGCTCTTTTACCTTCAAAAGCTGCTCGTTTCCGTTTCCATTTCGTATCGTTTCAAGATTAAATTAATCTATCGTTTTTTTTTTGGCCACCGCAAGAAATTCACCACAAATCTCTAACTTGTATTGGTGTGTCAAAAAATCATATCTACTTAATAGCAAATTTTCGGAAAAAGCTAAGAGCACAGCTAGCTTTTACAATTTTCGAGGTCGTTCATGCTTACCAAAAATGTTTTGTGTATGCTTGCGTGATTTTTGAATATTTTTTTTTATCGACTCTCGAAAAAATAAGTAAACAAACAGATTGAAAATGTTAGTGTTGCGTGGTTTATATTTTTTTTTTTTGTGTATATAGATTTATTAGAGTTGCGTGTTGACAGCTGCAGAGTACTATAATGGAAGGCATTTTTTGGATATTTTTAGTGTCATCCATTTTAGAGTTTCGGGAAACAAAATAAGAAAACAAGTTTTCTAATGGCAGACTAATTGCTTTCTATTTTTATTGCAGGGGAACTGGTTGTCCATGATTTTTATTTTTATTTTTTGTTTTTTTTTTCACACACAGACTTGAGAATTGATTTACAGCTTTTTAGTCTTTATTTCATTTAGTTATTTATTTTCATTATATATTTACTTTGTGCCTTAATGCTTGTTTACAAATACGTTTTTACTATGTTGTTGAGTGAACCCACACTGCCTTTCGAGTGCTACACCAAATTCTTCTTTCTGTGTTTTTTTTTTGTATGCCTTGTTGCTGCTATTGAATAACGCACAGTGCATATTTATATTCTCAATATTTCTTGGAAGCATCAAAAGTTGCTGTCATCTTTCGACACCAGAAGCAATTAATATCTGTTCGTATTCTCCAGATTTTACCGCATATTTTGTGAGCGAAAAAAGTCTGACGTAATTGCATAATTTTCTTTTTTGGAAGGAATATATGTATAGTTGAATGCATAATTTAACTATTAAATCTTACGCATGCTGAAGCAGTAAAAATATATTGTACGCTACTCCTGCGTCTTATTACTTTGTTTTTTTTTCACTTGCAAAGATCGAACATAAAAGTGCGATAATGACTCATTAACCACTGAAATCACTCTTAATTTATTTTCTTTACGTATTAATTAGCATAATTCTAGGAGCATTTGCATACCAATCAGTCTTCTATAATAAGATTTACACAGAGAAAAATATAAATACATATACGTATGGTTGCCTCTTTCATTCTATCCTATCCAAAGAACGGAAGATTGGTATTTTATAGAAGCAAAATGCGGGCTTCAAGCGTAACCATTTGGAAATATGTAGATCAGCGCGATGTTGATAGACAGGCTATATTAAAGCCTTTTGACCTGTAGATGAAAACTACTACAAAACTATATAAAAATACGTTCTCTGAAAATGAAATAAACTAAACTCAGATGATTCCATCAGTGTGTCAGATGAAAATGGAAACATTTCTATTTCGTATGTACGTGCATCAAAATCGACTAACAACTACTCTCTGCTCTTGGAGCGGTGCTAAGAAGCTCCCAATTGTCCGGCCAACAAATTAACATTTCTCTTGAAAGAACCCTAATAACTTAACAAACAACTTTGTTGCTTCTCATACTACTCAGAACGTGATATTCTACTGACATTTTGACCGCAAATGTGTTATGCGGTTGATGACAAATACATACACATATACGTACATATGTATGTATGTTTTATAAAAGGCATTAAAATTATATTTTCAGTAATTCTTTTAAGCTTCATTGCTCGCCAAAGTCATCTAGTGGCGTCATTTTCTATTTATTACCAAAAATGTACTAAACACATTCAATCATGTGTACATACATACTAGTTTGTGCATAACATTTTAATACCCGAAATCTCAAGAATTTCACCAATAAATTCTAATGCAATTGCGACATGCGCAAATATAAAAAAATTTTGGAACTGCGCACACAAAAACATGTGTCATCTGGCGCGAATTGGGCGTTCGTACATTTGGAATGAGTAAATGCAAATTTAAATGCTGGATAGTAGCAAAAAAAAAAAACGGTTAGAAAAAACAAGCAAATATTTAAACAAACATTACAAATCCCGAACATGCATGTACATATGCATATTAGACTGCATCACCAAGTATAATAATTATGAGCGCGAAAAAATTTTTTAAGTCTTAAAAAACGGGTCTTGTTCAGGAGCATTTCAGTATTAGTTGGGGACTAATTCGGGGCTAGGTGGCGAGTAGTTAGGGCCAGTTGGGGCTTGGTTTGGGGCCCGTTCAGGACTATATACAAAATTTTTTCGCACTCATAATTATTATCAAAAGACTTTTATAATATAAGTCTCAGATGAAAGTCTTTGAAGACTTAAAAATATTTATCTTAATCATAATTATTATGTCAAGACTTTTATAATATAAGTCTCAAAATAAAAGTTTTTGAAGACTTAAAAATATTTATCTCGCTGATAATTATTATGAAAAGACTTCTCTTATATAAGTCTTACAAATAATACTTATCGATGACTTAAAAAATTAACTCACACATAATTCTTATCAAAAGACTTTTATAATTCTTACGAAAATTTGGATGACTTTTTTAAAACTCCACGATGAAATAATTATTATTATGGGCCCCTGCTCACAAGTCTAAGTCGGAAGAGTTTTGGTTCAGTTATTCAAGTTTTTCTTATACCAAACTTTGAAAAAATCTCATTACGATTCTGTTCAAATTTTTTTTAAATTTTTTAAACAAATTTTTATGCACATTTTTTAAGCTAAACCGTTTTGTCATTTGAGGGCATTTAAAAAAAAAACTCTAAGAATCTAATTTTATTCATAAAAAACTACATTTTTGGAGGTATTTTCAAATCGGTCCAGCTCACGTAAATCTTAATATTTTTCCAAAATATTTTGGTGGACATCTTAAAATATAATAGATTTTATAATTTCAATGGAAACACAGTACCGATTTTTTTTTGTATGTCGAGTGATGCAGTCTAATGTATATAGTATGTCGATATTATATACAATTGACAAGGCAGGAAGCAAACCAAAATCAAGTAATAGAACCCCAACTACAGTGATGGTAAACAAATAAATGACTTCATCGTAATGATAATTTAGATATTTGGGTGAAGGAATATTTAAAAATATTTACCAAACAAAAATTAAGGAATGCGAGCATATGCCACATGCTTTGTGGTTTGGTGGTCAAAGTGACAGCAGCATTTAATGACAGAATGGCGCTAATGAGCCGAAATGCATGGACGCGTATGTATATTTGTATGTATGCAAGTGAGTGAGTTTATGCGCTGCAAAAGTAGATAAGTATGTACATATGTATTTAGTACAAAATGAAAATAAAGAAATGCAAAATATGTGGCAGTCAGCCATGATGCGCTATTACGCGTGCTATTTAAAGCAAAGCAAAAAAAAAAAATCTAAATAAAAAACAAAAAATATCAAATTTAAAATCGGGTCACTTGCAAAAGTGAGTGAGTGCCAAAGTGAAATTCGACTAAATAAATATGTGTTGGCCAGAGATCGCGCGACAAGCGCTTTTTTCCGGCGCCTGGAAGCTACATACATCGACCAGCTAGATAAATAGACAGTCTCAGACCATTCACAAACAGGTTACCATCATTTGCATGCACTTGATCTCAAATACCATGGAAACCAATTCAGTACACACTTGACACTTGTGTTTGTACATATGTATGCATGTATGTATGTATGTCGGATGCTTTTGCACTGCTTATTTTAGGTGCCAGCTACAACTTTGTGCTGACATTTACGGCTGCACGTAAGCAGCCAAATTGATCGATGCGCCGCGGCCGACATTGTCAATTGTATGGCGAATATTTATTTGTTTTTATTTTATCGCTTTTATTCTACACGTCCATTTAACATTTTATAAAATTTTTTTTATTTTTTTTTGTGTGTGATTTTTTGGCTTTTTCGACACTTTAAAATATTCAAATTTATATACAAATTTATCTTTGCCCGAAATGAGAATGGGTTGAGGATGGCAAATTTCACACCAACAAACAGGCGCGCGATTAATAAAAAAAATGAATGGCTTGCTGACTGCGGTCGCGCGCTTTGCTTGCCAACCAAAATGAACGCCGAGTGAGGTAATCGCGTAATTATAAGTTTATTAATATTTATTTTGTTTTCATTGCGCTGAGTGGTGGCGTAATTTTTTATGCAAAACTGGCATTTTTTGGGAATAAAAAGCAAACAATAAAAAAATAAACCAAAAGGGGGGGAGCAGAACAAAAAAGTTGTAGAAATGGGTTTGAACTAGCTTTAAACAAACAATTAAGTTTAGACGTAATGCCGTTGAATTTTTAAAAATATTTCTACGCTTTCGCTTTGTTTCCCTAAAGTAACTATGTAGTACGCAGTTTTGCGAGCCACGAACGTGTACGTAGCGTACCGTAGAAGTGCGTAGAAACATATCAAAATTTGCTGTTGATAGAGGGAGAGAGAGATAGAAGCAACCTCAAAGTCACGTTCATGCGGTGGTGAGCTTTCGTTATCACGCAGGCCCCATAAGATAGACCGTGTCAGCTGACACGTTCTCCGTTTTTACGTCCGTGGGTAACTGCGCTTATATACTCTCTTTGCGTGCAGCAATAGCCGACAGGGACAAGTCTTGTCCAAACTGGCACGTAAGGCAGTGGGAAAATGAACCACCGCCTCATCAATGGCTTGAGTGGATCGTATCCTAGCTGACGTTGTGGTCTGGTTCCCAAGCTCCTCCCTAAAATACGGCCTGTCCTTTTATTTTAAGTTTCGCATTGACGCAGAGAAAATAGCGTCCTCGCCAAGTTGAAAGTCGATGTATCTGCGGTCCGAGAGCGAGTATTCCCCCAGAACTCCCCAGTTTACCCAAACAAAAATTAGATAGGGTAAGATTGATCACTTCTTGTCTTCTGGGCGTAACAAATGTTGGCTTAGAGAGCCCACATTCGCATCATTAAAATTATCTGAACCTTGTTTTGGAATATCTGGAATATTATTGGGCGTGGTTTTTCTCTAAACGATTCAAAAATTCTCTTCTTTAGCAGTTTCTTTTAATTGTTTGTTTTTGTTTGAAATCCCAGTCGTTATGAAACCCCAATCGAAAATCGTTCATCAATTGTATAGGATCGATGTGCAGCTGAGTCGAGATTTATGTACGTATAGTTATGTTAACAACTGTACGCTCACTTTTCGTTCACATAAAGAGAAGGCCTTATCAAATGAACGTTTCGTTTCCATTGCTCTAGATTTTGCTTAAATTCGCCTACTCTATAATATAGCGTCATTCTCCTGCTGTATATAAATACACACATACACAACATATCTCATTCGATTAAATTTCACCATACCTGCTTGCTGCTCTCCACCATGCAAGAAACTCAAAACGTTATACAAGTAGGCAAGTAAGTTTTTATTGTCCATTGTTATCGCTCTTTCAAGTTTGCAAAAATGCAAACACACATTCAGACATGCAGATACATATATGTAAATACATAAGCGTACATGTGCTTAATGGACTTTACAGCCGGCTTTTTTATGCCGGTTAGATACATATTGGTGAGCTTATCAAATGACTTTACTGTGTATGAAGCGTGTAAATGTATGCCGCGAAAGGCAGCTCAAGTGGGAGGTGTATGTATGTATGTACATACATATGTTTAAGAAAATTTCCCTGTTAAAAATGTTGATTCATAATTTCGTGATTTTCGTAACTTATAAGTAGAAGACTCAAGTGCAAAAAAAGTGCGCTGAAAAGCAATTAAAACAATTTTTGATGTGCAAATTTGTTAGCTAAAAATGTGCTAGTAAAATAAAAACAATAATAAAAACAATAGAAAAATGGCAAGTACTTGAAAATGGCACAGCCAGAATAAGCAAAAAATAAGAAAAATAAAAGAAACATGCGCCTCGGCAGCATTTAATGAGTGGTGAATAAAGCGCTACATAGCTGCGATCGAAATAGCCTACAAAACGAGTAAGCGACAAGATCACCACGCTTTTACACAACACTTACCTACACACACACGCACACGCACACACAAACTGGCAGATAATGTGTAGTATATATGCTGCACTTGGCCGGTTCTCGATCGAATGACGAATATCGCTGAGGTTGCCAAAATAATTTCAATAAAAATCAGTTGGAATTTAGCGTTAGAGGAAAGCGGATGTGATTTACTGGATGGCTGGAAAATAATAAAGAAGCATCAGCTCAAGCGAAAGAGAAAGGAATTTCGAAAGGAATTACAACTACATATAAAAAGAAAGAAAAATAAAAGAAAACGTGCGTTAAACGAGCGAAAGAATAAAATAAAAAATTAAAATAAAAAAAACAAATACACAGCAGAATAAAATAGACATTCTAAAAAAGCTGTAGTTACAAAAAAATAAAATTTTATACCAAA
>NW_023458560.1:32041031-32070806 GCF_013731165.1 Rhagoletis pomonella
TGAATAAATTAGCTTCAATATTTACTGATTTATCGAAGATTTTGTATTTCTCTAAACTACCGTTAAATGGGATATGGGCGTGGTTATTGTCCGATTTTAAAAAGTTTCGGACATTTTTTATGCTGTACCAAGGCCAACAACTGTGCCAAATTTGGAAGGAATTGGTGCAGCGGTTACCAAGGTATACACATGTAACCATAAGTGGGCGTGGCTACGCCCATTTTCCAAAAATTTATAATATTCTTATTTTTCGTCTAAAAATTATTGTAAATATCAATTTTGAGTGAATTATCTTCAGTAGTTACTAAAATATCGCAGTTTTCGTATTTCTTGAAATTACCGTTATATGGGAAATGGGCGTGGTTAAAGTCCGATTTCGCCCATATTCAATACCAACCTACCTTGGATTAAGGGAAACCTACATACAAAATTTCGTTGAGATATCTCAATTTCGAGTTATCGTGTACACGGACGGACGGACAGACGGGCAGACGGACAGACGGACGGACAGACAGACATGGCTTAATCGATTTCTTTTTTCATCCTGATCATTTATGTATACATTTGTCTATATCTATCTCGATTCGTTTTGGCTGTTACAAACAACCGTTATGTGAACAAAATTAATATACCCTTGTGCACAAGTGCGCTCGGGTATAAAAATGTTTTTCAACCCAAAATCCAATTGCGAGAAGTGCGCAGCCCTGCAGGACCTTTACAAGTTTTACAAAATTTAGAATAGGAAACCTCAGCAAATCTGGCAAATTTTTTTTATTAAAAGTTGTTCATGAACCAACCACACTCTGCTATTATTATTACTTTAAAACATCTTTATATTTAAATGTATATTCCTTTTAAAGGATAAACATCTGTTTATCACCATAAATTACAAAAGTACGCACAAATTTATTGTAAAACATATGTTTTCGTTTCCCTTTATTTATTAAATATTTTTCTCTCTCTTCTATTCCACACCTCATCCTCAAAACGCGCACACACACCTTTACACCTACTCACACAAACACACCCACAGAGTCAAACGAGTGACATCACACTCGCCAATCAGCAAGCACAAGGACTTATACGTCAAGCGGACGCTCGCAATCGTCAGCTGATTGAACAGGATAACGCTGCATTGAATCGTTTGTGGAACGAATTGATTAAAGGTTTGGAGACACGTCGCGATTCGCTGCAAAGTATTGCCGAACGTTGGGACGATTTTGAGAATCGCTTGCATAGCTGGGATAAGGCAATTAGCCGTTTGGAAGATAAATTCCGCAATGTCGACCCAGTAGTTAGGTCGCGTCGTCATTTGGAAGATACGAAGAATGCCATCCAGGTGAGTGTTTGTTAATAAGTGTTTACATATGTATGTTAATTTTGGGTAACAAATCAAGTATGGATTGAATAAATCAATTATGACAGTCTTATGAAGAAAGCCATGGGTGCTTAGAGTAGAATTTGTATTAACATAAATGAACGAAATGAGAAACATTTGAAAATAATACTTACTTGGAATTTAAACTAGAAAAACTTAGCTATGAGTACAAAAATTGAGAGAACCAAATTTTTAAAATCGTAAAATCGTGATCCTTTTTGTATTACTTTCCCAGCTTCTCTCTGTGATGAATTTTAATTTAAAATTTCATAAAATATTTATAGCCTTATTCATAAAAAATAAAGTAGCTTTAAAAAAGGTTTATAAATTGAAAAATGTATGAAAACGTCAATTTATAAAGCTCTTTAAACCTACTTTATTTTTTATGAATAAGGCCATTAGTTTTTGAAAATTTATTAAAAAAATTTAGATTTAGTAAACTTGTGTCTATATATTTGCTTGTATATTTAAAGCGATAGCCGTTTTTGATATATAAATTCCAGTAAGGGCTTACTGGCTGCCCGCGAGGTGGCGCTGAGGTCGAACTCTAAAAAAAAAACGTTCTTATGGTTGGATTTAGCTTATAATTAGTCTGCTGTTCGACAAGCTGATAATTATTGCAAACTATCACAAATTATCAGGGTGTGGCATTCGCGTACGCAAAAAACTAGCAAAGTAGGGGAAATTGAGTGCGCCAAGTGACAGTTGACTTGGAGGGGAAGTTGCTAATTCCTGCTGGAAAAAAATTTATGCCAGCAGCAATTTGCCATCAAGAAAAACAGCTGATCAAAGTCATCTGTTTGCAAATTATGAAGTTAGTGAAATTTATTTTGATTATATATAAGAGGAGAAGCTCTGGCAAACACTAACATATGTGTATGCGCCAATCTATTATTATAATTATTATTATATTTAAGTTTAAAATAACTTATTAAACTGCAAATGTTTCGGAAGAAAGCAAACACTCATTTACTTTTGTTTGCTTATCAAATTGCGTTTGGCAAACTTTTAATTTATACTCTTTTCATGTATGTATGTAAACAAAAATTGGATCAGCTGTACTAACAACTTGCAAATTTTTGCTAATTTAGCGTTCTCGTACTTTTTTCAATATTTTCAAATTTGAGAGATAATCATTCGTTACTCTCCTGCAAGTTTGTGCTGGATATTTTTCACTGGAGATCTATTCGAACAGACTAAATATATTATCTACCGCCGCGCAGTGGTATCGCCTTATAGATTTTTTGGAAAAAACTAGGAGTTTGCGTACGGCATTAAATTTTCGTATGTAACATTTGTGGAAATTTCGTCCATTCGTTTGTAATATGTACTACTATAAGTAAGCACTCTAAAAATGGGCGTGATCGGCTAATTTTAAACCATACCTGCTATATAAACCTAACTTCAAAATCGCCTTAAATGCCATAAAGACCCACCGATTAGCATATGACTCCGAAATACCGTCCATACGTTTGTAATACTACTATAAGTGAACGCTCTAAAAATGGGCGTGATCGGTTTATTTTAAAGTATATCTCGTATACAAACCTAACCTCAAAATCGCCTTAAAAATTCCATAAAAAGCGAACCGCTGACAATATGAGAAATAACCAGTGGCAGCTGGAAATAATTTAAAGTGAAAGAGTAGCTATTAAGTAACATGTTGGTAGTAGTCTCTGACTGTAGGCAAATGTACATTGACTTGCAGGTCTAAGAAGAAGAAATATGATTTGTTTCTACTTTCGTAAAATTAGTTAGTAATTGATAACCAAATTCTTCACAGTCTTTGTTATCTTAAAGAAAAATAAAAAATTTGAAGTCGGCTCAAGCAAAAGAAAACAAATCACCCTTGACTTTGAAGTTTTTGAATATAAGATTAAATACCTAATATAACCAATTACAGTGAAACCTGTCAGAGCTGGAAACACAAGAGATTCGAATTGTCGCCCATCTTAGATAGGTGTCCGGATAGACAGGTTAATAAGAAAACGATATTTAATAGTACGGGATTTAATTTCATTAAACTCGTATTTATGTGTGCAAGTAGCCTCATGAAAATTCTTATTTTCTCCATCCATAATTTCCACCAGATATTTCAAATGACCTAAACTTTCCTCATTTAAACCAAAAAAAGAAACAAAAAAACCTAAAAAGAATCAAATTTATATTTTCTGTAATCTGCTTACTGATCAGCTGTGCAGTCACAAATTAAAAAGAAAGAAACTAAGCCCTTAATTAGTGCCTTCATGCTTTTGCTTGAATTTTAGTTTAGACTTTTCTAAGGTTTTTTAGCTTACAATTACTTTTTGTTGCACCATTTATGTGCTTTCTCCCGTCTCAATAACGCTGAGTTGCGATAGTAATGAAAGTTTCTTTTTTTTTTTTTGGGAAAAGCAGGCGTGAAAACAAAAATAGAATCAAGGTAGAAAAAGGGGAAAAGTTGAAGATAATTATGAGTAGATAGCTACAGTAGATGAAAATCATATTGAGCGGTGACGTACTTATTGTATAAGCAGGTAATTAAGTAAGTGATTGTAGAAACTTTGTGTGCACAGTTAAATTAACCATGAAGAAAATTTTTTGCCAAATCACGCGCTTGGTTTAGCTGCTTTCTAGAATTTGGTGTGCAGCAACAAATATGTAAAATCACGGTTTGTGATTTACGTTTTGGAGATGAGATGCTATCGATACTAACGGCTCTATTCTGTATCAGTGACAAATTTTTGTCACAGTTTTTTTTTTACGGAAATATATATGAGAAATTTCACCGATACAGATAAGTATTTAACATTTTTAAAGCAACAGGGCTAAGACAGTTGTTGAAAGACAGTAGGCAAGATAGTTTAAAAGATTTGGTTTATTCTGACATGAAAATGTTACAAAAAAGCGGCCTTGCCAACTTTCATGGTCAAAAGCTTTTTGACAGAAAGCATTTGAATATCATTTTACTCGTGCTGCTCCAAGGGCAATGGCTGATTGACCAAAGTACTGGCTTGCCATTCTCGAGATGCGAGTTCGAGCCCTTGTGCAGGAGAATTTGTTTTTACTTTTTTAAATTGAAGTCCTTTTTAAGTTTTTAACGTTCAACGTCTCTGGGGAAGGGGAATGAAAATAGAGATAGAGAGAAAGACACAGGATAGACAAAGAAAATACAAAGCTATAGGTCAAAACTAAAATGATGATAATGACAAATAATACGATGAAGGTAAAAACAAAAGCAAAGATTGAAACTTAGCTAGAGGTAAAGATAAAGATCAAAACAAAGATACAGTTAAGGATAATTATAAAGATATAGACAGAGATAAATATAAAGACGGAGATAAAGATAAAATGTAAATCTATACTAATTATATAAAGAGAAGTCCCTTTTTTTTGTAACAGGTAATCTCGCGAACGGCTGGTCCGATTTTCATGAAGTTTTGTATACAAATAGCTTTCGGTAACCACCATGTTTTAGGCTAAAAAAATTTTACTTTTTTCGGGTAGGTGGACCAGGGACCGGTCTATTCGAAAAAATCTTATTATAGTCCGATTTGCTTAAAATTTAGTACGTAAGTAGCTTTTTAGCATATATGACCCATTTTTTCCGGGAAGTGGTCCAGGGTCCGATATATTCTAAAAAATCGAATTTACGGTACAATTTGCTTAAAATTCGGTGCGCAGATAGCTTTTTAGCATATATTAGCATATATGATCCATTTTGTACGAGAAGTGGACCAGGGACCGATCTATTCCAAAAAATCGCATTTATGGTCCGATTTGCTTAAAATTCGGTACGTAAGTAGTTTTTTAGAATATATTAGGATATATGGTCCATTTTTTTCGAGAAGTGGACCAGGGACTGATCTATTCGAAAAAATCGTTTTTACGGTTGATTTGCTTAAAATTCGGTACGTAGGTACCTTTTTAGCTTATATTAGCATATATGATCCATTTTGTCCGAGAATTGGACCAGGGACCGATCTGTTCGAAGAAATCGTATTTATGGCCCGATTTGCTTAAAATTCGGTACATACAGTATTGGACATATCTATAGCACCCCCCTTTCAAAGCGATATTGTTTACCACTTATGTTTAATTATTTGTTTTTAAATATTTTCAATTAAAATACAGTTCACTCTCCAACAAAACCCATATAAACCAATGTTTTAAACTTTTTAAAAGACCGCAAAAAAGTGCATCAAACTTTCCCTTAAATTTCAAACTTTTTTCTCAGAAGCTCTAGAATTTTTTTGAGTACACAGTTTTATAGCGCATTCAATTTTGTACAATAATGTGCAAGTTTCAAGTCGCTAAAGATTACCGTTGATTTTTTAGAATTTGTTTTGTGTTATTTGCTTCCATATATGGACTAAACACAATTTATTTTTATATGGCAGAAACCCGCAACATCCTCGGCGAAAAAAATTCTAAAAAATCAACGGTAATTTTTAGCCACTTTAAACTTGCACGTTATTAGGCTAAAATTGAATGGGCTATAAAACTGTGTATTCAAAAAAATTCTACCGCTTCTGAGAAAAAAGTTTGAAATTTGGGTGAAAATTTGTTGCACTTTTTTGCGATCTTTTAAAAAGTTTAAGCTTGAGTTTATGTGAGTTTTGTGAGAGAATTAACTGTATTTTAATTGAAAATTCTTAAAAATAAATAAATAAACATGAGTGGCCAACAATATCACTTTGAAATGGGGGTGCTATTGTATTCGCCAATACTGTAGGTAGCTTTTTGCCTGGATAAGCATATAGATTCCTGTTTTCCAATTTTCATGCAATTTCGAATATAAATAGCTTTAAGTAAAGACCATATCAAGGGGCGAATTCGTCACTAGGCAAGATTTTTTTGCGCCAATCAGAAACAACGGATACTGTCAAAATATAATTATAATATATAATATATCTCAACTAATTTATATTTAGAAAGCCGTTTGTTAGTTTTCGCAAGGCTCGAGAGCGGCTGAACCGATTTTTTTGAAACTGCCACCTGCCGCACGTGTCCCAAGGATGGTTTTAGGCTGAAAAAAATCTATATGCAAAGGGGGCGTGGCACTTCCCATACAAACCGAATTTCTCATGCTACATATCTCTGAAAGTGTGCATGGTAGAGTTTTGGAAATCGGTATGGAGATATACGAAATCAATCGCATACCCTTGGAGAAAAATTTTAGCTATAGTAAAAAGGGGTGTGACATCTCCCATACAAACCGAATTTTTCATAATGCTTATCTCTGGAAATTTTTTGGTAGAGTTCTAGAGTTTTGTATGGAGATGTACGAATTAAATCGCATACTCTTGGAGAAAAATTGGAACTATTGGAAAAGGGGCGTGGCATCTTCCATATAAACCGAATTTTTCATACTGCCTATCTTTGGAAGTGTTCATCGTAGAGTTCTGGAACTTGGTGTGGAGATATACGAAATCAATCGCACACTCATGAAGAAAGAGGGCAGCTGTTGGAAAGGAGGGCGTGGCTCCTCCCATATAAATCGAATTTTTATACTGCATATCTCTGAAAGTATTCATGGTACAGTACTGGAACTTCGTATGGAGATATGTATATAGTTGAAATCAAGCCCATACTCATGGAGAAAATTTGGGCTATTTGAAAAGGGGTGTGAGGCCTACAAACCTACCGACCTTTAGCTATCTTTGAACGAATTTTTTTATTCTTCTGTAGGTGTGTTTGTGAGTGAAATCCTCCTAAATGGTTGTACGGATTTTAACGAAACTTTTTGTGTATTTGAGTGGGTCTCTGGATGGTTTAGTTTCACAATTTAATCCGACAGTTGGCGCTGTAGTTGAGTTATTACTAAAAATCTTATTTATGATCCAATTTGGCTAATGTTTTAAATATGTATGCAATACTATTGCAAAAACGTGCAGCCAAGTGGTGCTGAAGTCGAGCTATTACTAAAAATAGCCAAGTGAGAAAAGGGGCCGTGAAGGTCAGATTAAATCGACCTGTTGCACCATTGAGTATATCGACGGTCCTGCGTTGCAATTGGCCCAATGGATGTGATTTTCCAATATTATTGTGCCTTCAAACTTTTAAGGTACAGAACAATGATTCGCACCCATTTTGAAATTGCCACCTACTATACTGTAAAGCTTCTAGAACATTCACTATAGAACCGGGTCATTGTTGCCTCCAGGGAGTGAAGAGGAAAAAATTTATTTCGCTTTGCGAATAACCGTGCTATGAAATGCCGCACAACTGGAGAATTTCAAGAACGGATATAACACTTTCCTTAGGTTATTTAAAGCGGCAAATGACCACCAAACCTTAATCTTAGCAGACAAATGAGCCAATGAAAATCGTAAATGTGAATTGTTGGTGAGAATGTTGGACCAAAAAGTTTCAATAAAACATATACAAATTTTGGGCGGGACGAAGTTCGCCGGGTCTGCTAGTATGAAGATAAAGACAAAGATAGAAATATAGAACGAAAAGGAAAAAGATAATGATACAAATATAGATACAGATATAGTATAAAATATGAAGACAGAGATAAAGAGACACATACTGATACAGATAAAAATAAAGATAAAGATATGGATAAAGATACCCACATAGATAAAGGAAAAGCTAAAGATAAAGATAAAAAAGATGACGATAAAGATGAACATGAACTTGAAGATAAATGATAAAAATAAGATAACAGATGAAGACAAACGGCAAAGGCAAAGATATAAACAAAGGCATAGATATAGATAAGGATAAAGCCAATGACTTATGCCAAGGGTGGGCAAATCTCTTTTTACTTTATCTTTAAAGTACAGTGTGGTTCTTTTTTTGTTATTGAATATAAGTATTCCCGATATAGACAAAGACGATACTTGCATGCTCTGATGGGATCGAATAAAGAATGTACACGAAAAAAACTGGTCACAGTTAAAACGTTCTAAAACACAAATATATTAATGGAATTCAACAATATTTACATATATTTACATCTAAACTTAGTTTTATTGAAATTCGTTAAAAAAGAGTTAATTCTCCTTGTAATAAGCAAACGATCGCAATTTTGACTTTATGTCCTTCATTAGCCCTTGCACAGAAGTTTCAGTGATTTCCTTGGAAACATATCACGAGATCAGGCCAAAAAAGCACTGGATCTTTATGAAGCCGTATAAGAGGTAAAAGTCGCTTTTGCAGACACTCCTTAACATAAATTTCTTGGTTAATTGTACCAGTGCTTACAAAAGGATCACTTTTGAAGCCGCATTGGCAAATTGCCTGCCAAATGAGAAACTTTTTGGGAAATTTGTCAAACTTTTTGTTTTTATATTTATCTGCAACATTGCCTCTTTTATTTGCAGTGTGAAATTCGCGGCCCCGGATTTGTTTAAAATCGGCATTTACGTACGATTCGTCATCCATAACAATACAGCCAAATTTTTGTATGAGACTGTCGTACAATTTCCGAGCACGTTGTTTCGCCAACAAATTTTGCTTACCGTTGCGATTAGGTGCTGCATTCACTTTGTAAGAACGTAGTCCTGCTGTTTTGCATACTTTTTGTATATACGAAGACGACATGTTTAATTTTTTTGCCGACATCTCTTACCGAAAGTCCAGGATTTTTCTTAAAAGCAGATAACACTTCCTTTGCCTTAATTTCGCAAGCAAATCCTTTTTTTCTGCCACTACCAGGGTTCCTTTTGAAAGATAAACGTTCATTGTATTTTTTAAGCACATAAGTAACGGTAGACTTTGGAAATTTTAGCTTTTTTGCAATGTCGTTATGGAACATGCTGGGATTTTCCAGCTCTTTGCGCAATATTAACTCGCGATCGATTTCTTTCTTGTTCCTCGTTTCTACACTGATTTTTGTTACTAAAAAGAAATGATGCAGTAAGGTGGAAAATGCTTCCAGCTTTTTAAGTGTCTACCGATTTTTATTTTAATGTTATGATTAACCGAGCTATGCTTGGTTATGTGCGACCAGTTTTTTTCGTGTACATTCTTTATCTTGATATAACCCTTGATAGGAGGCTGAGTTGGAACTCCCAACTATAGAAAACTTTTAGCGAAGTTGCTTCCGAAATTTAGTGATATTTCGCCTTCGGTTACAGAATAAATGGAAACTTGTTCAATTATGGCTCTGGAGACGATTACACGATGTACTCCGCTCCATACTTACATTTAAGCAGCAACGGTCTCGAAAGAATTGCAACTACAAATATCAGACGTTACTGCTAAAATAATTCTGGAAATTTAAAGAAAAATTCTTGGCAATTGCGGCACTAAAATTTCTATTCCAATTACAAGATGGTACAGTTTTTCAGGTAGAGGTGCTAAAAATCATGGATTTTGCTAGATGTCCAATAAGACAATCACCTCTAAGGTCGTAAAAGATGGTTTTTTAATAAAACTCAGCTCTCGGCAGGGAGGAACAAGGCATAACTGTGCTGGGTTCCTCCAAAGCACTGTCTTAGACCGGCGATCAAGTTTTTAGCTGGATATTGAACCGGTTATATACAAATGACTGTGCCTGAATGTGTTTGTCCAAGAAGCATCGGAACACATTCTTTTGCGACTGTGCGGCTTAAGCCAAACAAAAACTTATGCATTTTAGGACTTAACAGTCGAAATATAAGACAATTATAGCATTAATCCGGCAAATTGAGAGTATTCATCTTTAAATTATGGTAATTTCGTAACTGGGCTTTTTGTGGTTTTCTTTGTAAGTTTATAAAACCTACACTCTGAAAAGTGCGTGTAAAACTACTACTGAAAAGTGTTTATTTTTAAACCAGAGTTTTTGTAAATATAAGCACAAGATGTTCAAGATTTGATTTTAAATATGAGATATTCAAAATATACACATAAATATACAGATGAAATGTTTAAAATTGCAAAAATTTTGAAGGTAAAAATAAAATTTTTACTAATAATAAATATTAAGTGCTCATATTTACTCAATTTTAGACAAGTTATGTTTAATTTTGCTCTACGTGACAAATTTGGTATGTAAAGGCAAACAGAGAGTGTTTAATTTTATAACACGGTGTGTAAATTTGCACACATTAGGAGAGGAAACTGGTTACCTCTCTTTATATGCGCAAATTTAAACAAAAAAATTATAGAGTGTACATGCGGCTCTTACAAACCTGAAGCTTGCCCACTCCTGAATCGTGCTAATACTAACGTCAAGAGCATTCTGTGTTTGTTGTAACCTATTGTTCTATTACATAAATTTTTAATCTATTTGGCCTTAAAGATTCGAATATTTAGCTAAAACAAAAAAATTTCACTTAATTTATTGAAATATTTTTCCTTATTTTGCTCCAAAAATAGGCATTATTGATACATTTGGTAAAAAGAATTCTGTTTTCACAAGGGAAAAAAGCTTCTGTAGAAATAAACATTAATAGAAAAAATAGAAAAATACGATTTGTTCGGCTTCAATGTCTGATGTCGTTGTATTAATTAATACGACTTCGTTTTTATTGACAGTTTATCAAAAAAAGTAAAAATTCACAATGGTATGGTATGAAATAAAGTTAAGATAACAAAGTAAAGAAGAAAAGTGAATAATACCCAACATTCTCCCCCACTAAGAACGAATGTTCTTAAACCTGGTAGTCTTGGTTGTCGTGCACATCAGGTTGTTCTTGGTCTGGATTTGTAGGTTCCATTATTGGCAGCAAACACACTTTTGTAATAGGACGCTTCAAGAGTTTACCGTTGCATAAAAGAGTAACCACTCTTACTAAACCATCTGTTCCGGTATGGACTTGAAGTATTCGCGCCAATGGCCAATATCCTGGAGCACTTCGTTCATGCTGTAGCAAAACAACGTCGCCAACTATCAGATTTCGATGAGTTTGAGACCATTTTGAGCGAGACTGGAGGGTATGAATATATTCACCACTCCATCGTTGCCAGAAATGTTGTTTAAGACGTTCAACTAACTTCCAGCGACTCAGAGCGTCAACCTTGTGAGATAAGAGACTCTCTTCAGAAACGCATGTTGTTGGTTCGCCGACAAGAAAGTGTGCAGGAGTTAATGTTTGGTTTTCGTCAGGGTGGCTTGGTAAAGGGCACAATGGTCGCGAATTTAGACAGCTTTCAATTTGAGCTAGCAGTGTGCTAAGCTCCTCAAAGGTAAGAATGCGGTCTCGCATTATTCGCCGGAGATGATGCTTAGCCGATTTCACACCGGCTTCCCACAAACCTCCAAAGTGGGGTGAAGCGGGAGAAATAAAGTGCCAAATAGTTCCTTCATTGGCTAGCCCCGCTGCCAAATATTCAGGCAACTCTAATTTTTGACGTTCGAAGCAAAGTTTAAGTTCTTTGTCAGCGCCAATGAACGTAGTTCCACAGTCAGAATACAGGTCAGTGCAGCGTCCTCTTCTAGAAATAAATCTCCGATAAGCCGCAATAAAAGCCTCGGTTGTTAGACTGGATACTGCTTCCAGATGAATAGCTTTCGTGCACATGCAGACAAAAACACAAATATAAGCTTTAACAGCAGAAGATTTTCGTAGTGCAGAATGCTTTATTAAAATCGGCCCAGCATGGTCAAGTCCGCTGTGTTTGAATGACCTGGTAGGTTGAAGTCGAATGGCCGGTAAGTTACCCATTTTTTGTTCATGCATTTTGGCAATGTACCTGACACACACAAGGTACTTTCGGAGGACTGATCTGGCCAGGCTTCGGGATGATAAAATCCAAAATCGCCGCAGAACATATGTCATCATTAATTGCACCCCACCGTGTAACGTTTGGTGATGAGCATCTGTAAATATAAGTAACGACAGTGGGTTGTGCTTAGTATGTAAAATTGGATGTTTGGTTTTGAAGGTAGTGTTAGCCTTCGAAATTCGGCCTCATACTCTAAGTAGGTTATTTTCATCAAGAAACGGAGCGAGTTGAAGAATCCTATTGTTGTTGCTCAGAGTGTTTTTCTTTGATAAGCAGTTTATTTCATTTACGAAGTCTACACGTTGAACTACTTTAACAACTGTGATAAGTGCGCGGTTTATTTCGCATGATTTTAAAAACCCTGTCTCGTGGCCTTTGTTCTCTTCGTTGTTTTGTTTGAGCACAGCTGACTTGAGAATGTTGTAGAACCGGAGTATGTACGCAGTAATACGGAGAAGTTTAGAGAGGCTGGAGTATTTTGTAATCAGAGAGTAGTATTCAACATCTTTTGACGTTAAAGCAATGTTGTGTAAACTGACGTCCGATCGTCGTTCCTCGAGATTTGTCTCCAAAGCCTTATTGAGTTTAGGCCAGTGCGATTGTGTTGATATTAACCAGGGCGGTCCACTACACCACAGAGTGTGTGTACGAAGTTTAGAAGGTGTTAGGCCTCGAGCTAAACAGTCGGCTGGATTTTCGCTTGTAGGAACGTATTTCCATTGAGATGTGCTTGATAGCCGTTGAATCTCGGCTACTCTATTGGCGACATATGTTGCCCATCGATTAGAATAGCTCCGAATCCAACTTAAAACAGTCGTGCTATCTGTCCAGTAGTAAGAATTTTCAAGGCTCGATCCAAAATAAGTTTTGACTTTTGCCATTAATTTCACCAGTAAGGTAACTGCAATAGTTCAAGACGTGGAATTGAAAGGACCTTGAGTGGCGCTACCTTCGTTTTTGATTGTATTAATGTTGTAGAGATAGCGCTATCTGTATAAACTACTACATATACTACAGCACCATAAGCTGCCTGAGAGGCATCGCAAAACCCATGTAAGTCAACTGTGCTTGCTTGATTGTAGCCCAACCATCTAGGTATCTTGATTTGTTCTAGCTCTTTCAAAGTGTCACGATACCGAATCCATTCTGAATGAAGTTTTGGTGGAAGGGGATCTTGCCAGCCTAATCCTTCCAACCACAGCTTTTGAAATATAATTTTGGCTACGATAGTGGTAGGTGCGAGCCAACCTAATGGGTCAAAGAGTTTGGCCGCATCTGACAGAAGGCTGCTCTTAGTTATCGTGGGAGCAAAATTAAAGTCGATTTTGAAGCAAAATTGGTCCTCCTTTGTTTCCCAATACAGCCCTAACGCCTTAACGAAATTCTCAGAAGTTAATTGAAATGAGTCGTGCTTATCGCGGTATTCCATCGGAATGAATTCTAAAAATTCTAGCAAGTTAGAATTCCATTTTCTTAAATTGAAGCCCCCACTTTTACATAGCAGAGTAAGTTGTTTGTTTAATTCTGTCGCCTCTTGAATTGAATCGCAACCAGAAAGTATATCATCAACGTAGCTGTCATTTAAGAGAATTTTGCTCGCAATGGGAAAGGAGCTCTGCTCATCATTTGCGAGCTGATGCAACACACGTATGGCTAAATAAGGTGCAGAAGTAGTACCATAAGTAACGGTGCACAGATTATAAATTTTTATGGTTTTAGTAGGGTCTTCTCTCCAAACAATGCATTGAAAATGTTGGTGCTCATTACTTACGTTGATCTGCCGAAACATTTTCTCCAGATCAGCTGTAAATGCTATTCTGTGATGTCTCCATCGCGATAGAATATACGGTAAGTCATTTTGTAGTGCAGGTCCAGCAGAAAGTTCTGCGTTGAGCGAAGTCTGCTCCGGATGATGATTTCCACCGTCAAATACTACTCTTAGTTTTGTAGTGCTGCTGCTTTCTCTTACGACGCCATGATGACAGAGAAAATATGAATTATCTGGAAGGTCTTTCGGATACTCGCCTATCTCTTTCATATGCCTTAGACTTACATACTCATTCATGAACCTCTTGTAAAGCGGTGCAAACTCCGGTTGTAATTTAAATCGTTTTTCAAGCTGGCTTAGTCTTCGAAGTGCGTTGAAGTGAGTGTGACTAAATGACGGTAGTTCTGCTTGGAGAAAAAAACTTTTAAAGGGCAAAAGTACGGTATATCGTCCGGTTGCGTCGCGCGAGTGGGTTTCTAAAAAATGTTTCTCAACTGCGGCTTCCTCAGTTGACATCGGTCGAGTTTCTATCAGGTCTTCCTGTTCCCAAAACAAACGTAGCTGGCCATCGAGAGAAAATAAATTGACGGAAAGACTGCAGTCATTAAGACTTGATTTTATCGGACCCGAGATCATCCAACCAAAATATGTTTCTTGTAGTAATAAACCATTGTCGCACTTGATTATTATTATTATTATTTTGTTTATTTAAGTAGATTAGTGCATTAAGAATTAAACTTTTATTGCGCAATACAAATAACGGATTACAAAAATATGTATTAAAATAAAATAAAAATTACAATTATATAAATATAGCTATGTATGCATATGTAAATATTAACTTAGAAAAGCCAAATAGAAAAAAAAAAATAAAAAATTTATAAAAAAAAAAAATTTAAATTCAAAATTTATAAAATAAAAAATTTATGACCACCTTATTATGCGACTTAACTGGAAAAATATTCAAAGATACATTGTTTTACATTACTTTCACGCAGTGAGTTCTTTAGAGACAGTGGAAGGGAGTTCCAAAGTCTAACACCATTAACAAAAAAAAGCCTTGAAGAGCTTAAGTAGTTAAATTTCGGCAATATCAAATTAAAGGAGCGTGAGCTTTTGGAAAACTTAAGCTTTTCATATAGATATTCCGGCTTTTTGTAAACAAGCAATTTAAACATACAAATACAATTACGAGCTTTTATATAGTTTGTTAGGTCACAGCCAAGTATTGAGTTCCTAAAAGTAGATATATGGTCAAATTTCTTCAAGCCATATACATACCTAGTGGCATGGTTTAATGCAACATCGAGTTTGTGCAGGGAGTGAAAGTCCAATTTGCTGTACACTACTTCGAAGTAAGTAATAAGAGGAACAATTGTGCTCAGAACCAGCTTCTTTTTCGTGCCTGAAGGTACGAAAGGCGAGGATACTCTCAGGCATCGCAGGGTGTAGTATATTTTACTCACAACTTCATTGACGTGGTCCTCACAAGTCATCTTAGAATTAATAATAAAACCCAAGTTTCTCACTTTGCTGACTAATTGAAGCTTTGTAGAACCAATATAAAGGTGAGGAATATCAGAAACTTGTATTTTATCTTTGCAAATAGGGAGTACATAAGATTTTAGAGCATTGAGGCTGAGAAGGTTTCCAACAGGCCACTCAAGAATCGCGCGCAGGTCCTCATTAAGCCTAAGTGTTGTGTCTTGGACCATGCTGATATGGTTAGATATATATAGTTGAACGTTATCGGCGTAGGCGTGTAGGCGAACGTGTGAGCATGATTTGAAAATGTCATTGATAAAAATGCTGAAAAGAAGGGGACCTAGCACAGAGCCTTGAGGTACTCCAGAGCATGTGAGCGCCATTTCAGAGAAGTTGTTGTCGATTTTAACTTTCTGTTTTCTGTTACACAGATAACTGTTCAGAAGCTTTACTGCACTTTCACCAAATCCAAAAAAGGTAGTTAATTTTCTACACAGGAGGCTGTGGTTGACAGAGTCAAACGCTTTGGAAAAATCTAAAAGACATAGAAACGTTAAGTGACCTTGATCAAACTCCTGCCGGATATCGTCCAGTACTTTAGTGACTGCAGTCGAGCAAGAATGGCCAGCTCTAAAACCTGATTGAAGCGGGCTGAGTATGCCGTCGGAGCCAATGGCGTCAGATTTTATGCGGTAAACACTTTTGGCAACATCCATTTCCCCAACCGATATGAACTGAAATTTCGTTGAAGGCGGCAAATTGGGGGAGGTGGTCATGGGTAGTGAGCTATTATATACTGTGGAGGAGTTGGACGAAACGAAAAATGAGTTAAGTAGATTAGGATCGAGAGGACAAGAAGCTTCAGATCGTGGCCGTACGCCCAACCTTTTCAAGTTAGACCATAGCTGTTTAGCGGGCAAATCGGTATTGAGTTTGCTACAATAATATTTCTTTTTAGCAAATTTCACAGAGGAAGACGCTTTATTCCGAGCTCGTTTATAAGCGGTCCAATTTTCATTCGTGGGCTTTCTTTTCCAGACATTGTAAGAGATGTTGCGGCTTTTTATGGCTAATTTGACATCCCTGGTAAACCAAGGACAAGAACGTGACGTGATTGCTAGCTTGCGAAGTGGTACGTGCTTATTTAGAAAGTAACGTATGCTTTGGGTTAAAAAGTCTAGTTTGTCATCAACAGAGACTAATTGCCAGCAATAATCCCATGCAAATTGGTTCAAATCAGAAAGCAAACTATCGAATTTAATGGAATTGTAGTCACGGTACTGGATGGTCGTAGTTGCATCAACGCTATTATACAATTTAAAGTCGAACGTACAAAAAATTAAGTCATGATCAGAGACAAAATCATGATCATTCCTTCCAGAAAGCAAAATGTCGCAGTATAAATTCGCACCCAAAATAAAATCAATTTTAGCTGGTGAACTGAAATTGGGATCGGCGAGAAAGACGCTGGGTAAGGTTTTCAGATAACGTGCTTCTATTCCTGCCGGAGTATAAGTTGTAACCTTTGGTAATAAAAGAAAGTGGCATTCAAGGTCAAACAGGTAGTTATAATGTGAACGCAAATTAAGTTTGACAGCTTTTCTTGCAATAAAAGATTGTGACCCTCCGATGCCCGATACATTTGCATTTTGTTACGTGTCTTCAATCTTAGCAATTGGGCTGCATCTTCAGATATAAAAGAAGTTTGCGCTCCTTGATCGACAAGAGCCTTGAAATAAAATTTCCTACCGGGTGTTTCCACTATTACGCGAAGGGTAGCTAGGAGTACCTTTGTGCTCACATGAGTAAATAGAGAGTGCAGTTTAGCTATCGATGCGGACCCAGCTCCGATATTACTAAGAGAATTAGGTGAGACGGTAGCTGGATTGTTCTTATTCGTAATGGAGTTTCCAATAAAGAAATCGTTATGAAGAAGAGTATGATGCGACTCTCCGCAAACTTTGCAACGTGATTTTGTTGTACAATTACTGCAGGTGTGACCCTTACCTAAGCAGTTAATGCACAATTTGTTTTGCTTGACAAACTCTTTTCTGTCAGCTGCGGAGAATGCAGCGAATTTAAAACATTTGTATAAAAAGTGATTTCGATGGCAGCAGAGACAACTGGTATCTGATGTGTTAGTAGTTGTTGCTGTATGAATGTTTGTGTGAGATTTTCGACGGAATTCCTTGTTTGGTTTTGTAGTACTTTTCTGCTGCTTCGCTGAAGGAATGTCTTCTTCGACAAATTCCAACGCTTTGTACGTAGAATCTAGGAATTTGAGAAAAGATTTGACTAACGGAATTTCATTACTTCCATGAAGAGATTGCTCCCATTCCTTTCTCGTTTGCTTATCAATTTTTTGAGTTAGCAAGAACATAAGGATGGGGTTGCAGTTAGAAGTGTCAACTTCCAATGTTCTTAAAAGCGCAAGGCAATTACGAGTAATATCTAACAATTGTTGTATGCTATGCAGACGTCCGTCCGTAGTTTGTGCATTAAACAATTTTCTTAGAATTTGGTCTACGAGTTTGCGTTTGTTGTGGTATCGATTCACTAGTGCGGACCAGGCTGGTTCGTAACTAGCATTTGTAGCTGGATACTTCTCTACCATTTCCTTGGGAGTTCCAGTGCATGAACCTTTTAAGTAAAAATATTTCTGTACTTGTGTAAGGGTAACGTTGTTGTGTACGAGCGACAGAAACATGTCGCGGAATGGAATCCACTCCAAATAGTCTCCGGAAAATGTCGGTAAATCGATCTTTGGAGGGCGGCCGGTAGCTGTAATAGTATCGTTACGAGAGTTGTTAACGGCAAATGTGCTGGCGTGACTACCAGGCGTCGTCGGAGGAGCAAGTTCCATTTGCAAGTCGAGCAGTTTGGACTTGAATGTAATGTACAGGTCGTAGCAGTCGTAGAATACCTCATCATTCAGATAGGGAACGTCAACGTCGAGAATTGAATTTGACCTAGCAGTGCTGCAAATGTCGTCATGGCCATGTTTGAAGTTGCGAAAGAGTAGATCAACTTCTGTAAGAAGACTTTGTACAAATCCAGCGGATTTCTCGGCAGCTGGTTTTGCGTCAAAGCTGCGTAAGAATCGTTGAACGCGCTAAGACACTCCATTTTGCTAACGAAAATTTGCAGGTTAGGTGATCCACGTGAATAGGGTGTAATAAAGAATACTTAGCTGACAGCAAATTGTATAAACGCTGCTTTACTGTTCTAAGTAAAGTTGAATAGATGAACTTCGTTGAATCGATGCAAGAATTTAGGATGTGGGACTAAGAAATTTCAAAGGTCCCGGGTTTCGGCACCATTTTAATGTTGAAATAAACATGAATAGAAAAAATAGAAAAATACGATTTGTTCGGCTTCAATGTCTGATGTCGTTGTATTAATTAATACGACTTCGTTTTTATTGACAGTTCATCAAAAAAAGTAAAAATTCACAATGGTATGGTATGAAATAAAGTTAAGATAACAAAGTAAAGAAGAAAAGTGAATAATACCCAACAGCTTCATTACAGCTTTTCATGTCGAGGTTATTTGGCGGCTAAATATACAATACATATACATATATATTCACAAATTAAAAAAACAGCTTTACAAAAGAGGTTTCAGTAAGCAACAAATCAATTTGTGTCGCGCTACAAAAGCAAAAACAGAATAAAAACTACAAAAAAAAAAATTAATACATACACACAACTCAGCCAGCCAGCGTGTTGATGGATGGGCTTAATACTTAGTTTTCGCTTTCGCGGCGCAAATGGAATTCATTTGCTAATCAAATTTATATTTAAAACCTGACGTAAGCCGGCAAATGGAAGCTTGAGCTTGAAAGCGATTAACAACAGGCTTTGTAAAACTAAATCAAGCAAAAATGCAAATAATTCGAGAATAAAGAAAAAAAGCAACAAACAGAAAAACGTGAAAAAGGAAAATACATAAAAGTTAAATAAGCAGAGTTTGTTATTATTTTTTGCGATATTTTTTTTTTCAAATTTCAAAATTAATGTTAGCATTCAAATTCCAGCAGTTTGAATTTGGGCAGGCGAAAATTTGTATATATGTATAAATGTGAGCTTTTCAAACCGCATACAACATTTGCTGGAGAGCACGCGACACTTGTCGCCAATACTCATGTCAGCCAGTATATACTTTTACATACCAGTAGCTCTGTAGTGAGATATTTTCATAAATGGGGTTGCGATGGATGTTTATAGACGTTTATGGTAAATGTCCGCTGAAAACCAAGTTCATGGACGATGCCAGTCAAGCGCACGTCATTCGAGTACATACCTGATCATACATACAAACACATGTATTCATTAGTGCGGGTAATTCTTTTTCTACATCCTTTCTAGCAGATTCGGATTCTACATAAAAGTCCATTAGACCATATCTCTAAAGCCCATCTGGAGCCTCCGAAATATTAAAAGAAGCTGTCTTTAATTAATACAAAGTTTATCGAATGTTTTTTTTGAATAAAAATTGTACTTGGCAGTCTTTTGATTTTATTTTTGATATACATACATATATTTTTTGTTTGAGAGATCCCCAATATGGCGCAACAAAGCAAATTATATGAACAGTATCAGTCAAATCAATAGCACCTCATCTCAAAACGATATCGTCTCTCCCTAATTTATTTTTAATTATTTATTTTTATGAATTTTCAATTAAAATACAGTTTATTCTCTAACAAAACCCATATAAACCCAAGTTTAAACATAGTAGAAAACTAAAAAAAAAACTAAAAATTTTCATTCAAATTTCAAACTTTTTTCAGAAGTGCTATAGCCGGTTTCACCAGCAATTTAAATGGAAAATGATTTTTTGTTTTTGGTCGATTTCTATATAAAATTCAAAAAGTTTAAATTCTTTTTCACTTAAATTGCTTTCGGGTAATTGGCTGTTAGAACTGTATAATGATATGCAAGTTTCAAGTGGCTAATAGTGGTTTTTTTGGAATTCTTTTTGCCAAAGTTGTTGCGGTTTGGCATCGAAAAAAATCGTTCCATACAAATTGAGCCGCCCTAGTATACATACATATGTACATATATGTACCTACAAGCATACATACATATACAAATACAAGTATGAATAATAAGTAGTTATGCGTCCACTAATTGTAAGAGCAAATTACTAGCTTTTTTTGAAGTGAAACAGTAACCCATTGCCATCTGCTACCAGCAAATTTCGAGAAATAATTTGTGAAATAATTATTGCTTTTTGAATGCTACTAAAGACACAGTTAAATTCAAACGGTTCTTCTGATTATATTCTGCATTTGCGTTGATGTATGCTTATCGCCGCCGTACTTGAATGGCTCAGCTGGCAAGCTGGTAGCTTCAGTTGAGTATTGGGTCATCGTTTCCGCTGCCTTCGACTAGGGCTAGGTTTAATGGCTACAGTGCGGCCAGCATCAAACAGAGTGGAGAAGTGTACCCTCGATTCTATTCTACTCAGCTTGTGCGTATCTTAGGTGCAATAAGATAGGGATTTCAGCTATTATTTGGTCCTGTGATTTTAACGCATGCCCTAAATTCTGAATACGCCTACCGTCTATCACTACATGATTGATTTGGTTTCTCGTCTTTAATGCTGGAACCTAGCTCTGCAAGACACTATGTTTCCGGATCCGTTATCAGACGTTTCGTCTGGGAGGCTGAATTATCCGTCGTTGAGTCCAAAAATCTCCTCATTGCCTACTTTGGTATGGATTTTAATTTATTGTCTGTTCAGCGCTCATAAATTCAGTCTCATAAAAGTAACCTTTGGAAGCCTCGTCCTTCCCATCACTTGGGCGTGGGAACAAAATGATCGAGATAATGAAGAATCTCGTTTTAATGCTCACTGACCAAGGTGAATGGCAGTACTCGGCGGCTGCATCTCCTTTTCGCTCCCAATCCGGTACCAAATTTGTGATCTGCGTCTTGTCCCGCCCATCATGCGTAGGTTTTAGTCGTGACTGTATTAGGTTTGACTTTAGAATTTAGAAATATAAAAAGTTGCAATTTGGTTAACAAAAGGTTCAGTCAGATCTGCCTAGAAGTTGCTTGCCTAGAAACCTTAAAGATTTGCCCAGTGCTGCATATAATCATGTGCAGCTAGTACATACTATGGAGAAGTGTTTTGCTCCAGAACTAGTCCTGTACCCAAAGCACAGTAATCAATATTGGCCGAGACTGCTGATTGACTAGCTTAGGCTACCTCATTTTGTCCATAAATGCTGCTGTGCCACGGCATTTGAATCAGTTCAATGATATTTATGCCTAGAGTCGTTACGTACTCTCTATTTTGTTTTATTATGCTAAAGGTGATATTTACAGAGCCAAGTGCCTTTGCGCATTCTTCTGCTGCGTCTGTCAAGCTCAGCATCACTGGTTCGATGAGAATAACACCAACCGCAGCGCTCGAGGTTCTGCTTGACCTGCCTCACCTGTACATTTTAACGAAGAAATATGATCTACTCTTTGAAGCAAGGCTCAACCCAGGGTATGCTGTCGAAGACAAGAATCATATATACTAGGGCGGGTCGATTTAAAAACCGCTCATTGCTATGTGAAAATCGTATTCTAGGGATCAAAATAAGAAACTTTGCCGAAGGAACCATACCTCTAAAACGAATTCTGATGTCCCTCAAATTGGGTCGAACTTTTGGGTAGGGGCAAATTTTGAAAAATCCCACTTTGACCTATTTAGAGTGCTCCAATCGAGTCCAAATGTATGACCGACCCCCACTAACTTTGGACGGCCGATCCACCCAAGCCAGTGGCACACCCCCTGGAACTCCCCTGGGGGGTTCCCCATACAATCATTTCAAAAAATCACCTTTTTTGGCCTTTCCATGAAAAAATCAGCTACATGGCTATGTTTTTTCTTTATTTTTATTTATTTATTTATAATAATATTTATTATTTATTTATAATAATATCTATTTTTTCTCTTAAGAAATTTATTTAGTCAGAACATATGTAAATGAAAAAATTAATTTAAGTGAGTTATAGAAAAGAAACTAAAAAAAATTATTGTTTGAAGTCTTTTTATACCCGAGCGCACTTGTGCACAAGGGTATATTAATTTTGTTCACATAACGGTTGTTTGTAACAGCCACAGCGAATCGAGATAGATATAGACAAATGTATACATAAATGATCAGGATGAAAAAAGAAATTGATTAAGCCATGTCTGTCTGTCCGTCCGTCTGTCCGTCTGTCCGTCTGTCCGTGTACACGATAACTCGAGCAAAAATTGAGATATCTCAACGAAATTTGGTATGTAGGTTTCCCTTAATCCAAGGTAGGTTGGTATTGAAAATGGGCGAAATCGGACTTTAACCACGCCCACTTCCCATATAACGGTAATTTCCAGAAATACGAAAACTGCGATATTTTAGTAACTACTGAAGATAATTCACTCAAAATTGATATTTACAATAATTTTTAGACGAAAAATAAGAGTATTATAAATTTTTGGTAAATGGGCGTAGCCACGCCCACTTATGGTTACATGTGTATATCTTGGTATCCGCTGCACCAATTTCTTCCAAACTTGGCACAGTTGTGGGCCTTCGCACAACATACCAAATGGCTGAAAATTTTTAAAATCGCTCAATAACCACGCCTACTTCCCATATAACGGTAATTTTCAGAAATACGAAAACTGCGATATTTTAGTAACTACTGGAGATTATTCACTCAAAATTGATATTTATAATAAGTTTTAGACGAAAAATAAGAATATTATAAATTTTTGGAAAATGGGCGTAGCCACGCCCACTTATGGTTACATGTGTATATCTTGGTAACCGCTGCACCAATTTCTTCCAAACTTGGCACAGTTGTTGGCCTTGGTACAGCATAAAAAATCGCCGAAACTTTTTAAAATCGGACAATAACCACGCCCACATCCCATATAACGGTAATTTAGAGAAATACAAAATCTTCGATAAATCAGTAAATATTGAAGCTAATTTATTCAAAATTGATGCTTGCAACAATTCTTTACCAAGAAATACGATTATGGTAAAACTTTGGAAAATGGGCGTGGTACCGCCCACTTATGATCTCATATAAGTATATCGGTAACCGTTCTACCAATTTGTACCCAACTCGGTGTGGTCATTGTGCTTGCCACATATAAGCAAAACGTTGAAAATTATTGAAATCGGACTAAAATAACGGCCGCTTCTCATATAACGGTAAATTTCAGAAATGCTTGAAACTTCAATATTTCGAAATTGAAGGACGCTAATTTACTCAAAATTGATACACCCCGGCTTACCATCTAGCGGAAGGTTTCGGAAAGGTGAAAAAATATATATTTAATACTTGCGCCGGGTATTTAATGTTCGGCTTCGCCCGATCTTAGACTTTCTTACTTGTTTACGTTCAAGTCTGGGCAATTTCGCACGGCTCTCTAATGTCGTCGCCATAACAGCCTCTACATTTTCCGGTATAACCCGTTTGGAAACGCCAGCTAGCAATTGAACATGTCGTTCCGTTCCTTGTATGTGTGATGGAATTTTTGGATCATTAAACGGTGTATCATCTTGATTTAAATATTCTTTCAATGTATCGTACGGGATGCTTCGCGTGAATGGTGGTTCAAATACGATATTTATATCATTCAAATTGATCATTTCCGTATAACTTGTGCAATTAAAGTTTATATCTGGTTTTTTATAAACTCTAAGTTCCATTGGCTCGTCAACATCGGTTCGATAGCGTAGAATTTTCTTGATGGCACAGTCGCGCTTTTCTTTGCTATCATCAAACAACATTGATAACAAGATATTTTCCGAATGCGCATAATATGAATTATCTTTAATTACTTGATTGACAATTTTGCGTAAACGAGGTTCTAGAAGTCGTGACCAACCAATGAACTTGAAAAATAATGCACTGCCGTACACGACAGAGCTTGTGCTTCTATCCATATCTTCTTGAACCGGTGGCGGTGCGTATGTTGAATCATCGGGATCTTGGTATGTTGGCATTGATGACATAGACGTTGCTCCTTGCTCTTCAGTTTCCATCACAAATGCATCCATTGTTAGTCTTCTCTGATTATGTTGATCGTGCATGAACTCTTTGAAGCGTTCGGGAACCCAACCGCATGATTTTACATACTCTGTAAATTGTTGGGTGTTGTTTCTTCTCTTGATTTGCTCTTGATACTTGTTAAGCAATTTATTAAATTTATTAAATACACTTTTTTTCAGCATTATTTCCATACCAAGTTTTTCCCAAATTCCAATCAACTTATCTTGTACTTGAATAGTGAATGATTTATGGGAAAACTTTTTTTGTTCTGTTTTAGCACGTTCGCTTAAGTAAAAATAATATCTCAAGATATCCAGATGGGTTGGTAAATTAAGATCAGTTAAATCAGTAGACACACCAAAAACAGTAACATCATACTTGGGTATATGACTCATTGGGTTTTCGATAGTTGTTGATGTAGTTGCTTCATCTTGCGGTGTAGAGGATGGTGGATTCATTGTAAACTTTTTGATTTGGAATGGTCACTTCACTTATTATTTTTTTTGAAATATTTTTTTATCTGAAATTAGCACTTCACACTTTGAGTTCTTCACAACGACTTAATGCATTCACAAAAACTGTTGCGTTATATATGGTCTACGAGACGAGGTAATAAGAATGAAATGGTAATTTCAATTCTACCTGCTGTGTCTTGTGGTGGCTTAAAAAAAAACAACACAAGCAATTTTACGATCTGCAATTGTGTCACAGTGATACCATCATTGTTTAAAAGGGTTGCGGTGCATTCCAGTGATACCTTAATTGTTAAAATGGTTGCAAAAAACGCGCATTTCTTAAGAAGGTGCCTTAAAATACCCACAAAAAGGGTTGTAAAAACAACCTTCATTTTTTAAGTAGGTGCTATAAAAAAACTGCACAAGTAAGTTTACGACATGCAGCTGTGTCTTAAAAAACGCACACAAGCAATTTTCCGATTTGCAATTGTGTCACAGTGATACCTTCATTTTTTAAAACGGTTGAATAAAAAACCCACACAACTATGTTTACGACATGCAAATGCATCACAGTGATGCCTTGGTTTTAAAAGGGTTGTAAAAACGCTAATTTCTAATAATTTTTTTAAATTTCTTTTCTATTACCAAGTTAAATTCATTTTTTCATTTACATATGTTCTGACTAAATAAATTTCTAAAGAGAAAAATAAACTCCAAAAAGAAAAAACATAGGCATTTCGCTGATTTTTTCATGTAAAGTGCAAAACCGGCGATATTTTGAAATGTTTGTATGGTGAACCCCCAGGGGGGTTCCAGGGGGTGTGCCACTGGCATCGGTGGGTCGGGCCTCCAAAGTTAGTGGGGGTCGGTCATACATTTGGACTCGATTGGAGCAATCTAAATGGGTCAAAGTGGGATTTTTCAAAATTTGCCCCTACCCAAAAGTTCGACCCAAATTGGGGGACATCAGAATTCGTTTTAGAGGTATGGTTCCTTCGGCAAAGTTTCTTATTTTGATCCCTAGAATATGATTTTCACAGAGCAATGGGCGATTTTTTTGCCTCCCCACAAATCGACCCGGCCTAATATATACCCTTCCAACCTCAGGATATTAAAACAAGAGGGCGAGCTACGCATTAGCTTTCTAGACCTATGCCTTCCGAAATTTAACTTCACACAAAGTTGCAAGGTCCTTTTCCACAATAGAAGCAACTAGAACAGTGAACGCCTTAAACCCCGGAAAGGCAGCTGGTAAACTGACGGAACCAAGACTGACCACGGCGACGGAGCACGAGTCTACGGTATACAACCCAGAAGATTTCTTTTCACGAACATGGGCCAAGGTAACTCTGAATTTCTGGCCGCTTCTTAGGATGACCGTACCCAGAAGCACACAAACTAAATGCCATTCATCAAAAAAAAACGCAAGGTTCCTTAGTGATTCAAATGAATCTAAGAAGACCTGTAGCTAAATTGAGGTTTGTTACAATAAGCGTCCTGTTCCCTCCTCTTAATCTGATCGAATCTAATCTAATGTAAAATTTTTTACCACTAATATATTGAAGAAAGGTTTGCATTTCATATCTTTGACCGTAATAAGTATTTTGGTTTTACGTATGTACATACATACATATTAAAGGGCTGCATGAGTTCACTCATGAATTCATCCCATAACTCGAGTCTTAGTATCTGCATTCACTTAGTTTCAACTCAACAACGGCGCTAGACTTGAGTTGATTCATGAGCTGATTCGTGCAACCATTTAATACAATAGTATTGTAGATAAAAATAGAATTTTGCTGGTAGCGCCTACATAGTTCACAGAATTTGGGTGTAAATTCATAGATTGAAATCATTTTAGATTTTAAATTAGTTTTGAGGCGCCGAAAACTCGTTTTGAAGAATCCTTTGGAACCGCTTTGAAATCTTATAGAAGAGTTTGGAAACTTCCTCAAATATTTTAAGAAAATTAAACTTCCGCGATTGCCTTAACTATAGACGGGTATCTCTCGGTCAACGCCTGAAGGAGGTTGCTCAAAACTTATCATGAGTTTTAAATGTAAAATATTTACATACTAAGCTAAGCAGTCACTAACAATTTTGTTTGAGAAACATTCAACCGAAGGCAAATTGCGCCAAAGTAAACAAGTTAGCTTGCCGCCGGCATCTAATTACTACACATCAGATACAAAATACAAATAGTCAAGAATGTGTGTCTATAAATTTAAGAAAACAGCGAGCACGTTGTTCTACAATAATAACAACAAATATTTATTTCAAACTCTAGCGGAAACAAAACAAAAACAATTATAGATAGTCATTAATTAAAATAATAAACATAAATTGTAGATAACAGCGAAAAAAATTTTATAAAATGCCAATTTTTCGGCGCGGTTGTTTGCCTTTTAAATTTTCTTACTGGGTTTTTTTTTTACTTTCAGTTTCATTAAAATTCATAAGCATTAAAACCACTTGATAAATTAGCTAAACGATTGCTTACGTAAATTTTTTTAAGAAACAAAGCGAAAGCAAAGGCAAAAACCAAAAGTCAAATATGGAAATGACGACACGCTTAGCTATTCGACAAATATAGTCGTAGGTTTAAGTATGTATGTATGTACACACATTAGGGTGGTCCAAAACAAGTAGAGTCGGAATTTTAATGCTCTCTCCCCCTAGGATTGTTCTATATCGAAAAAATATGCCCCTATTTTTTATTTTGAAATCAAAAAATACTTAGTTCAAGGCGCTCAAATTTTTCCTTGTATTTTATATGGGGAAAAACAACTTTTCGTAGAAATGGTATGGAATTCTTGTAAATCAATATTTTTCGATCGGAAAACTCTGGTTCTCTTTAGGAGACTTCCAATAAAAGTACCCAATTGTTTATTTAACCATTTTTTAATACTAAGGATTTTTTATTTATCCCCCCAATGCCTTTTCTGGCATATTCTGCGGGTTTTGGCGGACCTATAAAATATAGTCACTATGAAAAAATGGTTAAATAATAAATTGGGTATGATTATTGAGAATCTTCTGAAGATAAACATAGTTTTCCGATCGAAAAATATTAATTTTCAAGAATTCCATGCTATTTCATAGAAAGGTGTTTTTTCCCGTATAAAATACTTGGGAAACTAAATATTTTTTCATCTCAAAATAAAAAAATAGGGGTATATATAATTTTTCGGTATAGAACAATGCATAAAAATTTGGACTTTAATTTTCACATGCATTTTTGGGCCACCCTAATGTACATAGTTGTGTAAATTTTTCATTCTTTTGTTGAAGGCTGTTTATCAACTTTTGACTTCCTATTTGACTAAGTTTTTTATATATGTACATTAGGATGGTCTTTAAATGTAGGAAGCAAATTCTTACATCAGAAGCCTCAACCTCTACATCGATGCTACAATGATCGAAGATATCACATATTAATTTTGGTCCCGATTGAAGTCGGTTATGGCGTTTCGCGCATGGGTTAAAGTTCAGATTACCCTATGACGACGTCTGAACCGACTTCAATCCTGACAAGAATTTATATGTATTTATATGTATGTATGTACATTACAGTGCGTCACTCTCCATAAAAAAAGATAATCTGTGCTGTTTTTGCAACGGAATTATAAAATTTAGTATATTCTAAGACTATCGTCAAACTATTTTGGAGAAGTATTAAGATTTATGTGAGCTGTAGCGATTTGGACATTACCCCAAAAAATCACCTCAGATGTGCACAAAAAGGTTAAAAAACTGTATCAAGAGCATCAAAATAATGTGATTTTTGGAGGCATTTTAAAATCGGTCCAGATCACGTAGTCTTAAAATATAATAATTTTATTATTATGCCGGAAAACCCGCAACTTATTTAGGTGAGTTCCCCTAATGTACATAAATACATATGATTATTTACACAAGCCAGTAGTGCTACATTGTATGTAGATTAGAGGAGATAGTTTTCTATGAGGGCGGCTAATAACGCAATAAAAAATTAATGTTAATCAAATTTTGAAAATTAAACTTTTTCGAATTATTATGAATGCGATTTTTTGAATAGTTTTTATGAATTGACAAACTTTTTTGACCAGTACTACCTTGCTACTTAGTATGCAGGCTACCACGTCATGTAATAAAAAAACAATAAATTTTATGAAATTTTGAAAATTCAACTTTTTCGAAATTTCATGAATTCGAGTTTTATAATTATTTTGGTGAGTTAACGAATTTTTTCGACCAATTAAATAAAAGTTTAATTGAATAAACAAATTTCTTCTTAATTTTTGAGCAAAAATTAAATAGTTTTATTAATTTTGAATATAGAGAATAATTTTTAGATAGACGTTCCCGCAAAATACATAGTCAACTTAAAAAAAATACAACTAAACTTTGTAACTAAAATTTTAAATAAACTTATTTTAATTTCACAATTCCTCTTTTTCGCGCATTTATCGTATGTAGGTGCCAAAAAGCAAATTATACAAGTGAGCGTGTTTTATACCTTTAAAATTTATCTAATAATTTTAACTTCATTTTGTTTTTACTAGGTGCAAAATATTTCGGCACAAACGATAATTTCGCCCACAAGAAAACACTGCATTGAAATATACGATAAATTATACAGGAAATTTTCAGCGTAAATATAGGATTTCAGCTACAATAACACTGTGAGACAAATGGTAGGGGTCAGTGATCGGAAAGGGTTCAAACTACCGGGGAAAGTTATAACGGTAAAAAAGAAGTTATACGTGTCGCGGCGTTTCGCTGGGTCACGTCTAGGAATCGAGATATATCGATTTGAAGCTAGTAACTATCGTATAGGGGAAATTATCACCTTTGGTGGTCTTTTTTTTTGACATAACTCGAGAACCACTAGTCCGATTTTGCTCAAACAAATTTAAAAAAATTAAAAATTACAATTCCTTTAATCTGTTCATATAACGTTTTTCTATATAATCAACAGTTTTGCCGGTAAAAATAAATGTATGAAGAAAAAAA
>NW_023458560.1:32075806-32105943 GCF_013731165.1 Rhagoletis pomonella
TTTTTTTTATATTATTTATTATTTGTTTTCTCGCGATTGGTAATACCGATTCTGGTCGTTTTTTAAATAGTTAATAGTTATTTTTATATTTTGTCATAAATTTTTTTTGTAAAAGTTATTAAAATTTAAAAAATCCGAATCCGTTTTTTCTAAAATTTCGCATTGGCGCAGAGCATATGGCATTTTCACCAATGAATAAAGTGCTTCAATATTGTAATTTAAAATTTTCAATTCTTTGAAATACGCTAAATTCTTTTTTTTTTTAATTTTCATTATTAGTAGGAGTGCAAAACAATGCATGTAATAATTTGCGCTACAATGCCGTTGACACTTAGTAACTCAAAACGTTATGTAAATCTTCATAATTAAATTAACGAATGTGAGTGGTGCATGTGTCATACCATTAAAAATTCAATGGCAAAGTGCAATAACATTACGTACCCCACGACAGAATTTTCTTTTCAATTTCAATATTTTGCTGGTTTGAATATATCAGTACATGAACATACATACATACATATATGCGAATATGAGTTGTTATAAGTTTGCATGATCATTTTAGTTGTTGTTAATTATATATTTATTTCAATGAGTGAGCTTTGGACATTCGTATATACAAGAATGTATACATAAAGGATGCTAATCCCAGTATTCTTTGGCAAATAATACCGGTATTTTCGGGATTTGTAATTTGCACTGATGGCAATAATACTTTCCTGCTTTCCTTGACCATTATTGGTTATATTTCTTTTTTTATTTAATAACTAATATTTTTTTTTATAAATGTCTAGCTCATTATATATATAACACCGTGCGGTAGTAAATTTTACACACAAAAATCAATATATTCGCGAAACTATGAGCCAAATATAGTAAAATTGCATTTTTAGTTTTTCACTCTGACGTCAGTAATTCAAAAATGTTTTAAAAAATACACCGAAAGAGAAGAAGTATGGGTATCAAATTAAAGAGGGAATTCTGTAGAATTTAATCAGATTAAATTTTTTGGTGCATAAGGACTGATAAATATTGAAAAGGTCCTTTTAAAATTGTATCTTTGAAATTTCGCAACATTTGTTTTTGAAAAAATTATATGTTAGAGGCTTATATAAACTCGATAACATCCTCGAATTTCGTAGCTTAAAAAATTACCTATTCGTTCTTGTGAATCTAAAAAAGTTTAATCTTTTTAAATTCATAAAAATTTCCATTTTCATTTGGTACATTTATTTTTATTCCACATTGCATTGAATTTTTTAAATAATTTTTTAAATTAATCATACCTTTGAAATTACAAAGTCCTTTAAAATAAATCCTGATGTCGGAGAGAAAAAGTAAAAACGCCACTTTAAATAAAATGTAGGTTTCAAACCCATTTATTTATCATTTATTTTATGGTACATAGGAAATAGATGCAATTTTTGCAATTTAAGTTGTTGAAAGGTAATTAATACCTAAACCCCGGGATTAGTCTGGGATTGTGCTAATGACATCCCGAAAATAACGGGATCGTAAAAAGCGAAAAAATTAACATCCCTAGTGTACATTCATGTACTTATTTACATACCTACGTATGAAAACATGAATGTATTATGAACTTTCGTTTGCCAAAAAAAGTCACAGCTAATTTAAATGAGGAGGATGGTTCCGTGCGCAGAAGTGGAAAACTTTTGACTTGGAGGATGGTTCCGTGCGCAGAAGTGGAAAACTTTTGACTGCCATTCACCTGGGAGTGGCCAGAAGCGATTCTTGTGCGTACGGTTCAAATCGCAGCTCACAACGTCCGGATATTTATATCCACGTATCCTCTGGGTAGCAACCAAACACCCGCTTGGGAGCGAGCTAAAGTGAGAAGGCGTAAAACTTCGCGTGCGCTGGGTTTGGGTCCCGCCACGTTAAAACCCCGCCCAATGAAAAATTCCAACAAGCCTCGGATGAGACCCCCTTTTTCTGATGACGACCACGGCAAACGTATAAAGGACTATGATTTAAGGGTATGCACCTGGAATATCCGGACCCTTAATGGGGAAGGTGCCTCTGCCCGGCTGGTTGATGTCCTCGGGAAGACAAAGGCTGACATCACCGCCATCCAAGAAATGCGATGGACGGGGCAAGGTAAAGTAAGCGTGAAGCCTTGCGACGTCTACTACAGTTGCCACGTAAAGGAGCGCAAATTCGGTGTTGGATTCGTGGTAGGAGAGAGACTCCGTCGCCGAGTACTGGCGTTCACCCCGGTGGACGAACGTCTAGCCACAATCCGCATCAAAGCTAGATTCTTCAACATCTCGCTCATCTGCGCCCATGACCCGACGGAAGAGAAGGATGAGGCGTCCAAGGATCTCTTCTATGAGCGCTTGGAACGTACATATGAGCGCTGCCCCCGACACGATGTCAAAATCGTGCTTGGCGATTTTAATGCCATGGTGGGCAAGGAAGGGATCTTTGGCGCCACTGTCGGAAAATTCAGCCTCCACGACGAAACGTCCGATAACGGACTGAGGCTGATCGACTTCGCCGGGGCCCGAAATATGGTAATATGTAGTACTAGGTTCCAGCATAAGAACATCCACCAAGCTACATGGCTGTCTCCAGATCGAAAAACGAGAAACCAAATCGATCATGTTGTGATAGACGGAAGGCATGTTTCAAGCGTTTTGGACGTACGTACACTCCGAGGGCCAAACATCGACTCGGACCACTATCTTGTTGTAGCCAAGATACGCACCCGCCTCTGTGCAGCAAAAAATGTGCGCCCAACAATGCAAGGAAAGCTTAACGTCGAAAAGCTGCAATCACAACAGACGGCCAATTTATTCGCCACTCGACTCACACACCTGCTCTCTGAGAGCACTCTTCAACAATCCGACGTACGCGAGCAGTGGAACCACATTTCGCGATCATTAAGTACCGCCGCCGAAGAAGTAGTTGGATTTCAGCGAGCCCGAAAGAACAACTGGTACGATGAGGAATGTCAAGAAGCTGCAGAGAAAAAAGATGCCGCCTACAGGGCCACGCTGCGATCGGGCGCAACACGAGCCATGTGGGACCGTTATAGGGAACTGAAGAAGGAAGCGAGACGTATTTGCCGCAATAAGAAGAGAGAGGCCGAAATACGTGAGTGCGAAGAGCTTGAGATGCTGGCCGACAGGAAGAACGCCCGAAAATTCTACCAGAGGGTTAGGCGACTTACGGAAGGTTTCAAGACCGGGGCGAACTCCTGTAAGAACAACAATGGCGACCTAGTGACCGATGTCCAGAATATACTTAAATTGTGGAGGGAACACTTTTATAACCTACTGAATGGTAGCAGCGCTGAAAGTAGTGAGGAAGACGAACCCGAGTCCCCAGTCGATGATGATGGAGTAGCTGTCCCACCGCCTGACTATGACGAGGTACGAATAGCGATTACGCGGCTGAAAAACAACAAAGCTGCTGGAGCTGACGGCCTGCCAGCCGAGCTATTCAAGTACGGCGGCGAGGAGCTGATGAGGTGCATGCATCAGCTCGTATGCAGAATATGGTCAGATGAACGCATGCCCGACGACTGGAATTTAAGTCTGCTCTGCCCAATCCACAAGAAAGGCGACCCCGCCATACGCGCCAACTACCGCGGAATTAGCCTTCTAAGCATAGGTTACACGGTCTTATCGAGCGTATTGTGCGAAAGACTGAAGCCCACCGTCAACGAGCTGATTGGACCTTATCAGTGTGGCTTTAGGCCTGGCAAATCCACCATAGATCAGGTATTCACAATACGCCAAATCTTGGAAAAGACCCGCGAGAATAGGATCGACACACACCATCTATTTGTCGATTTCAAAGCCGCTTTCGACAGCACGAAGAGAAGTTGCCTTTATGCCGCGATGTCTGAATTTGGTATCCCCGCGAAACTAATACGGCTGTGTAAAATGACGTTGAGCAATACCACCAGCTCCGTCAGAATAGGGAAGGACCTCTCCGAGCCGTTTGATACCAAACGAGGTTTCAGACAAGGGGACTCCCTTTCGTGTGATTTCTTTAATCTTATGTTGGAGAAGATAATAAGAGCCGCAGAACTGAACCGCTCAGGCACAATACTTTATAAGAGCGTACAATTGCTGGCGTATGCCGACGACATCGATATTATCGGTAAAAACAAGGGCTACGTCTGTTCTGCCTTCTCGGGATTGGATAGAAAAGCAAAGCGAATGGGTCTGGTGGTGAACGAGGACAAAACGAAGTATCTCCTGTCAGCACACAAACAGTCAGAGCATACGCGTCTTGGCACCCACGTCACTGTTGACAGTTACAAGTTTGAAAAAGTAGACGACTTCGTTTATTTGGGAACCAGCATTAACACCAATAATAATGTCAGCCTTGAAATCCAACGGAGAATCACTCTTGCCAACAAGTGCTACTTTGGGCTGAGTAGGCAATTGAGAAGTAAAGTCCTCTCTCGTCGTACAAAGATCACACTCTATAAGTCACTCATCATGCCTGTGCTGGTGTATGGCGCGGAAGCATGGACAATGAAAGCATCTGATGAGGCGGCTCTTGGAGTTTTCGAGAGAAAGATTCTGCGAAAGATTTACGGACCTTTACGCGTTGGTGATGGCGAATATCGCAGATGATTTAACGATGAGCTGTATGAGCTTTACAACGATATAGACATAGTGCAGCGAATTAAAATTCAGCGGCTCCGCTGGCTTGGCCATGTCGTTCGGATGGACAGAAACGCTCCTGCTCTGAAAATATTCAACGCGGGCCGCGATGCTGGGAACAGAGGAAGAGGAAGGCCTCCTCTGCGTTGGAAAGACCAGGTGGAGAAGGACTTGGCTTCACTTGGCATTTTCAATTGGCGTCAGTAAGCACAGAAGAGAAATGACTGGCGTGCTGTTTTGGACTCGGCCAAAATCGCTTAGGCGGTTACAGCGCCAAATAAGAAGAAGAAGAAGAAGAATTTAGATGATGCTGAGTTGCTGAAATGAAAATCGGACACTAGTATGAGGCGATGTTTATGTATGTATGTGCAAAGTGTAGTGTATGATGCTACTTTGCAAGACTTAGTTTTTATTTGACGAACCCCAAATTTCGTGGTCTTGTGTTGAAAGATCCATGAGTCAAATTAATGTTCAAGAACATCTTAATTAATTGAAAAATATAGTTTTATAATTATTAGATCTAGCTGCTTAGATACAATTGAGAGAATTAAGCAACCAATTTCAAATTTTGTACAAGCGCAAGGCAACTTCGTGGCAAATTCATAGCTTTTGCAGAAGATGTGCTGATACTCTTCGTGACAGATCTACAAATCTTATATGAATCGTACAATTTCGCATAGTGTGATTTCCTTTACCGATAAACCAAAATACTAATGAATGTAATTTGCATAGTACATACTTACATATGTACATATGTACTTACATTAATGCTATTAGCCAACGTATTAACAGATTTGTGCAAATAAATATTTCGCATACGCCATGTGGCACCCTTGCCAAATAGTTATACATAGTTTTAAAAATGTAATAGTAAGTTTTTTAAAGTTTACTTTTTTTCAAAAGAAAGGTCTTTATGATATATTTTGGAACGAATTTCCGCCATCGCATTTGGTTTGGAGACAACTTTATGATAAGATTTTTAATTTAATCAAATTAGATTTAAGTACCTTAGTGTATATTAAGATTCTACAAAATTTTTTTTCCGTCTTTGAAATTTTCCATACATATGGGTAAATACATTTTTTCGTATAATTGCTTTAAAACCGTTTTTTGATCGAATGAAAATATATTCCTTCGGGAATCTTCAAACAATAATATTTAAAATGCACATTAAACTTTAAAATTTTAGTAAATACTTTTTCATAGCCGATAATGTCATCTCTTATATTCCAAAATTAATTATTTTATGTGTTCGTAGCTAAATTAAGCATGTTTTGGAAAAATATGAATAGTAAAAACTGCATCACAATTCTATTGTTGGAAGATTTCTGCGCCCCACGCTTTTCATTTTCAATTTCATAGATTGTTTATAATGACTTTTGCTAAAATTTCAAAATCAAAAGTTATCAAAACAAATTCTATGGGACTGAGAAGTATTATTTTCTACTTTTTAGTCCATTTATAAAAGCGTTGTATATTAAAAAGTTTTTTTTATATTATTTATTTTCTACTTTTTAGTCCTGTCTGAATAAAAGTTTGCAATAGATATTAAAATAATTCAACGATATTAATAGAAAGGTGCACACACATGCATTTACATATGTATGTACATACAAACGAGCACCAATTAATTTTATTTAAAGAATGGCGTGTCGTCTATTTCCGGTGTAGCAAACGTAGTACATAGGGCGACATCTAGATGTCATCTACCTCGCCCTATTCACTATGCTTTTTTATAGGAGCTTTTCAAAGCTTTGCTTTATGGTGTCGAACACACAACATTGAAAGCTTCTGGAACACAACTTTGAAAGTTTCTGGAACACAACATTGCAAATTGATAAAAGCGTTGTAAAAATGGCTTTTGTGCGCGGTATTTTGTTACGTAAACAGCATTCAGTGATGTGAAAATTAGTAAATATGTTTCGCACTTAATGCAATTACCTACTATCATACTTGGTATTTAGTGCCCTTGAAGATACTTGGGTACATAGTTCTTGGTTTTTTACAACACAAATAAGTACCTAAATACTTTTGTAGTAATTCGTATTTAGAAAACACAATTTTGCGCATCACTGTTGTTAACTACATCTTCGACAAAAAGAGTGTCAAGTAAGAATCCTACAATTTCGTTTAAAATACCCTTAGTACCCACTTCACAAGACATGTCAACAATTTTAGATTATTATTTTTTTCTTATTGAAGTCGAATTTCTTTTTAGTCCGCTGTATTTATTTTGCGCAACTTTTTCTTTTCATCTTTTTAGGAAATACTCGCCGAATCTGAAGAACTTAAATCATCACATAAAGAGATTGAGACGCTCTCAAAATCAATCGTCACATTCCTTGGGGAAGTTCACCAACCCACATCGCAGGCCCTACAGGCCAAAGTGGATAACTTAGTACAGCAGCAAACAAAGTGAGTACCTCAAAGTAAAAATTTTGAAATGTAACATGTGATACACGTATATGAAAACAGACGGAAATGCAGTCAGCCCGTGGAAAATGAGCATATTTTGTGATGTACATATGTATAAACATAACTCGGTAATAATAATATAATAATATTAATGTGGTATTGGAAGTAACTAGGAAAACGAATGCGAAAACGATTATGTACCAAAATAGTATTTTATATTTAGTAAATACGAAGCAAGCCAAGAACAAATAGGAGTAAGAATTGGAATAAGAACATGAGTACAAATTTATAAATGTTATGTATGTATGCATATTAGGATGGTCCTTAAAATATCAGCTGCTAAATTTTGTGCGAGACACCCCTTTAAAAAAATTTTAGGGCACGCTAAAGGGGTTCAAAATATTAAAATTTTACCACCTATTAGCCAGCAAGTTTTGGTCCGATCAAAGCAAGTGGTATGCCGTTTGACGCGTATTGATCGATTGATTCATACCCCGAAAAACATAAAAACACCATTACCTTACCCGTGCTTTGAAGTCATTGAGATTATTAGAGAAGTAACTGCCAACAGCTTTTGCTCTCCATTTTGCTAGAGCCGGGTAATGACTAGGAAAGTTTAGGAAGAGGAAACCCGTCCTCATACATGCAGTCATTCGAAGGTGCGTGCTGTCTGGGTGCGTGTAATTCAATCATACAATGTCCGGTAAGAAATCGATTTACAATGCAGAAGTCTTGTTAGCGTTCAACGTTTATGGCTTGCCAGAGTGTTCTACCAATATGTCAGGATCCATCCACTTGTCATCTTGCATTGGCAATTGCTGTGAATTTTTCTTAGCTTAAATGCTTCTCCGCCATAAAAAATACTGAGGAGCAGGCGGAAGCTGAAAGATATACCTAATTGGATAGGGTGTTTTTCAATAAAATTCTAAAATAGGGCGTTCTTGAAAAGTTTTTTTGAGAAAGGGCGTTTTCGAACTGGCTGCCGAGATAGGTCGATCTTCCACTCAGCAGTCGATATACACTAGGGCTGATGATTTCACCCGGGTAATGAGCTACCCGGGTACCCGGGTAGCGGGTGAAGCCCTACCCGGGTATTGAATTACCCGGGTAGCCCGGGTACCCGGGTATTTTATAACCCGGGTAGACCCGGGTAGACCGGGTACCCGGGCAGTATGGTAATTACCCGGGTACCCGGGCACCCGAAAAAATGTGGAGAGGTGTAAATTAAACGCATTTACGATCATATAACGCAAACGAACGTACATAGGGAAAATCTATAAGAAGCTTCCGTACCATATGGGGAAATATTATAATATACAACACATACATTGCACTTGACAAATCCGTCATTCATCACACAATCAGACTTAGGTGGAGGGCAGTGTGGCGAATGCTGCGGCAACACAAAGCGAACAACGAGAAATAGGCAGAATGTTCGAGGAATGACGTAGAATGTTCCACAAAGAGAAACGTCAAGTTGGATGAACACTGCGAACAGCGAGAGAAAGAGAATGAGCGATAAACTTCAGAACGTTCTAGAGTTGCCATAAGTGTGAGCGCAGGTATATAAGAGCCACGACACAGCGGAGTGGGGACAGTTACAAGTCAGCAAGCTACAAGTAAAGTGAGCGGAGAATCGAGTTGCGAATAAGCAAGCTATAAGTTTAATTGTGTTAACAAGTAGTAAAGCGTTGTTATTGCTTTAACAAGTATTGTAAAGTGTTTTTACTGTATTAGCAAGTATTGTAAATTGTTTGTTGTACAATAAAGTTAATTGTACTACAATTTGGTCATCGTTAGCATTTATTTAACAATCCAGCGATACGAGCCCGAGTATATTTGGGAAATCCCTCAAGATTTCGACGATAATCGTAACAATACTATCTATTGTGAACCACATCTTTAGTAACTCAATGCGATCGTTGCGGTTTTTCTACATTTTGTATACATACATAGCAGAGCTGTGTAAGTGTGAAATCATTTTCAATTTTAAATCAAAAATTTTTTTCTATCCAGTTTTCATTACTTATTCTTCGCTTAGGATTGAGGTTTAAAATTTTTGAATTTTCCATTCTCTCAAAGCAGTTATGAATTCACACATCAACATATTCATAGCAAGATTGAAAAAACCAATGCCCAATCAAAAAAAGGTTTAACACTGAATGAGTATTGAAAAGGCTGCAATCTTTTATGTGTGTGCATTCTTTAACTCAGTACCAATCATTAGTTCAAAGACACCCTGGTAAATAACTTTTTGATAAAAAGGAAGATTTTTGACAATTGCTCAATTGTAAAAATTCAAACCGGCGTTACCCAATTTAAGTTTTTTGGTAGAGGCGATTTTATATCATATGTTTGGGATTATATATAAAACAGTTGTATTAACATTTACGTTTTAAATATAATTCATGTTTTATCTTCAAAATGTTTAAAATTTTCATTAAATTAGATAACTACTTCGCATAAGCTTTACATTTAGGTTGATACAATTTTATTGAAAATATTTTAAAAATCTAAGTGTCTTTAATAAAAAAAATAGGTCATCATAAAAATTGTATCGCCGTTCGGCGTAAGTTTGTAGGTCCCTCTCATTTGTGTGACAGCAAAGGCGCACGCTACAAATCGGAGGAGAAGCTCGGCCAAAACTTAGCCAAAGTGGCAAGGCCAAAATATGATTATTATAAATAAATTTAGTTTCAAACAGGTCGCAACCCTCTTCAAACACCTCAAAAGTATTCCCAATATTATTTAGTTGTGAACCCGCATGAGTCCGAAATTACCATTTTTTACCAGAATTTCCAGATTTTACCGGAAATCGTACTTGGTTTTCTGGCAACTGAGAGGACAAATAAGAGAGTACGTAAGGTCATCTCTTTGTCAGAAGCTACCTGGTGGAAAATTCTGGTAAATCTGTCAAAAGATCCGATGTAGTGTGTTTGACAACCAAATTCTAAACAAAAGAGAAGTGCACTCTGCTAATGCATGTTGAAAAGTAAATAATTCCTTGCTTGAGTGGATGCTAATGAGTTTTGGTTAAATTACAAAACGCTTAAAAAGGTATTAGCCGTAATTTTACGTTTAAAAACTTTGAAACTTTAACACATTACCACCCTATACTCTATATGTGATTGACCATTGAACTAAATCGTTGTTTATTTGGGTAAGATTAAAATATATTTTACTATTCAATATTGGAGTTGGTGTGAAACAAAAATTAATAATTTATTGTTATGTATGCAAATGAGAACTACAATTCTGAGCTTATTGAGCATCTCTTAGTCAAACACAAAGGCAATTTTGCTTGATCAAGTTTCGAATCTAAGAAGAAAATGTTTTTAACAAACAAAAGGTTAATAATAAAATTTGAAGGATTTAAGATATTGCGCATGATACAAAAAAGAAGGTAGTTTCAATAAACAACTTTTTGATTAAAAAGCAGATTTTTGACAATTGCTCAATTGTGAAAAATTCGAAGTGGCGTTACCCAATTGTAAGTTTTTTGGTGTGGGAGATTTTTTATCCCAAATTTGGGGTTATAAATAAAATAGTTGTGTTAATATTTACCCTTTAAAAATAATTAATATCCTATCTTAAAAATGTTTAAATTTTACATTAAATTCGATAACAACTTGCCAAATCATTATCATGAACATATTTTAAAATTTTTTTAGTGTCCTCATGTTATCTGATTATTTCACAATGTAGTTTTCTATATCGGATACGATGATTCTGATATAATTCAGACACTGAAATTATACATTTCGATGTGTTATTTAATTCATATTGTCTTTGTCCATTTAACAGCAAATGGAATTTACTTTGGAACCCATGGGCCGTGAAATTTTTCCAGCAACACTTATTGTTTTCACATGAAATTTTTACACACCCAAAAGTGAAGTATAAAATAAATAGATAAAAACAAATTTTCAATCAACCTGATTTGTGTAGTTCAGGGGCGCTTTGGTAAATGTTCTGGAGGCTGTTTTAATATATACTATCTTATTATATATTTCTTAGCTTTTCTACATTCTGAGAAGTTGAGAGAATGAAGTCTAATGTTCTTTTTTGGTCAACTATGACGTTTGATTTCATTTTTTGCAATCATTAGTTCATTTCCCTTGAGGAGTCACAATGCCCATACCGGCTATACCGATTTTTTTGAAATTTCGGACACAAATTTTCCAAGAATGGTTATAGGCTAAAACAAAACCGATATCTAAAGGGGGTGTGGAACCTCCCATACAAATCGAATTTTTCATAGTGCATATCTCTGAAAGTATTTAGGGTAGAGTCCTGGAACTTGGTATGTATATATGTCAATTTCAAGCTCATGGAAAAATATGGGTTTATTGGAAAATACAGCGTGCCACCGTAGAACTGGAATAGAGGTAAATGAAATCAATCCCAAATCTATGAAAAATGGGGGTATATGAAAACGATCTCGTATCCGGCTACGAGAGCTAGCGGTATAAGCCATATAAACTAAAATTCTGGTGACGCAGAAAGAGATGAAGATGAGAGATGAGAAAAACGGGCGCGACACCTTCTGGAAAGTAACATGATCACAGGGTGTATCCCTAGAACTATGTTAAGCTAAACCTTGAGGGATGAAATTCTTGCCAATACCGACAGGCATAAGCTGAAGTCGCGTTGCAAGTTTTACGATCGGCTTGGGTAAGGTTTAATCACTTAACCCCCCTTTGTTTTCGCTGCTACTGAATTCTATAAAATGTCGGCTTTCACACAATTTAAAATGTACACGTGTTTTTAAAAATGCCATGAAAATTGTGTTGCTAGCTTCATGTTGCAAGCTTTTTCAAAGCGTGAACAGAATACTACTTTGCAGAGGAAATGTTATGGAATTTCACACTTATTTCACAGAAACAAATTTTATATGCACTTTAGCAGCTTTTTCACGTGAAACAGGAATTAAATACTATGCTTAAGAACAAAGATTTTTAAATCGACAAAAAATTAATAAGAAAATTTGAAGGATTTTAGATATTGGGTATGGTAGCACGAAATGTCACAATCTGCTTAATTGTCAGGTTGTTAATATGGCGACGAAAAAGTGACAATGGAACTACCATGTTTTTGGTATCATGATATTGCGTATGGTAGCATGAAACGTCACAATCTTCTTAATTGTCAGGCTGTTGATATGGCTACGAAAAAGTGACAATGGAAACACATAGCTGAAGATTTCATACTTACAGTGGGATAAACTTCAAACCTCTAATATAAATTAGTTAAATTTAGTTATTATTTATTTTATCAATTATAAGTTTTCGTTTGGAATAATTTTCATGAACTTATCTATTAGGAGATCTCTTTCCGATATCTATTGAAATTTTGACATCCTCACTTTTTGGAAAAAGAAGTTCAAGATACAAGTTTATGTGCAAAAAATAAATTAAACAATAAAAGTCTCCTTATATTTATGGAACTTATAACAGAAAATTTTTTATTTCATTACCCAGACTTTATGAATAGCCTACTCTATAAGTAATAGTAGAAATTCCGAATTAGTAAGTTCAGTCAACACGTCATTCAAAAGTTTTGAACAAAATCACTTTTCTCTTTTGTGAAAATTTGGGACTATCTTATGCGAGTATTGTCGACAAAATGTTAGTCAATGAATGACTAAAAATTAACGAATAAATGGTTAATCGCGATTAATGATTAAAATTAATTAAGCGATCGCTGTGGTGTAGTGGTTAGAAGTGCGCACTACCATTCCGCAGGGTGAGCGTCCGAGCCCAGTTCCGGCCAAAATAAAAGAAAATGTTTTTTGTAATAGTGGTCGTCCCCCGGCAGGAGTCGGCGTAAAACTGTAGGTCCCTCCCCTTTGTGCGACAACGCCAAGGCGCATGCCACAATCGGAGGAGTAGCCCTAACATATGTCGGTGGTCCTCTGCAATAACGGCACAATTCAAAATTTCAGGTTTAGAAAAATACATAATTTGAAAGCTTACAGTATGACTGCATATAATCCGGAATAATTACGTTCCAAGACATATTATTGCTAAATTACGAAACAAAAAATCTTTAATTGGCTCTACTGAAATATATGAAATTTTTAGTTGTGTCGATATGTAAGCGCCTTTCTATTATTATTAGTAATCATCAATAGAATTTCAAATTACATAAACCCAGTCACAGCCCTTTTTTGTATTCGACGCTTCCAGAAATCACATAATACATAAAATAAATAAAAGCTGTTTTGATTAATATTACATAAACTGGAAACTGTTAAAAATAAGTGCGCTTGTGTACAGAGATTTTAGAACCTATTTAGTTCCTAAAATGTCTGTTTGCAACACATAACAATAAAAATGCACATCAAATTGCTAAGAATGATGAAGGAAATCGATTCAGACATGCCTGTTTAACTGGCCGTGCGTGCTCAAAACAAACACATGTTAATTAAGGAGCTATTCAAGTATTATGTAACCACCAGTGGAAAGCGGGGGTCTTGGTTTCCTTATTTTTAGTAACAACGGGCAACATTTCTTCAAATAAGTAAAACATTAATTACACACGCACACATTTTGCCTGCAATTTCGATCACAATTGAACACTGCACTTCACTCTCGTTTCGAATTTTTGAAAGCGTTTTTTAAGCTATTTAGTGGTTTAACACTTCTTGTGCGCACTTGATATTGTAAAAAAAATATGCGCAATTCGATCCATAACTACATTTTTTTGTAAAGAACGCCCGTTTGCTTTAAATTTGTAAAAATACAATTATTTTTTTATTTTGTTTACGTCTGTCATTTGTTACAAATGAAGAAAAGTCCAAGAGTTGCCAAGTATAAATATATTTATATCTATTTATTAAAATAATAATTTACAATAATAATTTATTTAATTAATACTTTATTAAAATACAAATTTGAAGTGCAAATACATTTGTAAAACTGTTTATCACAAAATGTTATTAATTGTTTGCAAGCATACTATAGTTTTCATGCATTTTGAGAATAAATAATCTAATATGTGTACATATATATCGTCGTTTAAAGTACAAAACCGCGTATCGTCATTCTTCAAAACCGTGTGACTGACATTGGCTGCCAAAAATTGGATTTGCTCACAAAAACTCTTGGCTCATTTCTTATCCATTCGTCCTGAATACGTTTGCTTTATAAAAAAGATAACCATTTTGAAATATGGGTGACTTTACTCTCTAGAAAATAATTTATGCAATTACGCGGTTTTGCATTTTCTTGATACGCGGTTTTGTACTTTAAACGACGATATGTATAGCATGTACTTACGGCGGCCGCCGTAGCAGAGTGATTACATGTGCGTACTTCCACTCCATAGGACCATGGTTAAATACCTGGTCAGATCATAACACAAAATAGCAGTCGTCCTTCGGCACGCAATGGCATACCTTCGAGTATATTTCTGCCTTGAAAACTCTTCTTATAAAATCAGAACTCATGCCTCAAGTTTGAGCAGAAGTTCGGCCAAACACTTAGAAAAATATTTTAGCACCAAATATTTATTTGTTTACTTATTTTAAGGGAAATGGCAATCTTCTGGTTTCACATTTTGAGTACAAAAATTCCAACCCTGATACAACAAATAGTATTAGTACTGAATGATAATGACAGATTGCATTCCCATAAACGTCCAATCATACATGATTGAGTTTTTTTTTGCATTCACATTCTCTATGTGAATGGGTGTCAACCATTCCATAACACACCATGATTCAATAATGAAAGGTTTTGTAAGAAAAACTTTCTCTCGCTCTAATTTTATCAATGACACTCCCACCATACTCCTAAAAACAAAAACAGTGATATTTCTTTTCCAAATATCTTTGCAAGTTTTAAGAACATTTTTAAATTGTTAGTAGTGAAATTTTTACTTTTTAAATTTGAAGAAATGTTTGTTCTTCATTCGCTGGCGCCAACAAGACAAAATGGGTGAGCATCGTTGGACTACAGAAATTCAATGTAGGCTAAAGAGACGAAATTCTCTTAAATGCCGAAATATATTTGTCGATATTCGTGGAGACCTCTTGATTCTGCCAAGTCGCTGTAAAGTAAAGCATGCAATGGTTTTGGTAAATGAGCCAACGAAGGTATTTAGGTATTGTCCTCCACAACACACTCCTGGTGTCTCCGAATGAGGCTTTGACGCAATATAATATTGCCAAACCGCATCCATAGGCCCAATCGTCACCCGACAGCTCGGTTTAGTCAATGGCGCGATGTATGTAATTGCACACTTAAAAGGTTTACGCACGAGGCGAATGTTGGCTGGCGACCAACTTTGTTGAAAGCGATTAGTTGAAAGTAGAATGCAAAGTTGAACAACGCAAACGCCTTTTTATGGCGAATATTTTTATATTTTTTTATATTTTGATATTTTTAATCATTCAAATTTTCGGGCAACCCGGCGAATGGTTAATATTCTGACAGTTGTATAGTCTCCCCAGAATATTGAAAGTGCGACATCAAAGAATTCGAATTACCATATTCGAAACAATCGAGCCATATCCGCGAAGGAAACGTAAGCTCCAAATTTTTTTATTTGCCGTTTTTTTTGTTTAATAAATACTGCATATTTTCCACAAACAAATAGCTTCTTCATATCCATCATCTGTCAAACAATTAAAACAAAAAAAAAGCTGAAAGTGGACCATCCATTCTCGAGTTATGCGCCATCTGACGTACGCAAGTTTGGTATATACATAGAAATATTTATTTTCAATAACAATCGGGGGTTATATTCGATGTAAATAAGCTTGTTTAAATTAAATAATTAAATCAAATTCGTTTTTGTTTTAAAATACCACCATTCACTATTATCCACACCTTTTTATGGAATTTAGCTCCCATTTTAGGAAGTGTGATTGAATTCTTCCCCTTTTTCCCCTGCTTCCATAAACCATCCCTGTGGGTGGGAGTGCCAAATTTTAGAAAAAAGCTACTTACAAAACCTTTAATAATTGAATCATGATAACACACTACATATTTTGTGTTTACAATTTGTAACCAATCTCAAGAGTGGTTGTTAAATTTTTTAAATCAAACAATCACAATTTTGAAACGAAAAAAATGAGAATGCACACTCAATTGATTCAATCATTACACAGCTCTGATACATAGTTACTTTCAAAGTTTTCTCGCATTCAAATTGGTTGGCGCTGCTTTCACAATTGCATAACTTCATTCGCACTTGTAATCGCTACCAGAGTGTTTACAAATCTGTTGAAAAATGTCTTAATTTTACTATCTAGATATGTATAAGTGTGACGTTTCTGATAATGTGAGATACCCGACACTAAAGGCAGCAGCTCCCTGTGTGCTGCTGGTCGTGGCGACAAGGCCACAATTTCGGTAAGATCTCTAGCTCACCTAATGGCAATTAGAGTCGTAGCGGTTTTGTTATTGATATGCCAACTGTCTGTGTGCTCTGAAGCGTTTATCCATGGTATCATTGCGCGTATTTATGTATTTTGTTGGTTTGTTTCAAGGCAATGCAAATTGATTTAATTACACGCAGGGGCCGAGTTATGTGAAAGTAAAGACCTCGAGCGTTTTATTAAGATTCATATTATTTTCTAAGTAGCTGCTTCCGCGTAGCAGATTTATTCGAGGAATAGTAAAGAAATTAGTAGGACAGTGAAGAAATAAACAGAATTTCAGTCCAACTTTATTCACATGGATGGTGCATACTGGGCATTTGGCATTAGATATCTCTTTGTCACGAAAGTAATTTGTATACATTTTCGCTCACACTTTGGCACAACACCCAATCGATCCTTACTTCTCTGCACAATACTTTTTTATGGTTCTTAATACTTTGTCGAGGGAAAGTCATCCATTCTCAACACATCCTACCCACAAATAAACCATCACAGTCTGGCGAAGGCCGGACAATTGCAGAGAAATTGCTTTATACACGGTTTCCGTTTATAAAATAAAAGTTGGTCTATATGTTTTCGAGCTCTCTTTGTCTGAAAGAAAATCCCTAGCACCGTCAGCAAAAAATATTATTAATAATCTATGCAAATTCTCATCTTATTAAATTCAAGGGGCTATAAAACTGCATACTTAGAATTTTTTTAACATTCTGAATAAAAATGATTTTTTCTAATTTTTGTAGAGTTTAAAATTAGGATTTATATGGTTTATGTTCTATAATGAGCTTTAAAACCGCATATGTATATAACTTTTTCTAAAAATTAAAAAAAAAAAAATAATTTTGGTGAATTTTTTTCGTACAAATCGAAAATCATGACATTTTCTTATAATTTTCTATACGAAAATTTCGAGTCGTACGAAAGCCAGAATACGCCTCATTATGTAAATTTTTTTAACTGGAATAGGCGGCCAATTCTTGTTCTGTGAAAACTGGAAGTGAAAAGATTTTTCATTATTTCACATAAAATTATGCTGAAAATTAATTTATTTGTCAAAAAGTTTTCACTGTGAAAAGTTTTATCGCAAAGATTTTTGGCTATGAAAAAGATAAGGGTGGTCATTTTGCTCAAAATCACAATCTTTTGATAACGAATAGCATTATCTTTTACTAACAATTATTTACCAAATAATTACTTGCTAGGTGTTTATTTAAAAGCTATTAATATGTGAAAGTTGCTTAAAAAGATAAACTAAAATGGTAAAGTGAAAAACCTAAATTTTCACTAAATTTGAATTTTTTATTTCACTTAACCGGTTCATAGAAGGGGAATTGGCTCCCAGGAAAATCGATTTTTTTTTCCAAAATTCCTACTTTCTCCGCACTTTGCACAAAAATTATTCAATATAAAGAAATTCAAACTGGAAAGTCGTGCTCGAAAAATCTTTTTTAGCTTCCATAAAAAAATTTATCGAATTGGATGAAAATTGCCATCTGCAAGGAATTTCGAAAAATAATTTTTCAAGTTTCCCTCACTCTGCAATGGCTCGCATAACGCTTATTTAGAAGCTCACTGATGTAACCAACAGTTCCCGATATGCTTGGTCCCATAGTTGGATTCAGTCCAGTTGAACACTGACCGCAGTTCGCCAATTCATCAGCAATTTCGTTGCCTTGAACACCACAGTGTCCCGGTACCCACACAAGTTCAAGCTAGTCATTATACCTAAAGCAGTACAGCATCTTAAGTAGCCCAGTGTCGTTAAGTCCAGTGACATTTTTAGTCTTGGAGCCATCGGTAAAGAACGTTTTTATCGAGAAAATCTAGATAGTGTTTGGATCTCTTCATATTCTTCTTCCTCCAAAAGAAACTCCAGGCATCACTGGGTCGTTGTGTGCCAAAACTTTCTACACAACTCTTACTGTTCGGAATTCCCAATGCCGTGTCACAACCCAAAATAGAAATTGTGGTTTTTACCATTAGCTAAGCCGCCACAGTGCAGCAGAATAAGAGATGATCGGTAGGTATTTATATCAAAGTACCATATAGCCGGTCTCAGACCGCAGTTTTTATTAAGGGCTATTTAAAATTGCGGCAGCACTTTGGGCGTTCGCTCAGTTGCTTCATAGATATGTATTTTACTTCCTGTGCTGTGGTCGATGTACCTTCAAAAGTTGGCACTAGCGCTACACAGTGGGACAAGGAATTTATTTGTGTATTAGCTTAAGCATTAAGAGATTATTGAAATGCCATGCTGAAGGTAACTAAATACAAATGTGCATATATCAGAAGTTTTGAGGCTTTTGCGAATAACTGTAAAACTGACATATATGTAAATACATATGCTTCTGTACATACCTCTATAGCCAAATGGAGCTAAATGCAACTACAAAATAAACTAATTGACAATTATACATTGTCAGGTAATGTCGGAAGTATGTACTTACATTTGTACTATACAGTTGCAGATCTTTGTTTTAATAAAAACAGTCGCTGAGATTGCTAAAATCGTATAAAAGCGCAAATACCACAAACATTTCAAGGCAAAAATGGGGATTTCAGCAAAGTACACTAACACAACAACAAAGTATCTCGCTAATACGTATGTAGATACATATGTATATACATAGTATGTTTGTTAATCCATTAAGTAAACAAAAAACGGACTACTCCGCATATAGCATATGTATTCATATGTGTACATTAGACCTTAGCACTCTACAAGCAAAAGTATTTTTGCAGGGCAATTTCGAAAAAAAATTTTTGTTTATTGTCGAACGCAGCGGTCGGCTTTTTACATTATTCGGCAGCACCTATCGGCAATAACTTTATTTTTTTTAAACAGTTCTAGTAAAAACTTCTAATCAAAAAACTTCCTCAGCAAAAATTTAATGATTTTGGGGGAGCTGCAATTTACTGACATTAGGGTGGTACGTTAGGATGATGAGAACTGAGATCTGGTGGGTACGTATAAAAACGGAGTACAAGGTGAATGAACTTTGGAACAAAAAAAATTTTCTCCTCGAGACAAGAACATCGATATATAATACCTTAAGATCCAACTGCAAATTCCGAAAAATATAAATAAAAAATTCGAATCGAAATACTTCCTTAGTAAAAATTTAATGATTTTTGGCGAGCTTTAATTTACTGATATAGAGGTGGTACGGTAGGGTGGTAACAACTGAGATCTGGTGGGTACGAACAAGAAAGAGATACTTTAGACTACATAAATTGTTCTCCTCGAGACAAGAACATCGATATATCATACATATTTTAAGAGCCGGCTGTAAATGCCGAAGATATGACGAAAAATTTAAAAAGGCGGCCCCTACGCTCGGGCAAACATTTTTTTTTCGAATTTGCTTTGAAAAAACTTTTTTTTGCTGATATGGTCTAGTGTACATGCATACATATACATATTAATGTCATATCTAGCGCCATTCTGCCTAGAGGTTGAGTGCCGTCGTTTCCTCAATTGCTTGTGGCTTGATAACGATAATTGAATTTAGTACTCGATCTGATTTGATTTCTTATGTTGTTGCCAATAAAATGACATTAACGCTGCTATCCAACATTTCTAGTCGTACTAAAATCGCACATGAGTTCATATATGTGGATGTACGGTGGCGGTCATATAATTAGGCACCCGATATTTTAACAAATTCTGACTATATTTTTTTGCTTATTTAATATTTATTTTTATATATATAGCTCACTGTCGAACAAAAACACGAAGACTACTCTTTATTCGGAATTTTAATTTTAAAAATTCTGGGTATGCAGTCTTGTAGCCCATTAAATTTTAGTATAATAAAGTGCAAGCTTGTAGTACCTGGGTCTTTCCGTTGATTTTTAGCGAGTTTTTTTTTTATAAATGTAGTTAGTTTTTCCCTAATTTTTCTACAAAGTTGGAAATTCGAACTTAGATAATTTTTGTTAGAAGTGAGCTATACGTTCATAAAAAAATTATACACATTAAATAAACAAAAGAAAACTAGCAAAACTTGTTAAAATATTGCGTCCCTCTTTAATTTCCCGCCACTGTACATAAGTACATATTTATGTATGTGAGTTTATTTTTTATGCATCTGCGAAATTCTAAGGGTAAACTGTACGACCACTATTTATTTTTAGTGTTGACAACGTGAAAAAATGTCAAAGCGTATGCTGAGCGTGAATATTTCTTAAGTCACGTGAAATTTAGAAAATCGGAAGAAATAGATTTTTTTCTGTTATTATTTTTTGGCCAGCGGTAGCAAATACATACTTGCGCCGGCACGTCATTAGTGGCTAACCAAAGTTTAGGGAACACAAATAGTTAATTAAATAAGGAAACATTGTGTGACAACATGCTGCGTGTTGCTGTGTGTTTAGCAACATTTGCTCACATACTCCCAAGCTTTTTCGCCGAGCTTTCATTCACTCATATGCAGCGTTGCCATTTTAGCCGTTTTCCGGCTAGATTTAGCCGGTTTTGATAGCAACTAGCCGGAGAAAATTCGATCTAGCCGGCAGCCGATTTGTTAGCCGGTTTGTAAAAAAAAGTTAGCCGTTTTTAGCCGATTTTACTATATGCCTAATTTTCAGGTGCAAAAAGTAAACAAGTTGTTCGAAAGCAATATTGCAGACCCAATGAAGATTTTTAATGAACTCAATGTTTTACTTTCGCATCTATGCTCCCTAGTGGTTGTTAGCGCGGACACATTTGATCCTATATGCTCCCCGTTGGAACCATACCTTGCTCCATCTCCTCAGTTTTATTACAGTTTTGAATAGTATTTAAAAACAAAAGTAAGCACAAACGCTTCTGACCACGAAGCCGAGAAAATAATTCGAGAAAATGGTCGCTATTTTATTATCACTTTAATAAAGGAATTACGCCAACCCCTCCCTACAAATATTGCCACACTAAAAAAAATGACTTTTCGGTTGGAAATGCATTAAGAGTAAGGGCCGGTTGTTCAATGTCCGGTTAAGCACAACTACTGCTTTATCGATCACATGTTATATGCATGATGTCGAAATCGTCGATAGTGTAGTGGTAGTGATAACCAGACATTGAACAACCGGCCCTAATTAAACCAAAAGTATTTGTTCAACTACAGCAACAAAAACGCAAATATAATGCCGACGAAATAACATCCATAGAGATGCAATGGCAACGGTTAACGTTACATACCTGGAGTAATTTAGACTCAACTGTAAAATTTTGGGCCGAAGTTTATCAATTTCGAAATGCCCTAGGAGAAAACCCTTTTGCTGACCTTTGCAACCTAGTTTTTAGTTTTCTTGTTTTGCCTATAAGTAATGCAGAAGTAGAGCGAATATTTAGTTCAATGAATATAATAAAAACTAAGCAAAGAAATCCAATGTGCGTTAAAACGTTAAACGCTATTTTATATATAAGATACGGTTTAAAACGTGAAGAAAAATGCTGCCATAATTTTACTGTAGATGACGATCTCTTAAAATTAATGAATTCAGGTGATATATACAAGAGTGATTCATTTGATGATGAGGAATATACACTCGATATAAATTAATGGTGTTAACTAGTCTTTCGTTTCTTGCGATTTATTTAAATAAAGCATGTGGATTTTCACTAAAACATTTTAGCCGTTTTTTGCCAGAGTCTATGTGAAATTTCACTAAAACATTTTAGCCGTTTTTAGCCGCTTTTTTTTGCCAATCTAGCCGGTCGGCCCAAAAAGTTCTGGCAACACTGCTCATATGATTGTAGCCACTCACTCTCTTTTTCAATCTGCCTCTCCTTCTTATGCTCTTGCACCTTCAAAAGCTGCTCGTTTCCGTTTCCATTTCGTATCGTTTCAAGATTAAATTCATTTATCGTTTTTTTTTGGCCACCGCAAGAAATTCACCACAAATCTCTAACTTGTGCACATCAAGCTTTTACAATTTTCGAGGTCGTTCATGCTTACCAAAAATGTTTTGTATATGCTTGCGTGATTTTTGAATAGTTCTTTTTTTTATCCACTCTCGAAAAAATAAGTAAACAAACAGATTGAAAATGTTAGTGTTGCGGGGTTTATGTTTTTTTTTTTTGTGTAAGTAGATTTATTAGAGTTGCGTGTTGACAGCTGCAGAGTACTATAATGGAAGGCATTTTTTGGATATTTTTAGTGTCATCCATTTTAGAGTTTCGGGAAACAAAATAAGAAAACAAGTTTTCTAATGGCAGACTAATTGCTTTCTATTTTTATTGCAAGGGAACTGGTAGTCCATGATTTTTATTTTTATTTTTTGTTTTTTTTTCACACACAGACTTCAGAATTGATTTCCAGCTTTATACTCTTCATTACATTTAGTTATTTATTTTCATTATATATTTACTTTGTGCCCTAATGCTTGTTTACAAATATCGCTAGCTTAGAGTGCAAAGTTGCTAAGCCCATTTTTTTCAATTGTACAGGAGACACAAAAAACGTTCCTAAGTATTTTTCTTTAAGTATTTTCCAAAACTTTGAATGCAATGTTTCGCGTTTTTCATTTACCCTTTACTAAAAAAAAAAATAATAAAAAAGTCTGCTTTTTTACAAATTTTGTAGATAATTTTGTGACTTAGCAATTTTTCTAATTTTTTCTTAAAATTTGTTTGTTGGACTTAGCAAATTTTCGATGAATTTTTCCAATATGTACAATACGAAAAATCCCTCTCGTAGGTAAATTTTAAGAAACAATTTGTTAGAACAAATGGTTTAGGTGCTTTGAATAATAATAATAACAAAAGGGAACAGTGATTTTGTTACATCAAATGTTAAAGCTTTTTGATAGACTTTTTTATGCTGATTACTATAAGTGACCATCAATTCAAGGTGCAGGGATGGTATTTTCAGGGATAGTAGTCGAGACTTCTAGCGTTAATTTAAGCCTAATATCACCTTTAGTTTCTTTGCTTTGGCTTCTAAAATATTGAAAAAAACGCGATTTTTTGACAATGGAGACTTTACACTTACGGATTCGTAATCAGCATAAAAAAGTCTATCCAAAACAGCATTAACATTTGATGCAACGAAATTGTTTCCCATTTTTTTCCTTTGTGTAATAGATTGGCGCTTACACATATGTTAGTGTTTGGCCGAGCTTCTCCTCCGATTTGTGGCGTGCGCCTTGATGTTGTCACACAAAGGGAAGGGACTTACAGTTTTACGCTGTTTTTCATGGCAGAAATACACTCGGAGGTTTGCCATTGCTTGTCGAGGGGCGACCGCTGTTAAGGATAAACCTTCTCTTCTAAATTTGTTTGTAATGTTGCTTTGACCAGGGCTTGAACCCAGGCCCTGCGCAGTGGCATCGCGCACTGCTTACCACTACACCAGAGCGGCCGTTCTTTTACGATCCCATTAATGGTATTTTCGGTTCAGACTAAATAAATTTTCTGAAAAAGAAGATTGCGAATTTTTTTTCATATTTCTAATTTGAAACGTAGTTGCGAACTTGTTTATTATAAACAACAACTTATACATTAAAATAATAATGAACAAACAATTATTGGTAGATTAAATTAATAGTATTGTTCGCTGAAACTAAACTACACACCAAAAAATCATTCATGTGGCAAACTATCGTAAAAATTATGATGGTCTTTAGGCAAAGTTGCTTTTAAATACTGCAAATCTTCGTTCTTTCTTGCTGTAATTCGGCGTCTGCATTGGTGAAGTTGCTGCAAATTGGACCACTGTAACGGGACTATACTTCTGTCTAATCTTTGAGGAAGAGTTTTCCATGGATCTGAAAACCTAAGTTTAAAAAATATTTCTCCGGTTGGTGTGTATCTGATACCACGAACATCTGTTACTTGGCATCGCCTTTACAACGTCCAGGACGAATATTTTTACATAACTATACGATATTAAATGTTTTAAAAAAGGTGTGATCTAAATAAAGAACATCGTATGGTCTAGGTTTTGACGAGCAGCTTTACATACTCATAATATCATTATTATTATTATCAATTTGGTAATTATTACGTGCCGATCGAGTAACATTTACCAAAGTTATATCGAAAAACTTAAGTGGATCTCCAGTTTTTTTCTAAAAAAAATTCTCTTCATTTTTATAAAGAACCTTTTAATGAAAGAACCGGATTACAGAAAAGTATGCCAGATAGTGACTTCTTTCGTTCAAGCTGGATGCAAAGCAATATCGTCCAATTGGAGAGTCCTCGAAAGGATTTTCTAGGATATGTTAAAGACTATTGCATTTACCTATCTACAGTTACTTTTTCTCATAATGGAATTAACTAAAATATTTATTTAAACACTTGTTGCACGTCCCCTACTTTCATACAACGCCTTATTGTATTATGTTAATGTATGCAAATACTTATATTTATGCTTGCAACTACTATTAACTTATCAAACGATTCCTAATCTTTGACAATACATGTTTGACTTCATTCACCACGATCTTGAAAACTGACCAAATCGGCGTGACCAAGTCCATGGTAATTTTAATATTATATAAACATCCGAAAGCATTAAAACGTTTGAAATAAATCTCGTCTCACTTTTTTGTATTTTTCACTTGGTTGCTGAAGTAATGAAGAATTGAAAATTCATAAGGAAAAATTATAGTTTTCTTATTTTTTATTTTAATATCTTAAAAATTTTTAGACTTATTGAAAAATGATAAATGAACGTGAGGTACTAAATTTAATAACCCTTAATTTGATATATCGCCCTGTTTATAACAATGAACGCATTCCAAAGATAATACAAGCCAAAATTTCATTCTCAAAATTCATACACTTTGATTCAATTGCGCGGGCTAAAGATACATTTTAAATTAATCTTTCTTGGCCAATAACAATTGGCTTAGACCTAAGATATCATAATATTACTATTACAATACGGTCAAATGCCTTTTATTTTCCCCCATACATAATCGACCCAGCCTAATATACATACAAAACCCTCAATACAAATCGAATTCGATAGCGTAAAAAAAATATTCATATTTTTTTGGACTTATCAAATTTTCTGTGACTACTTTGGACTTAGCAAATTTGCACATCACGGAATAAAACGGGTAGAAATAAAACAAGTAGTTAGATCCTTTCAGAAACGGTGCATTTTCAATTTTCCTTGCTTCCTGCATCAAAAATTAATTGTTCATGAAAAGTGGACTTAGCTACATTTCACTCTAAGCTAGCGATATGCTTTTACTATTTTGTTGAGTGATCCCACATTGTGTTTTCTCTTTTTTTTTTTTTGTATGCCTTGTTGCTGCTATTGAATAACGCACAGTGCATATTTATATTCTCAATATTTCTTGGAAGCATCAAAAGTTGCTGTCATCTTTCGACATTAGAAGCAATTAATATCTGTTCGTATTCTCCAGATTTTACCGCATATTTTTTGAGCGAAAAAAGTCTGACGTAATTGCATAATTTTCTTTTTTGGAAAGAATATATTGTTGAATGCATAATTTAACTATTAAATCTTACGCATGCTGAAGCAGTAAAAATATATTGTACGCTACTCCTGCGTCTTATTACTCTGTTTTTTTTTTCACTTGCAAAGATCGAGCATAAAAGTGCGATAATGACGCATAAACCACTGAAATCACTCTTAATTTATTTTCTTTGCGTATTAATTAGCATAATTCTAGGAGCATTTGCAGACTTCTATAATAAGATTTACACAGAGAAAAATATAAATATACTTATGGTTGCCTCTGAATCCTATCCAAAGAACGGAAGATTGGTATTTTATAGAAGCAAAATGCGGACTTCAAGCGCAACTATTGAAAATAGATCAGTGCGATATTGATAAACAGGCTATTTCCGACCTGTAGATGATAACTACTTCAAAACTAATGATGGGTCTCTTAATAAGCTGCATACTCCAGGTACGGTAAACTCAAAGAAAAGAGTAGCAAACCCTTTCTATTGGTCAGGAGTTGCCTGCACAAATGGGGTATTTCTATCTTAACCAAACGAAAGAATAAAGCCAACATAAATCGCTACTGTATGAGTAACTTAAGAATGACGGGATTCTAATAAAGCATTGCAGGCTGCAGGCTTATATGGTTTAAAAAGCAATTTTCTCGCATGAGCGATTCCTATTTTGCAGGATAAATAAAGAAGCTGCACGGCACAGATTAAAATGATATAATAATCATAATAATAGATTGGCGCTTACACATATGTTAGTGTTTGGCCGAGCTTCTCCTCCGATTAAAACGATATACGGATGCAAAAATGCACAATATAGGTGTTCTTACACGATATATATTTGCATCTGTAAATGTTACTTTTTCAATACATATGTAATTGCGTATGGCTGTCAAATTCTCAGTCTTTATGGAACTATTTAAAAATACGTTCTCTGAAAACGAAATAAACTAAACTCAGATGATTATATCTGTGTGTCAGATGAAAATGGAAACATTTCTATTTCGTATGTACGTGCATCTGTTTTGTACAGAAACAAATCTAATTTGCCTTTACACGATATGTTGACATTTCCATATGTAAAAAGTGATATGTACACATCAAATACGTATCGTGTAAGAACACTTTGAGGTGGCCATCTTATAACTGAGACAACGATGAAATGCAGAGGCTTAGGCGCTATTTGCTTGGATACACGTTAAATCTTGTACTGGGCTCTTTATATATGTATTTTATAGTTATCATGTGTAAGTATAATTTGTATATGTATATAAGATTTCCTAAAAAGTTCCCAGTGAGCGTTAGAAAAGGCGATCGGTTAAAATTCTAAAAAGTTTTAAACTTAACTTGAAAAATATCATCTTCTTCGGTTCACATCGCCAACGTGGGCCAATGAGGTTTAAGTCTTTAGGCACGTATTCATCTAAGTAGCTTTGCTCGGTAGATCTGATGAATACATGCCGAAAATCCCGAGATTCTTGGCAAATAATACCGGAATTTTTGGGACTTAAAAAAGACCGGGATCTCGGGACCCCGGGATTAAGACCCTATAATAAGGCATTTTACAGTATATTATTTTCTAATTATAAGCCTTAATGTGTATTCAAAATTATTATTGTATTAAATTATTTGTCCACATGAAACTTCTTAATCTTATGACTCAAAGAAAAACAGCTAAATATCCGTATATTTCTGATTTGAAAGACGCGCATTTTTTATTCGACGTCTTCTTTAGGTAACTTGAAAACTTACATTAACTCTCCAGCAAAAGAAATCCGGCCCAGTGTTGTCGTTGTGCAACTAAAGTGGCAGTTATATCCTTTTAAAGCGCGAATACCTTTTACAAATGATGTGCCACTTTTGCCCCTTTTTCAGAGATTATTTTAGAAAATATTAACAGATCCATGCTATTAAAAATATTTCCTCCTCAAAATATGGAAAAAACATCACTTAAAACTTTCAAAGGAAATACAATTCTTTTCCTTGCAACAACGAGAATTCGACGTATGTTTGCAACCCTGTTTTTAATTTTGCTTTATGGTTATTTGTATATTAAATATATTATGTAAATAACGATATTTGGTTTTAAAATAAATTACTATCTATTTACAACATATTACAGTTAAAACCTCAGATTTATTATTTTATTAGTATAGAAAGCAAGAAATAAGGGGATACTTTTTTTTCGCCAAATGACACCTTTTATTCGATTTTCTGAAAATTCTCAACGGCAACAGTGATCCAGGCGATTTCGGACTAAGAGTGCGGTTATCCACGAACATGTTCGTAGAAACATATCTAGTTTGCTGTTGATAGAAAGAGAGAGAACCAATGTCTACGTCACGGTCATGCGATGGTGAATTTTTGTTAACACGCAGATCTCATAAGATGGATCCTGTCAGCTGACACGTTCTCCGCTTTTACGTCCGTGGGTAACTGCGCTTTAACGAAATACACAATGGGCAGTTTTATCGGGAAATATCGGGAACGAACATTCGTCTTTATTGCATGTGGACCTTAGGTGCAACAAGGTAGTAATCCGCGTTGACTCCTCGGATAAGATACATTCCTGTGTCTTGCACCATCGTTTGTAGTTATTTGACTCATCTGACTTAGTGGGTGTTTCGATGCTGATGTTTTTACTACTAACTACCATATCTCGTACCGCAGAAAAGTTGACTAACTTCTCCCTGCTGTTGGAGGGGTCTCAAAAATGAACAATTCTCTTGAAAGAACCACGGTGTTTTGATTACCCTAATAACTTAACAAACAACTTTGTTACTTCTCATACGTGATATTTTACTGACATTTTGCACTCAAATGTGTCATGCAGTTGATGACAAATACATACATACTTATATACATATATGTATGTACTTACATATGTATGTATTATAAAAGGCATTAAAGATATATTTGCAGTAATTCTTTTAAGCTTCATTGCTCGCTAAAGTCATTTAGTGGCGTCCTTTTCTATTTATTACCAAAAATGTACTAAACACATTCAATCATGTGAACATACATACTAGTTTGTGTGTAATATTTTAATACCCGAAATCTCAAGAATTTCACAAATAAAGTCTAATGCAATTACGACATGCGCGAATATAAAAAAAAATTGGATATGCGGACACAAAAACATGTGTCATCTAGCGCGAATTGGGCGTTCGTACATTTGGAATGAGTAAATGCAAATTTAATTGCTGGATAGTAGCAAAAAAAAACTTTGAGAATATTTTGGTGGACATCTTAAAATATACTAGATTTTATAATTTCAATGGAAACACAGTACCGATTTTTTTTTTGTATGGGGAGTGATGCAGTCTAATGTATATAGTATGTCGATATTATATACAATTGACAAGGCAGGAAGCAAACCAAAATCAATTTTAGATATTTGGGCGAAGGAATATTTGGGCGAAGGAATATTTAACAAGTAAAAAAGTCTAAGTTCGGGCGGAGCCGAACATTAAATACCCGGCGCAAGTATTAAATATATGTTTTTCACCTTTCCGAAAGCTACCGCTACATGGTAAACCGAGGTGTATCCATTTTGAGTAAATTAGCGTCCTTAAATTTCGAAATATTGAAGTTTCAAGCATATCTGAAATTTACTGTTATATGAAAAGCGGCCGTAATTTTAGTTCGATTTCAATAAGTTTCAACGTTTTGCTTCTATGTGGCAAGTACAATAACCACACCGAGTTTGGTACAAATTGGTAGAACGGTTACCGAGATACATATATGTGATCATAAGTGGGCGGTGCCACGCCCATTTTTCAAAATTGTATCCTAACGTATTTCTTGGTAACGAATTGTTGCAAGCATCAATTTTGAATAAATTAGCTTCAATAATTACTGATTTATCGAAGATTTCGTATTTCTCTAAATTGCCGTTATATGGGATTATTGTCATATTTTAAAAATTTTCGGCCATTTCGTATGTTATACCAAGGTTAACAACTGTGCCAAGTTTGGAAGAAATTGGTGCAGCGGTTACCAAGATATACACATGTAAACATAACTGGGCGTGGCTACGCCCATTTTCCAAAAATTTATAATATTCTTATTTTTCGTCTAAAACTTATTGTAAATATCAATTTTGAGTGAATAATCTTCAGTAGTTACTAAAATATCGCAGTATTCGTATTTCTGAAAATTACCGTTATATGGGAAGTGGGCGTGGTTATTGTCCAATTTTTAAAATTTTCGGCCATTTAGTATGCTGTATCAAGGCCAACAACTGTGCAAAGTTTGGAATAAATTGATGCAGCGGTTA
>NW_023458560.1:32106043-32110127 GCF_013731165.1 Rhagoletis pomonella
TTTGGCGGATTGTTGTGCTGTGTGCCGCGTATTACGTGTACCGGGTACCACTTTCTCGAGCGAATTGCTCTGGGGAACCTGTTGTGTGAGTTGCTGGCTTTTTGGCTAGACTTTGAGGAGGGTTTATACACGCATATCGGCGGAAATAGACGACACGCCATTTCTTTAAATAAAATTAATTGGTGCTCGTTTGTATGTACATACATATGTAAATGCTTGTGTGTGCACCTTTCTATTAATATCGTTGAATTATTTTAATATCTATTGCAAAATTTTATTCTGACAGGACTAAGAAGTAGAAAATAAATAATATAAAAAAAACTTTTTAATATACAACGCTTTTATAAATGGACTAAAAAGTAGAAAATAATACTTCTCAGTACCATAGAATTTGTTTTGATAACTTTTGATTTTGAAATTTTAGCAAAAGTCATTATAAACAATCTATGAAATTGAAAATGAAAAGCGCACATATATTGCCGATAACATTGCAGACAAAATTTGTAAATACATTGTTTTTTTCGGCCTAGAGAAATTGCGCAAGTGTAGGATGTTTTTAGGAAATTTTGGAAAATGAGAGTTCAAGGTCACCAATCGAATTTCAGCACATTTTTTGAGTACCATAGTTCGATTTGAAGCTGTTAAAACATTCAATTGGATATATTATGGCAGCTGCACGCACCAACTTGAAACTGTGGTTCTTACATTATCTCCCTCTTCTGTCATTGAAGGGAAATGTGTAACCATAGTTTGATTTCTAAAGGAGCTAAACTGAGTCTCTAAAAGAACTAAAAGGATTCATCAGGTTTCTTAAGTGAACCTAGCTTAGTGTTCTGATCCTTCTTAAAGGACTTTCAACTACCCAGCTGTTTCACTGAAAGTATTAATACCACAGTAGTATTCCCTTTTTAAAGAAAGACTTAGCTGGTAGTAGTATTTTTATCGAGCCCTAACCGCCAAAATAACGTAAGCGACTTTTTTTTCAAAATTTTCTTTTTGATGCAGAAATATTCCTAGAGCATTTAGATGCATTTCTGCATCAAAAAGAAAATTTTGAAAAAAAAGTCGCTTACGTTATTTTGGCGGTTAGGGCTCGTTATTATTCCTCAAAGAAAGAGGAGTGCGACTAATGGGTGAACAAGGCGTACAAGTCTTATCCAAACTGACACGAGGAGCAAATGTTTCATTAATCATTGCCTCACCAATGCACACAGGGCCAGAGTTCAGTCAAAAGTGTGTAAAAGTTAAGTATTTATTTAATTAAAACTATTTAATTTTCGATTTATAATAATTTAATAGAACTAGGAGCGCCAGATACTGGCGAAATTCGACCGTTTTTTAGTTTTTTTAAGGCACTTGGAGGGGTTTTCTAACTTAGCACGTCGTTTAAAATTACTTACCGGAAAATTTCCTGCTTTGGAACTAAGACATGACTGCTACATATTTTAACATTTTTGAAGGCCTTTGGCAGGGCATGGCGTTGACCTCATACATTCCTGTGTGTTTATAAATTTGGATTATTTTATACATATCGTTGATTCGATGAATGTTAAAAACTTTAAAATCCGATACTTCGATAGCTCGACTAATTTCGGTGATTTTCGATAAATTTCGATAACTGAAAAATCGATAAATCGCTAAATCTTGGATACTTCTAATAATTCTGATAACTCGGAAAGCTACCGACAAATTTTGATAACTCGTTACACTCTGGTGATACGAAGAAATTCGATAAGATGTGATAACTCGATAAACTTATATAACCTTGAAATTTCGATAGCACAATATATTCCAAAAACGATGAATTCAAAAATTTCAGTTAATCAATAAATATCCATAACTCGATAAGTTCAAAGAACTCGGTGCATTACGATAACTCGACAAACTCTATAAATAATGATAATTCAATAAATATCGATATCTTGATGGATTTCATTTACTTGACACATTTCGATAATCTCATAAATTTTTATAGCCCGATAACTATCCCTAAATTTCGACCACTAATTTTCTGTGTCTATTAATTTTGACAACATGCATAACTTGATAAATTTCGATAACTATAAACTTCGATGATTCAACAATTTTCGGTAACTTGATAACTTTTTTATTACTGAACTTGAAAAATTTTTTATGACTGAATTGACTTCGATTTCTATCGGAAAATTTCAATACATTTTCTTACCCTTTCCATTTTCATCTTTATCTTCACTTTTGCCTTCTCTTTTTTGTCTTCATCGTTATCATTTATTTCTTCATCACCAAATTTATCTTTATAACAAAGTTTAATTTCAAATACGACGTGAAACAAAATGCGAAAACAGCTCAAACTGAACAAGTTTCAACCAGAACTTTTCACAAATACGGAAATTTTGGAACGACAACTTTGACCGCAATTTTCAACCAATTTTGAAACCATAAAACTCTCCTCATCTATAGAATCGCCAAACGAACTGAGACAAAATTTATGTTAGCGTATTAATATATTGATAATGCATGAAGAAATTTTATATTAGTGGATCCTTAACGATAAAGGAATATTAAAATACGAGAAATTGAATAAAGATGAAAAAAGTTCTTAAAAACAATTCAAATCTTATCTTTGCATCATATTTCATCATCAACATCATTAGAATTTCGGATGTTTTATAAAAATCCATTTGAGTAAAATTTGTGAAGTGGACCACCATATTTTTGAATCTCGAGCTTTTTTTTGTGCAATTATCGGTTTATGCTTCACAATGCTAAAAGAAAAATACAAATTTCACAATTTTCCGAAATTCGAATTATTTTGGCAGTTATAGCTATTAAATTTTTTCGAAGTTGTTTATATTTTACAACGCTTTTATCAACTTGCAATGTTGTGTTCCAGAAACTTTCAATGTTGTGTTCCAGAAACTTTCAATGTTGTGTGTCCGACACCATAAAGCAAAGCTTTGAAAAGCTCCTATAAAAAAGCATAGTGAATAGGGCGAGGTAGATGACATCTAGATGTCGCCCTATGTACTACGTTTGCTACACCGGAAATAGACGACACGCCATTTCTTTAAATAAAATTAATTGGGGCTCGTTTGTATGTACATACATATGTAAATGCATGTGTGTGCACCTTTCTATTAATATCGTTGAATTATTTTAATATCTATTGCAAACTTTTATTCAGACAGGACTAAAAGGTAGAAAATAAATAATATAAAAAAAACTTTTTAATATACAACGCTTTTATAAATGGACTAAAAAGTAGAAAATAATACTTCTCAGTCCCATAGAATTTGTTTTGATAAGTTTTGATTTTGAAATTTTAGCAAGTCATTATAAACAATAAATGAAATTGAAAATGAAAAGTGTGGGGCGCATGTAATACACTTGAATTGATATGAAAAGTAATATATGTATGTATGTATGTGGGTATATGAATAACGACCGCTTTAAATCGATTTCAAAGTTCTACTTTCGCTGTAGAAATTTTAGGTCTACGTTATGTAGTTTGACTATTGTCAACTAAATCGAATGCTTTGTAAGTGAAGTGACTTGTGGACCACTTGAGGTATAGGTGGACCAGTTGGTAACCACTTTGGGACCCGTTGGTAACTAGTTCGTGGGACCAGTTGGTAACCAGTCGGGGACCAGTCCGGCATTCAGTTGGGAACCAGTTTGGGACTAGTCTGCAACTACTTACCTTCGGACAGTTGGGAACCAGTTGGTCTTTTTAAGCTCCTGTGGCCGTTTTAAGGGTAATTCTTGGGCTCCTGCACTGCCGCTCGGGGTTTCTGCCTTCTACGGTGGTAATTTTGGGCCGGGTTGCCTGTTTGGCGGATTGTTGTGCTGTGTGCCGCGTATTACGTGTACCGGGTACCACTTTCTCGAGCGAATTGCTCTGGGGAACCTGTTGTGTGAGTTGCTGGCTTTTTGGCTAGACTTTGAGGAGGGTTTATACACGCATATCGGCGGAAATAGACGACACGCCATTTCTTTAAATAAAATTAATTGGTGCTCGTTTGTATGTACATACATATGTAAATGCTTGTGTGTGCACCTTTCTATTAATATCGTTGAATTATTTTAATATCTATTGCAAAATTTT
>NW_023458560.1:32110227-32113114 GCF_013731165.1 Rhagoletis pomonella
TAATTTAAATAAAAAAATGTTTCCTTCTAAAACAGTAAAAACATAAAAATTAAAAGAAAATTAAATTAAAAAAAACAAAAGTTTCTAAAAATTAAATGACATTTAAACTAAATATATTATCGGAGAGCTAAACCGAGTCAAAAATAAATACTTTTTAAAATAGTAATAACTAAAAATAAAACAAAATTAAATAAAACTAGTAAGAAAGTCTAAGTTCGGGCGGAGCCGAACATTAAATACCCGGCGCAAGTATTAAATATATGTTTTTTCACCCTTCCGAAACCTTCCGCTAGATGGTAAGCCGAGGTGTATAAATTTTGAGTAAATTAGCGTCCTTCAATTTCGAAATATTGAAGTTTCAAGCATTTCTTAAATTTACCGTTATATGAGAATCGGCCGTTATTTTAGTCCGACTTCAATAATTTTCAACGTTTTGCTTACACGTGGCAAGTACAATAACCATACCGAGTTTGGTACAAATTGGTAGAACGGTTACCGATATACTTATATGTGATTATAAGTGCGCGGTGCCACGCCCATTTTCCAAAATTTTACCATAAACGTATTTCTTGGTAAAGAATTGTTGCAAGCATCAATTTTGAATAAATTAGCTGCAATATTTAATGATTTATCAAAGATTTTGTATTTCTCTAAATTACCGTTATATGGGATGTGGGCGTGGTTATTGTCAGATTTTAAAAAGTTTCGGCGGTTTTTTATGCTGTACCAAGGCCAACAACTGTGCCAAGTTTGGAAGAAATTGGTGCAGCGGTTACCAAGATATACACATGTAACACATGTAAGTGGGCGTGGCTACTCCCATTTTCCAAAAATTTATAATATTCTTATTTTTCGTCTAAAAATTATTGTAAATATCAATTTTGAGTGAATTATCTTCAGTAGTTGCTAAAATATCGCAGTTTTCGTATTTCTGGAAATTACCGTTATATGGGAAGTGGGCGTGGTTAAAGTCCGATTTCGCCCATTTTCAATACCAACCTACCTTGGATTAAGGGAAACCTACATACCAAATTTCGTTGAGATATCTCAATTTTTTCTCGAGTTATCGTGTACACGGACAGACGGACAGACGGACGGACAGACAGACATGGCTTAATCGATTTCTTTTTTCATCCTGATCATTTATGTATACATTTGTCTATATCTATCTCGATTCGTTTTGGCTGTTACAAACAACCTTTATGTGTGTGGGTATAAAAAATAATAAGTTCCTAAAAATTAAATGAAATGGAAAATAAAAATTTCTTTCCAAAACAATAAAATATAAAAATTAAAAGCACATTAAATTAAAAAAAAAAAAATAAAAATAGAAATAAACTAAACTAAAATTTAAATGAAATTAATATTTTTTTTCGCTTTAAAACAATAAAATCTAGCAAGTTGTTATTTAGCAACAAGTAATTTTCAAACAAAAAAATAACCGACTGCAACGCTCATATACAAATGTAGGTCCAAAGTTATCCGGTAAAACATAACATTAAACAAAAAAAAAAATATTCCGGTAAATTAATAATCTCCTCCTTTTTTTTGAAATCTGAGATAATTAAATTAAAAAATAAATGAAACGAAAAAAGGAGAAAAATCAATGTACGTTTCTAAAAATTTACAAAATATGAAATAAAATATATAAAAAAAAAATGTGGAAATGAAAAAATAAAAAAATATTTTTCTTTTTAAAACCATAAAACCTAAAAGTAAGAAGATTTATATTTATTAAAACAAGAAAAAGAATTAAATAAGTACCCAAAAAAATTAATTGAAATTTAAAAATTTAGCAATAAAACCTGCTAAGAATTCAAAGAGAATTAATTTTAATAAAATAAAAGTATAAAAATAAAATAAGTTTATAAATGAATAATAAAAGTATAAAAATAAAATAACTTTAAAAATTAGATAAAATTAAAATATAGTTTTCTTTTTAAAACAATAAAATCTAAAAATTAGATTAAAAAATTGAAGTAAAAAAGAAAGAAAAAGGCGTTATATAAGTTTCTTAAGGTTAACTGAAATTAAAAAAAATATATATATTTTTTAAGAATAAAATCTAAAAATTAATAGAAACTAAAATATAAAAAAGAAAAAAAAAAAAAAATCACTTCCCGAGGATTATAATGTCGGATCCGAGCAAACACAGCCTCTAACGTTACAAAAAAAGTTTTGACTTTACATTAGAACTCGAATGTAGTTCTCGAATCGAAAATTAGGTAAGATAAGTATGTTTGAATTCGATTAGGGAATGATAAGAAAAGCACTACACATTAGAAACAAATTAGAATTTAACGTTACAATACGATTCGATATTTAAGCTTTTTCTCGATACGAGAACTAAGGCCCCTTTCCGTAAAGAATGCTATAATTCTCAACAGTTTCTCTAATCGTCTTCTAACCTTCTACCTTAGAGAAACATATTTGAACACCGCGAGCAAAATGATATACATATATACATATGGGACGATTCATGTCAATCTTTCGATTGACACGCTCAGCGCGCTTGGCACATTTCACGTGAATCGCCCCATATGTAAGTACATCTCCATTTGGAACGTGCTCAAGTGCTTCATGACAAAAAAGTTTTTCATTATGAAAGTTGGTGAGGGATTTATTTTGGAACACTTTCATGCCAGAATGAAAAAAATCTTTCAAACTGTTTTTCAATTGCCTTACAAAAGACTTGCAACTATCTTAGCCAGAATTGCCCTATTCGACTCATGCAGAACGGCAACAAGGCTTGTGGGCGGCTTCAAAACTTTCCTAAGTAAATTAGAAACGTATAACAAGATTGCCTTGTCAGTTATTAAAGATTTAATGTCAACGAACGGGCTGATACTCTTGCAAAAAGTGGGGCTCAATAATGGCTGTGTTGTAC
>NW_023458560.1:32113214-32118318 GCF_013731165.1 Rhagoletis pomonella
GCTGATACTCTTGCAAAAAGTGGGGCTCAATAATGGCTGTGTTGTACGTAGTTTCTCTGTGGTCTTTCCAAAGCCTACAGCTTAAAGCTTTTAAAAACGAAGGAGGGTTCTGAAGATTTTCTCGGCACCCTTCTGAATTTTTTTGGATCTTTTCGAGAAAGGGTGTCCAATTTATTTTTTTTTAAGATTTATCGGAACTTTTCTGGTATTTTTTTTACATTTTTCTGATTTCTTCGCCTTTTAGTTTTAATGATTTTTTCTGAAAGTATTTGTTCTGGAGTTGTTGAATTTTCTTCAGGACTTTGCTGAATTTTCTCAGAAGCATTCGGATTTCCTCATTGTTTATTTTGAAGGATTTTTATACAGATTTTTCGGCTGGTTTGGTACCTTTGAGGAAAGTTTTAGTACCTTTCAGAATTTTATTTGAGCCTTATATGAATTTTTGTTAGGGGCTTTGCGGGGTTTTTCGTCTCATTCTGCTTAACAATTCGGGTTCTCCTTGCATTATTCAGAACTTGTTGGGCTTTTTTGTGGACTGTTAAGCATTTTATCTGAATTTTCCGGTTGTATTTCGTGTTTTAGTTTTCGGTATTTTTCGCGATTTTTCTGGTACATTAAGGATATTTTTGAAATTTATCGGGATATACTATGATTAAGTTTTCGATATACAGTGGTGGCCACATAATCGAAACATTACTTCTTTACAAGTTTTGGTCATAATTGTTTCTTTATAAATGTTTAACAATTTAAAAAAAAAAATATATAGTTTATATCACAACGAAAACTATGTACCTAAAAGTCGCAAACCTTGTACAAGATTTAGAAATATTCGTCAAATTTAAAAAAACGGTTATCAAAATTTTAAACTTTTTAATGAAGATTTTTAGTAAAAATTCTTGTATTTAGTTTTGTAACCAATTTGATTTTATTAAACATTGTGTAAATTTCATGCGGTTAAGAATTCGCATTGATTTTTGAAAAATTGTTTACGCATTTTCTTTCATACAAAGTATATACCAAAAAAGGAAGTATTGTCCCAAATTATGCGGCCACCGATGTAAATACAACTTGGTTGTTTGTAAATGCCTACAAATATAAAAACAAACAAGTAATTTTTTAGCAAAAAAAATACCGACTTCAATTCTCTTATATAAAATTTTAAGATTATCTTTAATTTCTTCATGATCCAATGATCGCATTTAAACCAAATTAGTATGGGACCACCTGTGACACCTTTCTTAAAAAAAAAATTATTTTAGAAATCAGTTAACGCGGTCCAAAGTTATGCGTTAACATACATACAAAAAAATATTCCGACGAATTGATAACCTTCTCCTTTAACCGACTTCCAAAAAAGGAAGTTCGGAATATTTGTTTTTTTTTATGTTATACGGTAAAACTTTGGAACACGTCAACCAATTTCGATAATTCTTTTTGCATCGGAAAGGTAGTGTCTCAGAGTTGATCCCGTACTAATCTGGTTTAGATCCGATCATTGGATCATGATATATATATATATATATTTTTTTTTATATGAGAATTGAAGTCGGTTTTTTTGCTAAAAATTACTTGTTTAAAGTCGGTTAAAAAGTAATGGTTATTTTCTGTAAAAAACACATCATAAAAACTTTTGACTTTTACGTATTTTTGTTTGAAAACTTTTTACCAAGTAGTGAAAGGCAGTATATAGACTCTACGCTCTTTCGAGGTACAATACTATTAGGCAAGGTAGCCCAGAGAAAATCCGGGTACGGTACTAAATATGAGCCGGGCCCTCCCTCCCCCAACAATTTTTTTTTATTGTAATTTTTTAATCACTTTATCAAATCAGCAAAATATTTTAATTTAAATTTCCTGTCTAAATCGAGCTTCGAGTTTCGACCTCTGTTCAGTTTTCGATAATTATTCATTATCTATTTTTCATTAGATATTCATCCATTTATTAATTTTCGAATAAGCAACAAACTGCCCCTGCTCACTGTCTTACGAACCCGCTGCTGCAGCCAGTAGTATCTCACATACAGCATATTTTCTCGTTTGGTCATAATACGCTCCGGTTTGAGTTTTTCATTTTTCGATTTTGTTTTTTGTTTCCTTTTCTTTTAATTGGGTGCCGGCCGGCAAAAGTTGTTAAGAAAGTTGTTCGCTTCGCTTCTGTGCGTCGTTTGCCTTTTGAGTTTGCTTGCAACATGTAGCACGCACCACACCCATATGGACAGGTCAGGATAAAAAGCCAGACACAAGAAGTACTAAGCGTAAATGGCGAACTGCATACATAAACAGGAATACTCGTATGGCGAGAGTGGGAGCGAAAAAATGGACTTTGGTAGCTGCATAACTTTTTACTCAGTTGTTTAAATGAGCAAAAGTCTAAATTAAGTTCCGAACGCGTGATAAAAAAGTAAAAACTAACAAATGCGCGAAAAGCGTGCAAAGAAAGCGCATGAAAACACATATGGCGAAGGCTAGTTCAAAAGAAAAAAAAAAAAAAAACAAAACACATGTGAAAAAATGTGCGCGAGATTATGTATGTGGTCGCTTATTGTTTGACGGTAGCGCGGTGTGCCAGCCCAAATGACATCATCATCATTATCACCATCACCCTCATCGTCACCGTTCCAATCACCAAGCACAGCACGAGAACAATTGAAAATACAAAAGTGGAGTTCATGAGGTCTTTTTGATGGAAAAATGTGCTCTTGTAAGCTTAATTGAGCGTTTCCCAGCGTGCGCTGGTTTGCGTTGGAACGAATTTGCCCAGAGAATTTGGTTTGCTCCACCAACTCATCGTTTAAGCTCCATATTTAGATGTTCATATATACATAATTAAACTGAAAGCTCACTCTTCCACTCAATTACTCACCTTGGATTCGCGTGCATCAGCTGTTTCTCTGCATTTCCTCTTTTCACTTCGCTTTTGTATTACCAATGTTTTTTTTCTTCTTTGTTTTTGTTTAAATGTTTCATCTTCCACTAGTTTCTCTTCTGGTTTGCACATTTCCTTTTACCGGCTCCAAAGGTATAAAACACCGGCTTTTTGCGCTCTTGTCTAGGTGCGCATGAGAGTGCACATGTTCGTATCTTTGTATGTAAGCCATATGTGGAGGTCGTTTTTTAACTTATCTACATATGTACGACATATAAATACATTTCATTCGATACATCATGCAAGTGGTAATGAAAAAATTCGGGAATAGTTTCAGCATATTTCTCGATAGTCGTAAACTATGCCGAAATGAACCCTAAACTGTATTGAACTGATCTCAAATAGTCCAAAACCAGTCCCGAAATGGTCCTCAAATAGTATTTAACAAGTCCCGAAACGATCCGGTACTTATCCCGAAAATGAAAACCGTGACCTAGATAAGAGCATGTTACATCGCTCTTAGGTACTGAATTGGTGTGTAATACCAGACGAGTACCAATGCTTTGTTCCATCGGAACTAATCTAATCTCTCGTATAGAATCTAACTCATAGCTTGACTCTGGGGCAGGGATAATCGTTGAGCAGGATAAAATAAAACTTTTCTATTCTTCCCGGAAGTGAACTTCCGTCTCCCAAGCGGAAGTGTAAATCAAAGAAAACCTAATCTAAGATTTTCCCCAATTTAAATTTTTTCGAGCAATTTCAAAGAAATTGTTTTCCTTTAAAAAAAAATTATAAAAGATTTTAAGAAAACTGTTTTTTTAAATAACCGTAAATGCTTTGAGAATACATTTGGAACTTGTTTAATTATTAAATAAAAAAATTAAAATATGTGGAACTTTTTCGCTTTAAAGTACTTCCTTAAATTTTTGTAAAAGAAGTTAATAAAAATATACATATTTTCGTTGCGAAAAATATTTAAGAAATTTAAATATTTTTTTAAATTTAAATGTTAAAAAAAATTTATATTTTTCGCCAATTAAAAATTTAAAAATAAAAAAATTAAGGAAAGTCAAAAAATTTCTTTGAGAAAAAATTCAAATATTTTTGACAAAAAAATTGAACTTTTTAATTAAACCTATTTTTACAGAAATACTGTCTTACGAATTAGAAATTTGTTGGAAAAAATTGTTTACATTATTTAAAAAAATAATAATTGCGACAATATTTGGAGTTGATTTTGGAAATTTTTTAATGTTTGTCCAAGAAATTTATTCTTTTTAGAAGAAAAATTTGATTTTTTTTAAATTGAAAATAGTTTTCCTTTGAGAAAAAGTCCAACAAAATTTAAAGGAAACTTTTAAATAGATAGCATTAAGTATGTTTCGAGAAAAAATGGTAAAGACTTAAAATTCCATATTAGATAATTAAAAAAAATAAAAATAAAATACATTTTCATTAGGAAGAAGTAAATCGTTTCCCAGAAGAAGTTTTGTTAGTTTTTTGTAAAAGAAATAAAAAAAATATATTTATTATTATAAAATATTTCTTTAGTACAAGTACAAATTTTAAATTTACAAATTCAAAGAAATTAAAAAAAAAATATTTAGAAAAAACTGAAATATTTTCGCGAAAAAGTAATTTGTTTTTGATTAAATATAAATAATTTTACAGAAAATATTTTCAGCTTTACATTATTAAAAAAAAATAACTTCAAAAATGAATTGATTACTTAATGAATTAATTTAAACTTTTTCAAGTAAGTTTCTGAGTTGGTTTTTGCCAAATATTAAATTTTCAAGAATTTGTTTCCTTTGGGAAGAAAAGTTGAATGAAATTTTTGAATAAAAAAGTTGTTTTGAAAAAAATATATTTTTTCAACAAAATTTTAGATGTGCACGCCGAGACTTTTTGAGATAATACCCAGGCTTTGTATTTGCCAACTTTTAATTTTGGTTCAAAATTTTTTATTTGAGAAGAGTTAAATGAAAATTTTAAAGAAAAAAGTGTTTAGAGGAAAATGCAGAAATGTTTTTTTATTGTTAAAAAATATGAAAAATTGTAAGACATTTATAAGTTTTCTCTGAAAATAAAATCACGCTCTTTTCTGTCAGGGTTAATTGAAAGATTTGCTAAGAATGAGGCCTTAGCGTTATTCTGTTTGTCTTTTAGCAATAAGTTTTCTAAAATTTAATTTAAATAAAAAAATGTTTCCTTCTAAAACAGTAAAAACATAAA
>NW_023458560.1:32118418-32141859 GCF_013731165.1 Rhagoletis pomonella
AGTCCAGTACTAGCATATCCCGACTTTCGGAAAATATTTGTTCTTTCTACAGATGCTAGTAATGCTGCGCTCGGTGCCGTTTTGTCACAAAACGGCCATCCGATTGCGTTTGCTTCAAGGACATTGAATACGCATGAATGTAATTATAGTACCATAGAAAAAGAGCTACTTGGAATTGTTTGGGCGACGAAGCATTTTCGACATTTCTTATTTGGTCGAAAATTTAAGATTCAAACAGACCATCGGCCTTTAGTTTGGCTGAACTTCTTAAAAGAACCTAATATGAAGTTGCAGCGCTGGAAGATAAAGCTCAATGAATTCGATTTCGACATTGAATATATAAAGGGTAAAACAAATAATGTCGCAGACTTTTTAAGTCGTGCTGACCTTAACTGTTTCGAAGAAAAGTCACAAAATCCTCCATCTGACTTAGCAACAATACATAGTGCTGAAAAAAATTTGGACGATCACATCTACATAACAGAATCCCCTGTTAATATATATAAACACCAAATCATTATAGAGTTAGGGAAAGTTAATAAATGGATAAAGAAAGTTTTATACAAAAACAAAACGCGAACAGTAGTTACTCTTAAAATGTATGAGGAAGAGTATGTAAAAAATATTTTAAAAGAACTTTTACCTATTTAGGGAACCATCGGTATTTTTTGTAGCAATTTTGATATTTTCAAATTATTTCAAAATACTATAGTGAACTACTTTTCAAAAGTACAAAGCTGAGCTATTAGAAGTAATAGAAAAACACCACAGCGCTAAAAACCACAGGGGCATAGAAGATACATACAACGATCTTAAACGTGTATATTATTTTCCAAATCTTAAATTAGAAGTTCAAAAATACGTAAAGAATTGTATCATATGCAACATGTGCAAATATGATCGACATCCTATAAGAAATAAGTTTTGTGTTACAGAGACACCTAAAAATCCAAATGAAATTATACATATAGATATCTGGTTTTTAAACAAAAACACTACATTTTTAACCTGCATAGATAAACTTACTAAACATGTATCCATTCACTCTCTATCAGATAAAAACTCATTAACTATTGTGGAAATGTTAAAAGAAATGTTCGCCATTTTAGGGAAACCGACTAAAGTTATAGCAGACAATGAGTTTAACATTTCTAACTTCAGAAAATGTTGAATATCATTTTACGTCACCTAATACACACACAGGTAATTCTGACATAGAACGCTTCCATTTAACGCTCAATGAGCACATAAGGATATTTAAACTAGATAAGAAAAACCAGGAAGTTGACGACAAAACTTAAGTGTTTAAAGCTGTACAAATTTATAACGATACAACACATAGCACGACTGGACATAAACCCATTAATCTTTTACATAAGCAAATTGATAAATCAGAGTGGCAAAAACTCTACGAACTTTTACATAAAACGAAAGAGAAAAATATAACCAAAATTAATAAAAACAGAGAAGATTGTCAAGATTTTAAGAATCGAGAACTAGTTAAAAACCTTGGTTTTCAAAATCTAAAACAAAAGCCAAAATATATTATTAAAAATGTTCAGGAAAAAGGAAAAACTCACTTTTTGGATGAAAATGGTTGCAAAAGAGACAGAAGAATAGTTAAAAGAAGATATAAATATCAAGAAGAAATAAATGATGTAAAATTTGATAGAAAGATAACTGGAAGAAATTATTCTAAAAGATCATAAAAAACATACCTGTATATATGTATGTACATTTACTTACATACACATTAGACATTAGCATTAACACATAAAAAGTATTGAGTTACATGTACGTTTTTAATTTGAATAAGTATATAATATAATTAGATTAAGCACATTTTATGTAATACTAGTGGAGTACTTTGTTTTTGTAAGAATTTTTACTTTTACATTCCCGGAGTAATGTATTGTAAAACGGTGGGGGAGTCATGTAAAACTCTCTTTCCTCTAATATAATCCTCTCTTTGATCGGAGGGTCTATCAGCATATACTCGTACATAAAAAGACCCGTTAATATTATTTACATCTCCTCATTTCCTTTTTCTCCTTTTTACTAGTTTAGTATGTAAGTTACGTTTCTTCTTAGTTTAGTTTGAATTTGTACTTGAACGAGTGATGTAAAGCTTTAATAACTAAAGCAAATAAATATACAACAAAAACCAATTACTTCGTGTTTTACTTTACTCTAGGTTCGGCCAAAAGAAAAAAATTTTTGTTTCGAAAATGCCTTACAAAAATGTTTTAGGGAACGTTCACACAGAAGGCCGAGCGGCGCCGAGCGAAGCAAGGTGGAACAAAGCACAGCTGGTGGTGTTCACACTGAACGAAGCGAAGTGTGCTTTTCTCATCGACTCTGCTGCAAAGATACCATAAAACTTACATATGTATTTGCTCAATTTTATTCAAAAGATTCGTTGTAAAATTCGTTTTTAATTAAATATTTTGATATCTTGTTTGCAGCAACGTTATGAAACATAAAAATTTAATAGAAAATTTAAAATCAACAAGTAATTTTTAAGCAAAAAACAAAACCGATTTCAATTGATATATAAAAAAATTATATATATACATTTCATGATCCAATGATCGCATCTAAACCAGATTAGTATGAGACCCCTCTGAGACGCTACCTTTCCGATGCAAAAAGAATCGGTTAACGTGGTCCAAAGTTATGCGGTAACATACATAAAAAAATATATATATATTCCGACGAACTGGTAACCTCCTCCTTTTTTGGAAGTCGATTAAAAACTTCTTTGTTTCAGCTCCAAAGCGCAATATGAAAGCTTTACCCAGCTCGGAACGGCTTCGCTCGGCTCGGCTCCGATTTCTGTGTGAGGTGTACGGCGATATTGGTTTTGTTTGCTTGTAAGGTGGTACGGTATATTTAATGTTCTTATGTGTCTGCCAACAATTCCTTATGGACAAAAAATATCGATAAAATCGGTATGACACTTAAATTTGATCGAAAAAAGGACCCTAAATTCTGCAATTTGTTAAAAGTATAAATATTCTAAACCAAGATATCGCTCCTCGACAAAAAAAAAACAAAAATAAAAAACAGTATTGATAAAATTTCAAAACAAAATAACAAAGGTAAACAGTTTGAATAAAATTTAATGTTTTTAAGTTTTGACTAATAGAAACTTTCGTCACAGAGTGGCACATGTCTCACCGTTATCGTAATTTTTTATAAGAAATAACGCTCATTTTCGTTTTGTGCCGTTTTTCAGTAATACCAGTGGAGTTATTTTCATTTAACTACTTAGGAGTTGTTACTTACCTCGTATTTTTCAATCCAATCCTTACTAAATCTTAAAAAAAAAGTCACCATTTGAAAGCTTACAAATATTCCCTACAAAATAAACGCAAATAATCCGGAATAATTACGTTCCAAGACATATAATTGCTAAATTACGCAACTCAAAATCGCAGGCAACCAAATTCTTCTTTTTTTGTTCATTAGCCGTTTCTGCACCTTAGAAAAGGGTGGGTATCATTGGAGGTCAGTAGAGCGTGAGTTTTGTTTGTCGAGAGAGAGAGCTCTGCTTTCGAATTGCCTATCAAGCCCAATGCAGCAAATTGGCAAGAGTTAATCTACGCTTGATTCCCAAACTGCCGTTCCTGATAGTGTTTATGCTAGGTTCTAAGTAGGCAAAGTCCTCTAATACTTCAACTAACTAACTAGCAGCAGTGATGTATGTTCCAATACGCGGTGCTCTTTGTGTGTTGCCGCTTGTCTTATCTTCGTTAGACCCTGCTAGACCAACCTATGCTATCTACTTTTCTAAACTAGAAAATCTGCGCTCAGCACCCTATTGAGGCTAACGAAGTCAGTGTCATCTACACATATCTGCAGCATCCTGCTTTGCGTTATATGGTACCGGTCTCAGTCATAAGGGCATGTCGTATTAAACTTTCCAACATCATATTGAGAAAGCCACACGATAGTGAACGGTCTTAAAAGCTAAACGCTGTGATTATCCGTACTAGTTTTGCGGTAATCCCAAAATTAGCAGTTTTCTAGCTTGGTCTAGATATTTTATGGTAGCCCTTATTCCGAGCCTTAACCGCCAAAATAACGTAAGCGACATTTTTTTCAAAATTTTATTTTTGATGCATAAGTGCATCTAGATGCTCTAGGAATATTTCTGCATCAAAAAGAAAATTTTGAAAAAAATTTCGCTTACGTTATTTTGGCGGTTAGGGCTCGATTCAGTCCCTCCAACCTTAGGCTATTACTGAAATTAAGCACTTTGGAGGGTGTCATATTCAAGATTCTGGATGAAGATGATAATCGTTCTCCAAGGTGTATAAGTCTATAAGCCGAGTTACACGCGGGCAATCACATAATTTGTATATGATCCGAGGTTTCCTCGTCTAGTGGTACCTCATTTTGCAGTGTCCGGTATCCGGTCAGTATCCGGTTAGAGTTCTTAAACCTTCTCTGCTAAGATTTAATATAAATCTTTTGCACTGCCTTTTGCCTTTGTCGTGCAATTTACAACTTGCAAGTCCTTCCATCGCCTTTGGTCCTTCGCTGTGCATCTTCTGGATGGAATAAAGAAAGGCTGAGAGCCGGTCAGGGCAAGTGCTCTAGGCCTGACTATCCGAAATGATATTTGTTGTTGCTCCATTAGTCTTTCTGCGAAAACATTCGTCGACATAGACTCCAATTGCAATAATTTCTGCTTTTTAGATGTTTCAATGCTGGTGCTTAGTACTACTAACTACTATGTACCATGCCGCGGTGAAGTCGATCCGCGTCTCTTCTTTGTAGGAGGTGTTGTCAATAAAGCTGAACTTTCCGACTTTGGAACCAGATACCTATGCCTTCTTTGCTCACCCAGTATTTAAAGTCGCCAAGCGCAATCTTAGCATCGTATGGGGGCAGCGCTCTTATGCCCCGTCAAAGTATACACAGAATTTCTCTTTGGCCTCATCATCGTTCTTCTCCAGGAGAGCATAACCACAAGTTATCATTAGAAGAAACTAGCGGCATATTTGTGCTCATATTCGTTATTGATGTTTTTATAGACTCATATATTTATCGATAAAAATTTTGATATTGTTGGAAATTATATATTTTTAAAGACAGTTATAAATATGAGTAGTCCACTTGCAAAGTGCGCTATGTAAATTTTTTTCGATTTTAGTTTTTGGTGGTTAACGTACCAGTATTTAAAGTAGTTTCATGTCCACTAACAATACAGTGCAAAATCTTTATATATTCTGAAAAAAATAGCATCAAATGTTAGCTACTCTAGCAAAAGTCGCTATAATACTTACTGTATGTATATATACACTTTCAAAAGTCGCTATAATATTTATTGTACGTATTTATACAAGTTCAAAAGTGTCCATCTTCTGATGAACTTAGAAAACTGCAAAAAAACGTGGTAGTTTCGGTGCCTAGTGGAAGACGTCATAAAAAAGAAGCAGACCAACCTTCATGGAAGAGAGAACGCGAAAAGCTTAAAAAAGCTGGCTATATAAAACTTACTGTTTCAAAACTCGCTATATTTAATTCCTATATATTAAATTTGCAAAAACTACCACATTGCGATTTTGATTTTTAATGTTATTAGGCTCTTATTTATCAAAATTTTCAGATAACAAAAATAAATATACAATTTGGATGTTACTTGTTGTTGTAGACGTTTTTTTTCATTTATGGCTTACTATTATAAAATCACATAACGCTGTTTGCAAGTGGACTACTCATATATTTATTGATAAATCTATAAAAAAAAAACCTTATCAGTATCCGCACTTGTATTACTTGGGAAATTGATATTACTATAATATGTTTTCGAACTCGTTTTAAACATTTCTCAATTTTTTTTATTAACTTCAGTTCGTTGTAACTCTAGTTTTTCAGTATCACTTGGTGTTTACAATTTTTAAAGACTTTGCGCGCATAACCATCCCCATTTCCCTTAAAGTAAAATTTTTACCCTATTCAAACCTAAACTGTTCTATATCAAAGTGTTTACTTTTAAAGTCCTGTTCAATTGTTCTTTAAAATCTAAAAAACGTATAACATATTTATAATTTCGCATATCGTCTAACCCTTTCCCACTCACCTGTGCACACTTCAATTGCTGTTGTGCAATTTCCAAGCTGGTTGCCGGCGCATCAAGCTCATTCTGTATAACCGGTTCATAGGCCTCCATGTTGCGCATTATGCTGTCCAATGTATCCTCATACTCCTTGAACTTGGCCAACGACTCGTGCAAGCGATTCTTGATTTGAACAGAAGTTTGCAACAATGAATTGTAGCTTTCCTGAATATTCTTCAACTGTTCTTCGACCGTATCGCGTATGGCTGGGGTCGTTGGGGCGTAACGTTTAATTTGCGCCTGTCCCTTCGCATTCAAATCATCCAAGTTGGCTTGATATTTTTGTATTTCATCCAACAAAGCTTCATGTTGCTTGATTTGTTCCTCGGTCTGTTCACGATTCGAAATGAACAGCGAATTGTGTGCCATCAATTGGAAGGAAATTTGCAGCAGCCATTTCTCAATATCCTGCAAGCTCTGATGATAGGCATTATAGGCGGCCATTTCGTTCTCGAGACCCTTAATGTAGGCAGCGCAATCATTCTTCACCTTCTCCCAGCGCGCCTGCTTTTGATGCACAGCGTCCACTTCAGTGCCCAAACGCTTAGCTTCGCCCAACAAATTTTCAATTTCGCCACCTTTCTGCTTAATTTCATTCTGCAGCGTTTTGTAGCGTTCGAGCAGCGTCTTCATTTCGCTCAATTCACCCTTAGTATCGGGTGCGGTTTTGAGTGTCTTTTCTGTATCAGTGAGCCACTTCTCGAGCTTATCGCGATTGTTGGCGAAGTCTGACCAGCGATTTTGTGCTTGTTTAAGGTCGGTCAACTTCTGCTTGACAGCAAGACCCAAAGCATCCCAGTCCTCACGCACTTTGGTCATTAGGTCGCGCAAAATCTCTTGCTTGCCTTCGGGTGTCACATTCGAAGCTTTCGTGTAGGCATCTTGTACCATGCCGAGGAGGTGTTGGCCTTCGGGAAGCCGAGATGCAAGCGACTGTGAGGAAAAAAGAAAAGATAAGAAATAAATAATTTGATTGAAGAAAGCCGTTGTAAATACATAAGTATAATTAATAAGATAGAAAGGAAGGAAATAAATTTCCGGGCAAGTCCAGTCGTAGATTAGCACAAGAGATTTGAAATTACTTAGACGATATTAAACGTCTTGGCTCAGTTAGCATTTGGCGGCATATAAAATCTTCTGAATCAATGGCGAAACAGCACAATTCTGGCTAAGATAGTTGAAAGTCTTCTGTAAGAAAAATGAAAGACAGTAGCCATGTTTTGAAAGATTTTGTTTATTCTGGCCCGAAAGTCCTCCAAAGAAGCACTCTTGCCAACTTTCATGGTGAAAAGCTCTTTGACAGAAAGCTCGCGCTGCTGCAACAGGCGCAAAGGCCGAGTGCGCAAAGGCCGAGTGCCCAAAGCACTGACGTGTCATTCGAGTGATGCGAGGCTCAAGTCCTCGGGCAGCAGAATTTTTTATAATTATTTTTTTTCGTTTTTAAATTAATATTAGATTTTATTGATTTATTTGTTTTTTTTATGTATTTTTTAAAGTTAACTTTTTGCTTTTTTTAATTTGATTTTTTTTTCGTTATTAATTTAGTTTTCTTTTAGTTGTAAGATTTTATTGCTTCAAAAATAAAAGTGTTTTTCTAATATTTAATTTTTAGAAACTCTTTTATTTTTTCTTATTAAATTTTTATTAAAGTTTAAGAATTTATGGTTTTAAAATTTTTCTTTTTAATTCGTCTAATTTTTATGAAGTTATTTAATTTATTTCTTTAAAAAAAATTGTTTATCTTTTTTTACTTAATGTTTGGGCATGTTCCAAATGAAGATGTATGTAAATCATTTTCCTGGCGCTGCTCCAACTGTAGCCATGGCCGAGTGGGCAAAGCACTGGCGTGCCGAGGCTCGAATCCCCAAGCAGCGTATTTTTTTTTTAATAAACAATTTATTTATGTTTTTTTGTTTAATGTAATTGTTTCCAATATTTAGATAGTATTTTTTTATAAAAATATATTTTTAGTAACTTGTTTCATTTTCTATTTTTTCGTTTTTTAATTTAATTGATAGATTTAATTTTATTGCTTTAATAAGACAAATACTTTTTTATTTTAATTTAATTTTTAAACACTTTTTCTTTCATTTGTAATGAAATTTTTTTCTTTTTTATTTAAATTTTTTTGATTTTGTTGCGTTAAAAAATAGCATATTTTTTATTTCACTTAATAATTTTTTGGAAATTTCCTTATTTCTTTTTCCTGATATATTTTTTAATTTCTTGTAATTCCTTTTAATTTTTAGATAATATTATTTTAAAGAGAAAAAATACTCTCTTTTTACTTTAATCATTTAATTTTTAGGTACTTTTTATAATTTTGCACTCCGTGGCCATATATGGATCAGAGTCGCTCGGGATATGTGGATCAGACTATCGTGGCAACAATGCATTGCCATTATTTCGGCCTGATTATTTTCTAATTAGATTTATGGCTACCATCCCAGAGATACATATGCATATTGTAAAAAACTGGTTGAGTTGACCACGAAAGGTATCCACGAATCGGTCTCATCGAAAAAAGAGAGGATGTGAGGACTTTTAATTACAGGGCAGCTATTATTTTACAGATGTGCCTCCCTTCAGTTCAAAGAAATTGCATAAATTCTTAAATTTAGCGCTAAATGCTTAAAACATCTCTCTTGAGTAGTTTAATCATTTTACTTACATTGACAGTCTCCAATTGTTGGGCTATTTCGCTAACATCACCATCTGCAGTGCAGCCATCCAATATCTGTTGGGCTTTCTCAATCCAGGCGTCCATTTCCTTCTTGTAGTTCAAGAATTCGGTGTGATCAGATAGATTCTTTTCAATCTTGGAAACAAGACCTAGAAAACAACAAATCATTAATAAACAAAAAGTCTAATAAAATCCAGCAAGCCACCAACCTTGTGCTGATGTCAGCAATTTGGTGTAGTTGGCCTGTGTCTCGACGGTCTGATCGCGAACGCGCGTGCAGGCGCTTTGTTCCATAAGCAATTCACAAGCGTCATTCAAGTCCTCCACATTGTCTTTTTCCGCCAAAACTTCTTCCAACAAATTCTGCGCGTAGAACGTAAGGGGAAAAGGTGTTTTAAAATTTATTTTGGAAAAAAATGGTTAGCAGTAGTACAAGTTTTATTCATTTTACAACAAAAATAATTTTTAAATGATTTTTAGTATTGATGAAAATACTTTCTCAATAAAAAAACAAGTGTCATCTAAAAAGCATAGTGTTTTGTACACTGTGTTTTGTAGGTGAGACGCAGCACTTATTAGGATTACCTACGGCTATGTGTGAATATCCAATGACTGAGTAAGCTTAGTTGATTAGTTAGTTAGGTATGTGTGTGTTTAGTAAAAGCACAGCAGGGGGTATTTGTTTGGTTAGTAGCTGGTGAAGAAAATGAATGAACTTACCTTGGCATATGCCAAGTCGTCGGTTGTATTATTCTCAGCTTCGGCGGCGGCAGCCACGCGCTTGCTAATACCATCAATCCATTTGTTGATTTTATTGAAATCCTGCAAGAACGCATTCCACTGTGAAAGGCAATTCTCCAAATTGGCGCGCGCATCACGCAACATCGCTTGCAGCGCTTCCCATTCGGCGACGAGTTGTTTAATTTCCTGCGACACCGCATCTTGTCCCTCACTACCGCTGGTCGCAATAACAGCTTGACTCAGCTCTTTACAGGCATCGAGCAGTGATTTGCCTTCCACCATTGAAGCGCCAATATCACCCAACTTATTGAGGCGATCTTCAACTTGCACCTTCTCGCCATGACAATCGGCACACTGTTCAATTTCGATGCGTGTGCGGCGTAGCCAATCTTGTGTCTCATTGAATGCCTGCTTGTATTTGTCGTGATTGTTCACCTGGTTCTCGAGTGATTCGATAATCTTGCCAACAGTCTCCTGCAAGTTTTCGTATTTGTTGAGACCTTCACGGAAATCGTTCGGGTCCAGACTGTTGTCTTCATTCAAGCGCGCATTGATCTTCTCGACAATGTCATTATGGCCGTTGATGTCGCGTTGTATGGCGCGGAATTTCTCCAGCGCGGCGCGTTTTTCGCTTAAATCATTCAAGAAGTCATCGCTTGTCTTGACGCTGGGCTCGATGTCGTCCAGCCATTCGGTGAGCAGCTTATGCAATTTGTAAACCTCTTCTAATTGCGCTAGGCGATTTGCCAATTTCTGGCTCACATCGTTCATGTCAATCAGCAATTGGTCGAAGTGTTGCTTCAAAGCGTCGGTGTCTTCTTGCACCTTGGTAGCGCCACTCTGTTCGGTATTCATAATCACCTTCTCTTTGAGCTCCAGCAAATAGCGTAGCTTATTTTGCCCAGACTCAAAACCTTGACGCAAGTTCTTAACAGTACTCAGCTTGATTTGCACCTCATTCAAAGTGCCCGGTATCTGCGCGCAATCGGCGAGCTTTTCGCGTGTCCTCTTAATCCACGACTGGCATTCCTCGTACAGGGTGCGGTGCTGTTGGTGCTCTTGGTAGTGCAACTCCAGCCGACGCATAACTTCCTTGGCCAGCGTGAGCAGCGTGTTGTACTTGGTTGTCAACTGCATGATGGCGTTGCTGACGCGCGTGTCGGAGCAGGTCTCCAGCAGCATTTGCGCTTTCATATTCAAATGATCCAGTGTTTTCTGCCAATCGAATAGTGTCTGTAGGTGACCTTGGAACTCTTCCAGTACCACCTTTTTGCGCGCCAAACTATCCTGCAATTTGTTGTATGACTGCACCAACGCTTCTGTCTTCGTGAGCCATTCCAGCGCTTCGCTATATTGCTCTTGGTAATCTGACCACTTGACAATGCCAACCTCCAAATAGTCCTTGGCCTTCTTCAACGCCTCCACGTAGGCGTCGAACTCCTCTTGCAACAGCGCCACTTCCTCTTCAATGATCTCACGATCCTCGGGCTCAGCATTGTGGCAAGCGATTTCGCCTTGTGTCAGCACCGCTTCCAGCTGCTTTTGCCCCTCAGGCACCTCACTTTGCAATATCTTCAGCTGGTGTGTCTTCTCGGCCAGCGCTTGCTTATCGCCTGTGGGCTCTGCACACTTGCTGAGGCGCTCTTTGGCACTGCGCAACCAAGCAGCGAATTCGTTGCCCGCATCAATGAGCGCTTGGTATTGGTCGATTGTATTCTTTTGCTTCTCATACAAGTCCTTGGCCTGCTTTGTGAGCGTCTCATATTTGTACGATATCTCGGAGGCTGGCGCTCCCTGTTGTAGGTCGGACGCCTTCGAAGCAACCGATTGTATCATCGGTTCAAAGGACACTATATCTTGCACAATATTGTTGGTCTGACGCAAATTAGCTTTACGCTCGCTCAGGCCGGACGTTAAGCCAGGTTGGCCGCGCTTCGATTTTACAATCTTCTGCTCGCATGCCTGTTGCAACTTGGACTCGCGATCGCTTATCCATTGTTGCAATTGGAAGTAGCTTGAGCTGTAGTCAGCCCATTGTAGCAGGTTGGTCTCCAACTGCACCTTAGCAGTGGACATTTTCTTCACCAGCCTGTCCCAGTCATTCTGCAGCTCCTTCATTTCATTGTTGATGGCATCACGTCCATCGGAGCGCGTGTTTCTTACCACCTTCTCGCCGTTGTTTATTGCTGTGTGTACCAAGTTCTGTCCCACTTCACGATTTCTGATCAACTGTTGAATCTTCTCCAAGCGCTTTTGCAGCAGCTCTTTCGAGCCAGCGCTGGAAGAGTCACTAGCCTCGCGTATGGTTTCTTTCGCTACATTAATCCAATCTTGCGCAGCCTTCAGATTGGCGTTGTATTCACGATGTTGGTCACGATTAGTTTCGACCTTCTTCAGCACATCCTTAGCGAGATTTACTTGCACCTGGTACATTGAGTTCAAATGGCGCAGCTGGTTCGTCACATAAGACTCCAAGTGAGATTTTAGTAGTCCCGCGGAGGAGGCATTGAATTTATCGATATCATCTTTGCCCTTCTCAAGGCTCGACATAACATCTTGCATATCCGCCACCTGTTTCTCCTTTTCCGGATAGCTAGGTGACAAGTTTAGTTTGTGATTCTTGACCAATATATCAATTTGTTGCAGCCATTCGATTAGGCGCTCGTATTCGTCTTTGTAAGCACGCCACTGCGTCATAGTCACCTCCAAGCTCTCCTTCTGCTGGTTGATCTCACGGAAGAGCGACTCGAAGCTGTCGCGCAGCGCCCGTATATCGTTGCGTATGATCTCTTGACCCTGCGGCGACGTGCTGGTTATCACAACCTCGCCAGTGTGCACCAAATGTTCCACTAATAATTCACCCTGCGCCTGCTTATTCAGCATAGCTTCAGTGGCCTGCACAGCATTTTCAATAGCCAGCTTGTCGCTGAGACTGCTCTGCTTAAGCGAAGGGAATTTCTGGCGCGCGCGACTTATCCAACTTACGAAATCGTCATAGGCTTCCTTGTAGAGCCTATGATCTCTGTACTGATCATGGCGATCGGAGAGCAGCTTCTGTATGCGCGCACAGAGTTCATCAAAAGTGTCGAGCACCTTTTGTGCCTGGTACGCGGCTTGACTTTGTTGGCCGCTAGCAATCATTTCTCTTGCCTGCACTTTCAAAGCATCCACATCAATCTTCTCCATGCGCACCTTCTCTTCGGTGGCCTTCACGCGATCGAGCTGTGCGCGCTTCTCAGGCATTGTGGTTTGATGTTCGGCAAGCTCTTTGAGCACGTTCTCCAGCCATTCGTTGAATTTGCGTACGTTTTGTACTTGTTCCAGAAAACCGGACCACTGTGTAATCGAGTCATCGAGTGTGGCTTTCACGTCGATAATGCGCAAAGCAATATTCGACCACAGCTCTTGCAGATCTGCCAACTTCTTGTTGATCGCTTCGTGGCCGGTTGGTGCTGTATTGGCCAGCACGTTCTGCGCCAACTCAACAATGCTGAGTACTTTCGCAGAGCCCTCATCCTTTAGCAGTATGATGTCCTGTATGGTTGCTAATTTCTTATCCAACTCCTTCTGACTCATGGAGGACATATCGGCGCAGTAGTCCAATTTGTCTTTGATGCCATTGATCCAGGTGCCGCACTCAGAGACAGCGTTGTCGAATTCTTGATGCGAAGTAACATATTGTTGCCAGCGGTTGTTGAGTTCTTTCACTTTATGGAAGATCTGCTGATATTTCGTCGTTAGTTCTGGGCCCGAAGAGCGCATGCTGGACGCGCCTTTAAGCAATGTTTGGCCTTTCTCGGAAACGCTGTCAATTTCCAGCTCCTTGGCGCGCATCTCACCTTGCAGATTCTTCAGCGCCTCCAATTGTGCCTTCTTGTCATTTAGCGTGGGCTTCAAGTTAATCGCGTGCAGCTTGTTGTCCGATTCGCGTATCCAAGCCAAGCACTGATCGCGTAGCTGCTCATATTCGGCCCATTGTTGCAGCCTATTCTCGATAGCTTCAATTGTCGACGTGATGGCGGCGATAAGGCCTTCCCACTCTTGTTGGGTAGTGTCGATTTGTGACTTGATATTCGTCTGTCCACTTTCGACTGTTCCTGGTATGACCTTCTCACCCAAGGCCCGCACTTGATCCACACGCGCGAACTCATCAGCCAAACTGTCCTTCAGATTCTTCAAGCGGTCCAAGTTTGTATGCAACGACACCTGTTCCAAATCCAAATCGCCCCAGTAATCAATGGTGTTGTGCGTGGCCTCGATGTACTCTTGTGCCTCCATCACGGCCTTGGTGTACTGCTGATGATCGCTCACAATAGCCTCGTAGCGCTCGACGAAGTTCTGCGCGCGCTTATGCAATTTGCCGAATTGCTCAGCAATCTCTTTGGTTATTTGCTCGACATGATCGTTCTTCTCTGGCAAGTTGCTAGCAATTTCTTGCAGATTCTTCACCTCGACTTGGTGATTATTGAGGTCGTTGAGCACATCGCGGTAGGATTGCAGTTTTGCACGCTTCTCATCCAAAGTGGTTTTCAATTCGATCTCAGCTGGCAGCGTCTTCTCGACTTCAGCCAACCAAGTCTGCAATTTCTCGGCAATTTCGTCGAAACCAGACCATTTGGACATTTTGTCTTGTATCTTTCTGGAGGTGATTGTCACATTGTCGTAAAGCTTGTCGAAGGCCTCTTGCAATTCGGCCAGCTGCACGCGTATGGCTTCACGTCCCTCTGTGGTAGTGGACGAATAGCACTTCTCACCCGCTTCGATGGTGCTGTTCAACATCAGTAAAGCATTGGGCTGCTGTGCCAATAGCTCTTGGATTGCAGTTTGCTTTTTAAGCAAATCATCGCGCGAGCCCACCTGCGAGAGATCGCTGGAGTCGTCATACTTCGCTTGCGCATTTGCCAAGAAATTGGCGCATTGCTTGTACTTCTCATTGAATTGTTGATGTTCGTACACAGATTGTTCGCATTTCTTGAGTATCTCCTTAGTGGTCGCTTGTATCGACTGGAAGCGTGAAGTAACTTGTTGTACATTAACGGCGATTCTGGTCTCACCAGAACTTTGAATCAGCTCCGATGAGTCGTCTTTCATTTTTTCAAACTCAATTTCGTTTTGACGCAAATTCTGCATCAACGATTGGAAACGATTCAATTGCTCTTCCTTCTCCTCCATCGTCGACTTGGGATTGTAGTTCTTGAGCGCATTCTCAGCTTCGCTCAGCCAGTTGATCAGCCGATCCAAGTTGACTTCGTAGTCGCTCCATTGTTGCAGGCGATTTTCTAAGCCACTCTTCACATCGCTTAGCGCAGCGCTAAACTTATCGAAGTCGGCGTGCAAGTTGGCTAAGTCACGCGACATTGCCTCCTTCGAGCGCGCTGGCAGCAACTTGGCTTTCTCGTCAATGTGCGCGGAGAGGTTTCGCAGCTTAGAAACGCCCTCGGGTAAGGCATCTTGTATTTCGGATATCTTATTTAGGCGCGCTTGTAAGGCTGGCTTGTTGCCGGAGTAATCTGAGTAGCCGGTCAGCCGGTCCCACAGATTCTTTTGATAATCTTGTTGCGCTTTTTGCAATTCGCTGAACTGCTGATACACTTCGAATGCCTCTTCGAGTTGGCCAAGCAGTGTGGCGCAATCGGCAGCAACTTTTTCATACCGTTTGTTTACATCAGCAATGGCGCCCTTGATTCCATCGACATTTGTAGGCGCACTGCCCTCCAAGAGTGCAGCAGCCTTTTCACTCACAGCCTCAATGATGCGTTTGTGCGAATTGATGTCGTGCGTAGTGGCTTTGTACTTGTACAATTTCGAGCGTATTTCCTGCGCGCTGGTCCAAGTGCTGGGATTTTCATTTTGTAACACTTTTTCTACCTGGTCCAACCAGTTGAGTGTCTGTCCGAGTATGTCCTGATAACTCGATAGCTGCACACTTTGTGCTTCTTGTCGCTTCTGCAGATTGCGTATGCCTTCGTCTAATTTATCCCAGCGTTCGTGTATGTCACGCAAGTCTTTGCGTATCTTCTCGCGTCCCTCAGTGGAGGTTTCAGGCAAAGCCTTTTCGCAGGCTGCATTCAGCGCGCTAAAGAGCGCTTCAGCCTGTTCGCGCTCAGAGAGTAGAACTTGCAAGATGTTAGCAGCTTGGGAGGGTTCATTCTTCAAAGCGTTGTCCAATTGCTGCTCAATCAGCTGCAACCACAAATCAACTTCGTTGTACTTGTCTTGATAGATTTGATGATCGTCCACCAAGTTCGACCAGCGATTGACGACCTCTTTGCTCAGTACTTGCAGTAGCTGGTAGCGGTTGGTGATCTGTGTGGTGAGCGTCTTGAGACGTTCCGCGCCACAGTTGTTCAAGAGCGCATGCGCAGCATCAGCGAATGCGTCAATCTCTTTCTCCTTCTGCAAGATGAGATCGCGTTGGATTTTGAATTTTTCTAACTGTTCCACCTTCTCGTGCAATGTTGACTTCAGTTGCTGTTCGCGGAAGACGCCTTCCGCCTGGCGACACCACTTAGTGAGCTCTTCAAGTTTTCGCTCGAAGTCGTTCCATTGCTGTAGTACATCCTTTTGCTTACCTTCGATTCCTTCGATATCATCGAAGTGACTTTTGACTGTAGTTTCCAGCTCATCGATCTCTTTTTCAAGTATTTCATTACCTCTTTCCGAAGTTGTCGCTTTCACCTTCTCGTACTGTTCGCGTATTTCCGCGATTAACTTTTGCGCGTTTGGTTTACTCTGAGCCAGCTGCACGAGCGTCCCTATCTTGCGTTTGATGTCAGCCTTTTCGCCATACGCGTCGTCGCATTCCAACAATTTTTCCTTTTCGCCAGAGATCCAAGTCTTTGCGGCTGCAATTTGGTTGTTTAGGTCTGTATGGTCCACCACACACTTGTCTAAATTGTTTAGTATCTCTTCAGATTTCTGCACAATGCTGTTGAACAGCTGCTTGATGGACTGCAGATAGACATTCAGCGTATTGTCCTTGATCTGATCGATCAGTACCTGCGCCTTGTCACAGACGTTGTCCACCAAAACGTTGTATGTCGTGATTTCCTGATGGAGCAACTTGTGATTCTGCAATTTTGCGCGCTTCTCTTGCAGCGTAGTCTTCGGTTCCGTGTGACTCTGCATCGCCTTGTCAACATCTTTCAGCCACTTGGTCAACTGATCCTTGGCGATATTGAAATCGTTGAACTGTTGCAGACAGTGATCGATCTTTTGCGTAGCCGCATTCAGATCATCGGAGTAGTTGTCCCACATGGTGCGCAGCGTACGCAACTGGTGGCGTATGATCTCACGTCCATCGGGACTGGTGTGTCCGTAGAGCTTCTCACCGCGGTCGATCAAACCCTCAAAGGCTGTTGAGTCGTTAATACGTTTATCAGCCATTTCGCGCAGTTTGCTTTGATGTTCTTGCAAGATGTTTTGGTCGCCAACAATTTCCACGTTTTGCGCCAGATTTTCAATACATTCTTGTAGGTCCTTCTTGAACACTTCATAGTCGGCATCGAAGGTTTCATGGTCTTTGGCGTAGTTGGCATACTTCGCAATGGACTCCTTGCAGAGGTTCTTCAAGGTCTGATAGCGCGTATTGATGCGCGATAATTTCAGGTTCAAATCGGTTTCACCCTCGATCTCACGACCCTGGGCGAGTAGATCGTTGATGGACAAAGCGCGTTGATCGATATCCTTGGCAATGCTTTGCAGCTGTACCAAATGCGCTTTCTTTGTGCCAGCCGTGCTCTTTAGACTCTGATTCTTTACAACGTTCTCAACATATTTCATCCAGTTGTCAATCTCGTCGATAATAGATTCAAACTCATCCCATTTCGAGCAAAGCTGTTTCAGTTTTACGAGCGTATCTTGACACAGCGTCATAAATTCATCCCAAGACTTCTTTGGTTCTTCAAAGCTACGCAACAAAGCTGGATGTCCGCTTGGATGTGTTTGCGTCAGCATGGTTTGTAGCAGCTGCTGACATGTGTCGAATATCGAGTCGCCTTCGGGTTTGTGCTGCAGTAGATTCTCAACCACAGTCAACTTTTCTTCAGCGCCTTCCTTCTCAAATGTCGTCTCATTCAAAATGTCTATGGCCTCTGACTTAATGGTGTTCAGCCAATCTTGTGCCTTCTCCAGCACCTGATCGTATGCCTCATGCTTGACCACTTGGTCACCTACAACATTGATGCGTTCGGCGATTTTCTTGAACAAGCCATTGTATTCTTCAATCGACTCTTCGGTCTTACGCTCAGATTCGTCGTCGCAAAGCGTCACGGCTTTGTCGTGTAGCTGCTTCAGCGCATTTTTATGCAATGTAATCTCTTGCAGCTGTGTCTTGTAGTTCTGCAAGGCGCTCTTCTTGGCAGCCAGCGTGGGGTAGAGTTCATCGGCTGCGGCCACTTTCGCCTTAGAATCGTTGAGGTAGTGCAACACTTGCGTGTAACTCTCCTCGATGGATGTCTTCTGTATCAAGACTGCCTCAATCTGTTGTAAGAGCGCGTTGGCTTCGTCACGCAAGTAGTCGTAGTTTTCGCGTATGCCACGTAGCTCGGCGCGTATATTCTCACGATACTCAGGCGTCACAACGGGGTATAGCGCTTCACCAATATCAACGGCATTATTAAGCAGTACCTGGCCATTGTCGAACGTCTTCAGGTAGTTCTTAACCGTTTGCAATTGGTGCGCGGTGGCCGAAGACGAACCGGGCGAACCCATGCGCGCCAACTCTTGGAACTCAATCTTGGCATCGGTGAGCCATTCGTTGAAATCTTTTGCAGCTGTCACGAAGTCGCTATTGGCGCGTTGTGCATTATGCACCTTATCGATATAGCTGGCTAAACTCTTCGCCACAGTTTGGTAGCGCTGCAGCAGATGTGTCACAAACTGTCCAATGCGTGCTTCAGGGTTCTTTGCCATCAGCGACTGTGATGTTTTCTCTAAGTTCTGCATTATCGGCTCATGCGCTTTTATGTCTTGTTGCAAGAGCGCAAGCTCCTGCAATTTGTTCACGATCTCTGGTACACTAACTTGATTACTCGTTTCGGCTTTGATGCGCCCTTCAATGTCGCGCAGCCACAAGGAGAGCTCTTCATTCGCTTGCTCATATTGTGACCATAAATCGACATTTTCATCTAGCACATTCTTGATTTTGTCGAAATTGTCCTGAAGCGCCTTCATTTCACCATTCAACAGCTCTGCATCGTTTTGCAAATCCTTGAGATTTTGTGGTGATTCGACGGCTTGCAGCAACGCTAAGGATTTGCCAATTTCCGCATTACGCTTGTGGCAATTGTCAATTGCCTTGCTGACCTCTAGCAGTGAAGAACGCTTAACGTCCAGATTGTATTTGTCACTTGTCGACTCAGGCTGGCACCAAGCCACCTTCTCGCGCTGCGTGGCGATTATGCGCTTCAGCATGCCCACCTTGTCGGCATGGAATTTCTTGAGGAATTGCAGCAGTGAGGACTCGATCTTCTTTGCATGTGCATCGACAGCCTCAAAGCGCTTCTGCACATTGTTCAATTCCTTGGGTATGATTGACTCGCTGAATGTTGGATACAGCGCACGCATCTCGTCGACGCGTTGCTTGATATTGTCAATCTCGTTTGCGCTGTTGTCCAGTTCGGCGCGCAGCTCGCGGCACGTCAACAGGCGCTCCATGATTTTGCTCGGCTCGCCGGACATGTCATCGCATTTGATGAGCTGCTCGCGCAGCTTATTCACTTGCTCACCAGCGTTCTTGATCTTCTTGCGCAAGTCTTGCTCCTGTCCATTGAAGGTGGAAGTGACTGCTTCTAGACGCGCAGCATTCAAATCGACCTCCTGGAATTGCGCCGTCAGCAGCTTGTTCAGCTCAGTAAGCGCTGGAATTTCAACACCACTATTGACGTTTACAAGCTCGCGACTCTTCTCCGCGATGGTATTTTTCAATACCTGATAAGAGGGCAGTTCGGTGCGGAACTTTGTCAAACGCATAGGACCGAACTCAATTTCGATTGAATTATCGGCAGCATCACAGAGACCTTGATTGGTCTCAGTCAGCCAGGGTAGTAGCTCCTTCTTAGCGTCTTCGATTTGTGACCGGATGACAGCCTCTGTTTCATACATATGCGCATTATTTGCCGTATTGTCGTGCAAATCTTGCCATTGCTGCTTGGCTGCCTTCACACCGTTAGCAATTTCTTGTGGCACAACTTCACCGATGGCATCAAATAACTTCGCCACATTATTGCCGCGACGTTCGAGGTCGTCCAGATTCGCCTTGGACTTGCGTACTTGCTCCATTGTCTTGCGTGTCTTTTCGGCGGCTTGTTGCAACTTGACTTCATCGCGTGGTTGCTGTGGTATGGCATTGAAAAGATCCTCAGCCTTCTTGAGTTCCTTCTCAAATTTATCCTTGGTGTCGGCGTACTCGCGCAGCGCCTGGCTGATCAAATTATACTTCTGTATGCGCTCAGCAATCTCGTTTTGCAGCGTGTCATAGTCTTTGTCGAAGAACAAGAGACTTTCTTGGATGGCCGGCATACTGCCGATATCTTCACGCATCAGTAAGGAACCCTCATCATGCAAACGATTCTTCAGTTCGGCCTGTCCCTTGATAACTTCGTTGAGTGCCACCAAGTCGGCTATAATTTGATCAATATTATGCAAACCGGGCTTCTGTTGCAGTATGCTATGCAATTTGGCGCGATTATCGATCAGCGCCTGACCGAAGTTTTGGCCAAGCGTTTGGAATTTCTCTTTGCGTACATTCATCTGTTCGGCCTGTTGTTTTTGTGCCTGCGAACGTAACCTCAAATTGTCCAACTTGTTTTCAACATCATTGACAATCTGTGTAGCAATCAGCGGCTTGCGCGACAAAGCGTCACGCAGTTGTATGGCTGGGTTTTCATCGATTTCCTTGGCTTGCGCTTTCCAGTAGCTGACCGAACTGCCTATCGTGTCGATCTCGTTGATGATCTTGTTAAGCTCCACGGGCTTCGGGCCTTCGGGCTTCTCCAGCTGATGTTTCAAGTAATTCAAATGACTTTCGGTCTCATTTTTCCAGCCCAATATCTCTGTCCACTTCTCGAGCGCATTCTTCTTTTGTTGCAAATTGGTTTCAAGATTCTGATAGTTAATAACCAGCGAGGTGTAGGCGTCATATAGCGTCTTTGCCTCCTCGGCTGGTGCGGAAAGCGAGAGTTGTTTAACTTCATCGTAAATTGCATTGAAGCTGGGCTTCTTATCAGCATGTTCTTGCATCAAAGCATGTATGACGTGCAAGCTTGTCTCCACACGTTCTGGGTTAATCTCTTCGACTTGCGCCACTTGGTTGCGCAGCTGATCCATCCAGTTGGAGAAGTTCACCATTTTGGCATTGAAATCTTGGCGCGCTATAATTGCATCGGACACTTCGTTGATGTTGGCGCGTGTCGCCTCGGACAACTTCTGCAGCTTGGCTTTCATGCCATTCACGCGTTCCTTAAGCGCAACAGCGACCTCTGGCGCCAAATGCAAGCTTATCTGATCGGCCGACTGACCGAGTGCGACGAGCTTTGCTTGCTGCTCCGAAATTTCGTTGTTGAATGACTTGAGTTTGACAAGCTCCTTTTCGAGCTTATCGACATGCGGGGTGTTCAGCACAGCCGAGCGTTTTCCCAGCGCCTGCTCGCCTTTGTTGACCCAATCTTCGAGTTTCGATGCGTCGGCATCGAACGATTTCCAATTGGCTACCAATTTTTCCAGCTTACCACTGGCTTGCTTGGCATTTTCATGAACCGATGTCCAGCGGGAATGCATGGCATCTAATTCGTCAGGGGCATTGGTTTTGCACAGCATTTTATGACTAATGTTTGAAATGCCTTGGAGCCTGTCTAACTGCTCGAGGCATTGTGTTTCGAATTGTTTGGCGTTTTGTTGCAATGCAACGGCTTCTTCAAGTGTAAGGGGCTTAGGAACTATGGTATTTACCTTGATTTCACACTCCTCAACTATCGGTTTGGTTTGCTGCAAACCAGTTTGGTACTGTTGCCAGTTCACCAGATCCTCCTTCACAGCCTTTGCTTGATGATCGACATTGCGATTGATTGCGCTCAGCACTTCTTGCAGCTTGGTGATTTCGCCCTTCAGCCGTTTAGCCTCGGCTATGTTGCCCTCCTTGGTTGCCAGCTCGGCTGCATCCGACGCCAATATGTCTAGCTGTTTCATGCGTTCACCAAGCACACCCTTAAATGCGTTCACCTTCACTACACGCTCTTCTGGTGTCAGATCTTCAGACTGCAAAGCCTCAATACTCTTAGGCGCCACACGGTTAGCCCATTCGTGCAATTCAGATAGCCGCGATTTGTAGTTGTTCCACTTGGCGCTGTAGTCCTCCAAATAACCGACACGATCCTTCACATGTTCCATGGTATTGAAGAACATCTTCTCGACCTCAGTTACCTCCTTCTCCAATATGGGGCGCTTATCGGCAGCGGCCAATGGCGCCAGCTCAGCCTTCAGATGATGCAATTTGGGTAGCAATTGATGTGAGGCTTGCTGCAGTTGCACATTCAGCTCACGTTTCGCTTGCAAATCTTGACTCACATTTTTCGGATCGGTTTGAAGTGGTGTCAGCGCACGCAATTCGGTCTCTGCTGTCTGCAACATGGAGAAGATGTCACTCTTCTGATCGACAAAGTCATTCCACACAGCCTGGGTGCCCTTGAGCGACTGCAGCTTGTCGGCGGTTTCGGTATATGCCTCATTCCAGCCGCTCTCCAAATTCTTCACCTCTATATTGACGAACGAAGGCGCGTGCACATCCTTGCTCAAGTCACGTCCACGCTGCAACATCGACATTATGTGTGGACGTTGATGGTCAAGCTGACTAATGGCGTATTGTTGCTCTTCAATCAATTTGTTGACGCGTTCAAGGCTCTCTGGTGGTGGTATATTGGTGGCTTGCTCCTTAACTTTGCTAAGCAGACAGACAACCTCGTGCACCTCGCGGCGATACGTGTAGCACTTGGAGAACACCTCCGTCTTCACCATTGTTATCTCGATGGTTGGTATGAGGTTCTTGTAGCGAGCAATTAGGTCTTCGAGTTTCTTCTGTTCGAGATTTGCCTCATCTTCACTGGCGTAGCTAAGTAAGGAGTCTAGCGTTTTCACCAGCCATTTCATGTCCTCCCGTTTGTTATCTGCTTCCTGGCAGATTCTCTGTAAATGGTTTAAAGAATGGTATGGAAATTTTATAAATGGTAAATAAAGAAAAATTTGAGGTCAATTGAAGGGAGTATAATTTTACCACAAGTTCCCTGAGCTGCGTTAATGGAATTTTAATGAAAATTGTATTAGTATCATGATTGCAACACTGATTGAGGTAATGGATTAGAGAATATCGGTGTGTGGATATTGAAGCAATTAAAATCTTTTGAGTAGCCAAGAATTAAAAAAAGAAAACGGAATGGGTGCGCCTGAGCCGCGCCACGTAAGGGCAACTTTTCGTGATTCACTTCTTAATCATGCCATAATCCTGATAGTTAAATTTTTTATCTACCGAACTTCACATAGGACTACGATCAGTGATTTCAAATTAATCAAATCAATGCACATTAGGTCAAATGATTACTTTTTCTGTGCGAAATTAATAGCAGCTAAAATATAGCATTCTTTTAATATAAAAGGATGGAAACCGTTAAAAAAGTGTAAAGTCAGTAAACAAAATGACTTCGCTTTCGTAAAACAGACTTTTTTATGTTCAAATGATGAGTATATGTGTTTAGGTAGTTCTCGAAAACATTATCCAAATACTCAACCCGGAGGGGGTTAAGCTACATAAATAAAATAAGTATGGTCATATGTACAAAAATGGTTTCATCTAGGGATTAAAAAAATATATATTATCGAAGTCCCTTAATAAAAAAAAAA
>NW_023458560.1:32141959-32164014 GCF_013731165.1 Rhagoletis pomonella
ACTTTAGTGAGCCTCTCGGAGATAAGTAGCTTACAGGTTTGCAAGGGAATTCCTATTTCGTCATTTATATCCTCAAAAGGAAGTTTCGTGCCAAGTCGCGCCAGTTCGTCGGCCTTACAATTCCCCTCTATGCCGCAGTGTCCCGGAACCCATATTACCTTTGGGCGAAATGACTCAGCCATCTCGTTAAGAGATGCACGGCATTTCATGGCTACCATGGAGGTTGTCGACTGCTTCGTGAGGGACTTTATTGCCGCCTGGCTGTCAGTGAAGATGTAGATATCAACTTGGGGTATCATATCACACTTTACCAGTTTCGTGGCCCTGTCGATTGCCATCAGTTCAGCCTGAAAAACGCTACAGTGGTCCGGGAGACGAAAGCTGAGGGAGATTCCCAGGTGATGGGAATATACACCTCCTCCAACCCTACCCTCGAGCTTTGAGCCATCTGTGTATACATGGATGGACTCTCCACTACTTACAGCGTCATGCTTCCACTCTTCCCTTGAGGGTAGGAGGGTCGCGAACGCTGTAGCGGGTGCAGGTTCCGGAAGTGCATAGTCCACCAATCCGGGTAGCCCCGGAACTTCCGTTAATATTCTACCGTGACCATAACTGGTATTTGACCACTTATTTAGAGTATTCATTCGAATTGCCGCGCCACTTGCGACTTGTTTGGCATGTAGGTCCACCGGAAGAAAATTCAGTAGGGCATACAGTGCCTTGGATGGTGTTGTTCTCATCGCACCAGTTATGAGTGTGGACGCAAGCCTTTGAACCTTGTCCATTTTTTTGAAGTTTACCCCTTTCCCAAGGGCGTTCCACCATACCACTATACCGTGATAGAGAATTGGCCTAACCACCGCCGTGTATAGCCAGTGTATTATTTTGGGTTCCATCCCCCATTTTTTCCCTATTGCTCTGCTGCAGGAATATAGTGCCACTGTTGCTTTGCGCACTCTATCTGCAACGTTGGGCCCCCAGTTTAGTTTCCTATCTACTATGAGACCTAGATATTTGGTCTCTTCCTTTATTGCGAGGGTATTGCCCTCTAGGGTTATGTTCCCGAGATCAGGTATCTTGTGCTTCCTGGTGAACAGCACAAGGTCTGTTTTTTCAGGATTCACTCCCAGTCCTCGCCTGTTACACCACAGGGATAGTTTGTTGAGGGATCTTTGGATCAGATCTGTCAATGTTGAAAGATGTTTACCCGAGATAGCTATTACAATATCGTCGGCGTATGCAATTATCTGACCGCCAATGTCTTCAAGTTCCCGAAGAAGGCTGTCTACTGCTATATTCCACAGGAGCGGTGATATTACTCCCCCCTGGGGTGTACCCCTGACGGGGAACCTTTTTATAACTGATTCACCTAATCCTGCGCTTATTTCTCGGCCGATTAACATTCGTTCAATAAATGAGGTTAGTGAATTGCTTACTCCCAGATTTATCAGATATGAGATAATCGCTGCAGGAGATACATTGTTGAAAGCACCCTCGATGTCCAGGAAGGCCGCGAGGGTGTATTCTTTGTAATAAAGTGATCTTTCAATTGTGTGCACTAAAGAATGGAGTGCTGTTTCGACTGATCTCCCTTTGTTGTAGGCATGCTGGGCTGCCGAAAGTTTGCTGCCCACCTTGTATCTAATGTGCCCATCTATTATTCTCTCTAGAGATTTCAACAGGAAAGACGACAGACTAATTGGTCTGAAGTCTTTTGGTCTCGTGTGTGTAGTTTTCCCTGCCTTGGGAATGAAAACTACTCTTACCTCCTCCCATTTGTGGGGTATATAATTCATTCGTAACACTGCTTCAAAGACTGGTACGAGTATGGGTGCAATCATTCCTGCTGTATGCTGTAGGTCAGCGGGAATAATGCCGTCTGGTCCCGGAGATTTAAACGGTTGGAAGCTGCTAATAGCATGCTTTATGTTCTCCTCGGTTATGATATTCGCTGGAATGTCATCATGGTTGCCTATGATTCGGGTATTTGTGACTCTACTGTGGAGGCAACCCGGAAAGTGCGTCTGTACAAGAAGCTCTAGAGTTTCTTCGCTGCTAGTTGTCCAATCACCATCCTCCTTGATGAGATAGCTAATATTGCTGGGACTCATAGATAGTATTTTGCGCAGTCTGCTGGCCTCCGAAGTACTTTCTATCTTCTGACAGAAGTTCCTCCATGAGGAGCGCTTAGCGTCTCTTATTGCATACTTAAATCGGCGTTGCCAATCTTTAAATTCACTCCAAGAGTTGGATCTCTTAGCTTCATTAAATTTTGATCTGCATTCCCTTCTGAGGGTTGCAATTTCAGTGGACCACCATGGAGGTTTTGGTTTCCTACTTGTTGCCCTGATTGGGCAGGCTGATTTTGCTGCACGATGAAATGCTTTAGTTATATCGTTTACGACGTTATCAAGTTGATGTTCCGAGTTTATTTGATTTGTGAGGCCGGAAATATTATTAGAAAATATTGTTTCAAATTTTTTCCAATTTGTTTTTCTGCGGTTTAAGACCGCTTGTTGTTTTCTTACTGGTACGTATAGGTTATAAACGACGTACATGTGATCCGAAAAGGAGTTGTCTTTTGAGACTCTCCAGTCATTCAAGAGTTCTGCCCCCTGCTCATTGACACATGTAATGTCAAGGACCTCCCTTCTAACAGACGTCACAAAGGTAGGGGTATCACCTACGTTGCTAACCTGTAAGTTATTGCACATAATGAATTCGAATATCGACTCACCGCGTTCATTTGTATCTGAGCTGCCCCATATGTGATGATGGGCATTCGCGTCCGCTCCTATGACCATCGGAGTGCCGCGTCTAGAGGCCTCCATTACCGCGCTCCTTAAGGATTGTGGTGGAGGTAATGTTTCTGCGTCGTGGGCCATATATGTGGAAGCCAGCCAAATAGACATTCCGCCTGATTCCACTGCTATGATGACGTTGTCCGCATCGCTAAACTGTATCAAGAGAAATGCATTAATACACTTTTTTATCAATATGCACGACCTGGGTTTACCTTTGTCAGTTACATAGAACAGCTTGTATCCCTTCATATTCAATCCACAAACCCGATCTTTTATGACCCAAGGCTCCTGGATGAGTGCGATCTCCTCTTCTCTTTCGGCGAGACGGAGGAGAAGTGCGGCTGGGGCCGCCTTGCAGTGGTGGAGATTAATCTGAACTATCCCCACCATCAGTTTCGCGTGCTGCTGCTGGACAGCCAACCACAGTCCGGTTGACGTCCTCTTCGTCAGAAAGGGGGAGGATATCCTCCCCTTCTCCTTCCACCATGGTGTCGGAAAAGTCGGAGTGGTCCCCCGCCCCCTCTTCTAGAGTCACCCTCTCGAAGAGTTCGCCGACCATTCCGGAGGTGGATGCCACTTCGTCGTCAGTAGCACTTTCCACTGCGCTCGCTTCGTCGGTAGGGTGTTGTTTCCCTGACACGTCCTGCCGATAAACATGGAGGTTCAAGGCTTGGAAGCCATAATTTATCCTCCAGTTTTGGTTGGCTAGCGGTTCTACTGATTCCTCGTTGAGGACTATTACCGCTAACCTTCGCTTGCCATCGATATCGCCTATCTTTGCTACCTTCCAGTCGTGGGTGGGTAGCTCGGGGTTGCCCATACGTATCCATTCCAGCACTTCCTGTGGGTCGGTGTGGAAGTCTGGAATCCAGGCCCTGGATCTGGGCCGATTGGGAATGTCTTCCCGCTTTATCGCCTCAAGGCGTGCACCCGGCCAGACCTCGCCTACGCGACTGATGGCCAGGGTGTATAGGTCGACGGATCTCTGGTCCGCGCACCTTGTTAATTTGACGCGGTTTTGGAACCAACCGGCGTCCGCACAACTGGGGGGTGGTCCTGGGTTTTCCCCTAGAACCTCCTTATAGACGGCCCAGAGTCGCCTGTTGACCAGGTCCCAGTTTTGTGGTGATATTGCACCATCAAGTGAGCTGCGGTCTATCACAGCCCTGGTAAATGTGTCCTTCGCCGCGTCCGCGAAGGATCTTTTCTGCAGCTCGTCCGCTGTTAAAAAGGCGGATACCCTTGTTCTCTTGGGTTCCGAGCTTAGCTCCCTAGAGGACTTCCGCTTGCCTTGAGCAGACTCTTGTTTGGGTTTCGCCTGGTGTTCAGCCATAAACTTTTCGGCCCAATTTCTTGAGTCCAGCTCTTCTGCGGTCAGTTCTTCTGGCTTCTTATCCCTCAGTCTCTCCAGGATTCTGAGGGCTGACCGTCTGGTACGATAGTACCTTTCTGATGCACTAATGTGCTTCTGGGGATGGCTACTGCCCATCGCTACATTAGTGCCAGAATGGCGCACCTCAGAGGCCGCTGGCTTAGCCATGCGGTCTGATGTCGCCGACGCCGCTTTAGGGATTGCACCTGTCGATGTTCCCTTGCCTCCTGGAGTGGCGGGGACGGCAGCAGGGCTAGCTTGTCTTGTGACAGGGCTGCCCTTGCCTCCCGAAGACCTATCTGCGAGGGTGGGTCTGCTACCAGCACCGGACGGATTAAAATCCTCGCTAGCTTGTCTAGGGACATGGCTAGACCGGTTGCCGGAAGGGGGCCTCGATGCCGTTGAGGCAGTCCCAGAGGGGACAGAGCGTATGCTCAGCCCTGGCTTGGCCACAGACTTTGCACCGCTGGCTTGCTTGGTCTTGTCCGAGGACAGACCGGACCTTCCTGACTGGGTGGGTCTACTTTTTTTGGGGGGTTCTCGGTTATCCGAGGCAGGTTTTTTATTTGAGTACATCATTCATAAACGTCCGCACTGCTCGACGTGGCGAGCGTGGCGGACTACGTATTTAGGGGGGGAAAAGGGAGTCGTCGACCACAGCGGTCCCCTCCGCTGTGGCAAGGTCATTCCACCTCCTGAGGTGACCCGGTATCAGGAGATTATATGTAACTTTACAATATAAGTGACTTTGTTAATTTATGTAAGTGCGCGGAAATAAATGTACATTTGAACAGTGCAAACTTTTTTGTCGTAATTTCAACGCTTGAACTCAATTGGATCAAGCGGGTCATCCTACATAACTTTGCACCACGTCAACCGATTTCAATTTCTTTTTGCAACGAAAAGGTAGTGTCTCAGAGGTCGTCCCATACTAATTTGGTTTAGATCCGATCATTGGATCATGAAATATATAGATATATATATATTTTTTTTAAGTCGGTTTTTTTTTGCTAAAAATTACTTGTTTGTCTTTTTTAATTATTATTTTTTTTTTTACTTTTTAGATTTTGGTTTAAAATTAAATTTTTTTTTATTGTTTTTTTAATTTTTAAGTGCCTACTATGTTCTTCTCTTCTTGAATAAAAAGGAAAGGATAAGGAAAAAATATATATTTCTTTTAATTTCATTTAACTTTTAAAAATATTTTTATTTACTTTTGCTTTATTTTCATTTTATTATTATTATTATTTTTAAATTTAATGCTATTTTTGTATTAGTCTTTTATTCTTATTATTATTGTATATATATTTTAAAATTTAATTTAATTTTTAAAAGCCTATTGCTTTAAGGCGAACAGCATAACGCTATAACCTCCTCTTTAGCAGATATTTCAATTAGTCTTTCGAAAGGCACAAAAGAGCTTTCAAGACAGTTGCCAGAATCGCCCTGTTAGAGTAGAACTCCAGATTAAGCTTATCCGGCGTTCAGCGCTTTTTAGGCTTTCAGCTATACAATTCAGCTATAGACGAAAGCCGGAAAAGCTTGTTTTGGAGTTGTACTCTTACACTAGAAATTCGGCCACGCTGTTCAGAGTAGTAAGGGTTGCCAACTTCGATTTTCTGACAAATTACACAATTTCCATTCCTGCCGGATTGGTAACATGTAAACGTACTCCATGCCGATAACACAAAGTGTCGATGTTCCACATAAAAACAACTTAAATATCTGAAATTATGAGTTGTGTCGTTATTACAGAGGACCATCGATGTTTATTTACGCTTATATAACATAATGTGTTTAACAAATAAATTTACACAATTTCAAATGCAAGTTTTGTTCACCAATTGACACTGAACAAACTCAAAGGCACCATTTATTTAGTAGTGCACAGCAAACAACCAACATCAGAAGACAATCTGCTGAATGTGATCTACTATATGCCTACATACATACGTACATTTCAATACGTTGGAGTTGGAGATGAATTTGATATGGCAAAACATTTTTTTTATGTGCTTGAGCTACCCTACCCAATTTTGATGAAAACTTTAAACAAACATGTGCTCCAAAGCTCGTTTGTGCACAAACACACACACTGGCCGAAATGCGTTTACATTGCTTAACAGCTTCGCTGTTATTCACACACGCATGAAACAATAAACTTAAAAAAAAACTGTATCTTCTTTTGACTTTTTTATAGTTTGTTTATGTGCGAGTTCAAGGTGAACGCGTCGACGGGTTAAGTCTTGTTTTCTGTTTTTTTTTATTTTTCTGATGATTTATGCACTTCAACTCAGCTTCAATGAATGCCAGTGTTATAAAAGTTTGCGTAGCATAAATGTTTTTTCGTTTGCCCGAAAGTTGGATTCAAAAGCATGAAGTCGAGATTACACTAGCAATATTATGAGTTAAGCTCACAGTTGGTCACTTCACAGGCACGCGTGCCATGCCTTTGTATCAGAAATCGAAATACCGATATGAGAAAATTGGCAACAATATTTACGTATGATCGTTTGGTCATAGCTGACCGATAATTTAGACAAAGCTGATTAATAATTCTGTAAGATCTAACTGTACCTAATTACTTCAACAATGTGCTCTGCGGTTGGATGAAAAATATTAAGTTTACATCTACTTTTAGGCGATTGCTTAGAGAATTAATCCATTTTGCCGGTTGCTATCAACATTTTTCTCATTTGGAAAGCATGTATTATTTTGAAGACTACCATACCCTGGCATCCACATAAGTTCAAGCGTATTTCTCTTAGCAGCCGAGCTTAGTCTCAATGTAAATTCCTGAATTGAAAATATTTGAGGAGGCCTATACGGCACACAGTGTACGATTTGGGTGTGTCGATGGACAAAATCGTAAATCCCTCGATAGGAATAAGATAAAAATATGGAAAAATAATGATGAATAATAAAAAGATAAAATATTGGCCTACAAGGGAAAAGTAGTCCCATTATATTATCATTAAATTAAACCCCCAAACAATTTGGTTGAAAAATTAACTTACGAAAACCAATTAACACATTGCTAGCTGCAAAAAACAAATTTTAGTTTTGGGTTTTATGGATTTTTCTTATAGATTCTCAACCAAGGACTTTAAATTTTCCACGGAAAACACTTCTGATGAACCTCCAGAAGTTCCCAATTCTGGAAGTCTCAAACTCCGTATCGATTGCAAATATTAATACTTTCTCTAAATTCTCCACCAGATCGTTGACGACAACAAACACAAAGTAGGGGTGATCGAAGTTTAGTTTATTTAGAGAGTTTATAATTGCTTCAGGTAGGATGTTAATGAAAGCCTGCTTTCTCGATCTCAGTTCGCAACGCCGGCATATTCCTTCTACGCGAAGTATTGCTCAAGAACCTCTAACACTGTGTGTTGTGGTGATTCTATTAATCTGCCCTTAGAGTAGGTGTGCTTATTTAATGTCAAAGAAAACCTGTGAATCCCGCTTCTCCACAAGTGACTTTAAGAGAAACAAAGAGAGAATTATTAATCCTTCCTTGGGAACGAAGGGAACTTTGACCCACCTCCAAGGATTTGGAATGAAGCTACTTCCTTAATAGCTCGCCTAGGCCGGGGGTCAGCATGCCAGCTATCTTCGGACTTCTGTTGGCTTGCAAACTTGGCAAGTCAATTACAAACAGTTTTCCATTGGAACCGCACCCTAAACTTCCCCGCCCGAGAAAACCAGAATTTTCTACTTGCAAGCACTACGAAATTTCAGACGTGATGCCGTGCCTTCCGAGAAGCAGCGGATTTTTTTTGCATAACAGCTTTTTATGTAGTTTTAGATTTGATTTTTTTTAAAGAATAGTATTTTTTCGGCTCGTTTAATTTTTAGAAACTTATTTCATGTATATTTTTAAATTAAATTTGTTTCTTTTTTTCAATTAAATTTCTTTAATTTTTGGAAACCTTTGTTTTTTTTAATTAAATCTTCTTTTAAGTTTAAAATGTTATTGTATTAAAAAGAAAACAATTTTTTTTATTGCATTTAATTATTTTCTTTTTTTAATAAAATTTTTTCTTTTTAATTACTATTATTTTTTTCAATTTTTCAGAATGTTCCAAAGATATCATTTTACTCACGCTGTCCAACATTTTTTTTTTCTTTTTAATGTAATTTTAGGTAATATTTTATTAAAAAACTTTAATTTTTTTAATTTTTAGAAACTTTTTTCTTGTATTTTTTTAATTTAATTTTTAGAGACTTATTTCTTGTATTTTTTTAATTAAATTTTTTTCTATTTTGCAATAAAATTTGTTTCTTTTTTAATTAAGTTTCCCTCTAGATGTTACATTTTATTGTTTTAAAAAGGAAAATATTTTTATATTTATTTTTGTTAGAAAGTTTTTGGTTTTTTAAATTAAGTTTTCTTTTAGGTTTAATAATTTATTGTTTTAAAAAGAAAGCTATTTTTTAATTTAATTTAATTTTCAGAAACTTATTTATTTTATTTTTTTTCTTTATTTAATTAATTTTTTTGTTTTTTTCGATACAATTTTTAAATTTCTGAGCATGTTTCATATGTATCATTTTGCTTACGCTGCTCCAACAGTCGCAATGACCGAGTGAGAAAAGCATTGGCGCGCCATTCTTGAGATCCAAGGTTATTCATTATTTTTTTTTTTATTTTGTAATGTAATTTTAGATTTTATTGTTTTAAAAGGAAAAACGTATTTTAATTTAATTTAATTTTGGAAACTTGTTTTATGTATTTTTTTAATTAATACTTTTATATTTTTAATTTAATTTTTTTCTTTTTTTTGTATTTATTTTCCTTGTGATTGTTAGATTTTATTGTTTTAAATAATGTTTTAAGATTTTATTGTTTTGAAAAGAAACAAAATTATTCTTTGCTTAATTTCATTAAATTTTTAATTTCATTTAAGTTTTGTTCTTTTTATAAAATTTTTTTAATTGTTAGATTATACCTATTGTTTAAAAATATATTTTTTAATTAGATTCTAAAAATTAATTTCTAAAAATTTATTTTTTTTCTTTGTATTTAAATTTTTTGTTTTAAATGAAATATTTTAATCTTTCGTTTTTTGTTGTTTTAAAAAGAAAAACATATTTTTTTATTAAATTTAATTTAAAAAAAACTTATTGCTAAAAGACAAACAGAGTAACGTACTTTAGCAGATCTTTCAATTAGTCTTTCGAAAGACAGGGCAGAGCTTTAAGACAGTCGCAGTTGAAAGACAGTTGCAAAAAAATGGCGCAGTTAAGCTCAGTCCTTGAAGAAAAACTGTGGTTATTCAAGCGAGGCGGAATGTGAATTGTACATATATTTCTTTCAGTTGTTGAACTGAAATCAAACTGCAATTATACTAAGAACAAACATATTTTCCGTGAACTTCGATTCAACTTTGTCAACACTTTAGCAACTTTTTGCTGTTGCACTGTTCGCAATGCGTTTTCATAATTTCCTAAGAATGCCGATTTTGTCTCTTCCGTCCAGAAATTACATGCATAGGCAAATTTGCTCAGCAAGTTACATACTTTTACAGCACTTTTCGTAATTATGTACATATGTATGTAAGCATTTGTGATTTATGCTTTTCATTTAAGCAAGTCACGACAACTCTTTTATTGTTATTTCGCTAAGTTTGGTGAAAGAATGCCGTTAAATGCTGGCAAGCAAAAGTTTTTGCTAAACAGTCGCGACTTCTTACTCACATACATGAGCATAATACATGCAAACTTTTACATATGTTTTTTTCATTTCATAATTACTGTTTACTGCATTAAAATGCCGCTATTTGTTAATTGTTATGTTCCTCTACTCACCTATTTATTAATCGTTTTCTCTACACTTTTCTCTATTTCTTTGTAGCGTGTTCCACCGCTTCGTGTTGACGATTTAATCAACGATTTACGCGATGGTACCAAACTTATTGCACTCTTGGAAGTGCTATCCGGCGAACGTTTGCCCGTGGAGAAGGGTCGCGTTCTACGACGTCCGCATTTCCTCAGCAATGCCAATACAGCCTTACAATTTTTAGCCAGTAAACGTATCAAATTGGTGAATATTAATCCGGCAGATTTGGTGGATGGGAGACCACCAGTTGTGCTGGGTCTGATATGGACCATCATATTGTACTTCCAGGTAAGTTGAAGTCTTTTAAGCAAAATAAAAAAAAAGAAATGAGCACAACTACATTTAATCTAAATAACTAGGAAAAATATAAATTATTACTCTAACATGAAAAAAATGATTTAAGAATGAAAATATTTCTACGGCACCCTGTAAGTGCACCATAAACACACATATTTAAGTATGTACTTAAAAAAAAAATCCGTAACAAACTCTCCTCAAGTTTCTTAAGAAAATCCTAAAAATCCATTCTTAATCTAGTACCCACTCCCACCACTGTATCTTTTATCATTTTAATATCAGAAGCAAGTGAAGCCGCTTGTGGTATTAGAGATTTTATTTCGGAAAATCGATTGATTAAGATAGTTAATTAGTTAATTTTTGGATGTAACAGAACAAGAGACACCGCGACCTAAAATATCTTGTGTATTTCTTAAAGATAGAGTCCCTAACCCAGTGTGGCCAAGATACCTTCGGCTTCCCTAATGAATCCTAAAAGGGGCTTGGTAGGCGAATTCCTTATAGCAAAGGTTTCGACTATTGAAGATTTAAAATAAATCGGTCTTTGTCGGACTAAAGCCGGACAGTGACAGGGAATATGCTCCGAAGTTTCATCATAATCGGGGCAGAGCCGGCTTCCGACTCTGTGATCACACCTATTCGGTGTAGGTGGAATCACAATTGATTGTGACCGGTCAGGTACCCAGAAAGTAGCATGATGCCATTTCTATTTACTAAAACAATGCCGTTTCTGTTGAAGGGGTAGCCGAAGAGCCTGGCCTGTCTAAGACCCACCACCGCTTCCCAGCGCTTACTGCTTTCAGAGTGCACCCAATCAGTAATTATAGCTCTCGAAGAGGAACACCTGAGACAATAGAATGGTTCAGGTCCCGAAAAAGCAATTAACGATCCTAGCAGTCCTGTCTGCTCAATGAGAGCAAAAAACTAGGTAGACCTTTCGAAATTGAAGGCAACATGAGGTTTGCCCATCTCCAGCACCTCGATGTCTCCCAGTCATTGCTGAGCGAAGTATTCACCCAGTTTCTGATGGTGGTTTCGATAGCAGAAGATGCCAGTGCTATAACGGGTTGCGGACCGAGGAATGCTTGGTCTGAGCCAACGCTGATCAAGTGGTGACCTGGCACCCAGAGTGAAAAAAGCTTGTTATGTCTAGAAACATAATTTAGTTGAGACTTGCATTGCCGAACTAGTTTGGAAGTAGTTAGAGGGCTGGCCAATGCCTTAAGTGCAGGTAGCCCTTCACTGCAGACACGTAAACTCCTTTCCACCAAGTAGTCCATGGCCTTGATGATTGCAATTATCTCAGGCTGAAAGACCGAAACATACTGCCCAAGAAAAAGTGAAGCTTATCCCCATTAACTTCGATGAAGACCCGAGAGCCTGACCCAGAGTGGATTTGTGCTCAGCGCTGGAATTAAACCAGCATTCAGCCTCAGGGCACTCAACATTATAGAATCTCTTCTACAAAGGTAATGGTGACGTTCTATCCTGCAGCATTAAAAAGGCACAAGTGCTCAGATCTCTTCTACCAGTAACTTCAGCCTCGCCCCATTCAGTGTTATACCATTATCCGTTTCATTTTGGTGTGCAGGTAGCCTTTAAGGCTTTCCTACGTATGAAAACACAAAGTGACAGTAAGAGCAGCAGTGCATCAAGAGAAGCACCAGGTGTTATAGAGGAATCTCCCGTGCAGCACATGGCAATTATTCTTTGATGTTTAGCCCGCAGATTTCCCACGGTATTGATTGAGAGTCTGCTTCACCAGACCACTGACGCATAGCTGATGGGTCTGATCATAGAGGTATAAATCCAGAGTGCTCCCTATGGCGATAAACCCTACGTTTTGCCAAAGGCCTGTTTACATTGCCAAAATGCCGGCAATGCTTTGGACATCTTCACGTGAGATTTTCACGATAGTTTTGTATCCAGAATAACTCCTAGATACTTCACCTTGAGAGAAGTCTGAATTGCGACTCCTTGCAGTGCGAGGGGAATGAGACCATCCAACCTGCTCCTTCTAGTGAAGAGCACAACACTAGTTTTGGTTAGGTTAGCGGTGAACCCATTTCTATAACACCAAGTTCCAATCATATTCAGTATTGTCCGTGCTTTCCTGCAAACAGCCGGCCGTATAGCGTAGCTTGAGCGCAGATATCAGAGTGACAAGAAGAGAATCAATTACCAAGCGCCGGTGTAAAGGGGAAAGTACACCACCCTGAAGGTAGCGGCAGCATTGATAATTTACCAGTACAGAATCTACCCCATGCCGTAGAGCAAAATTGCACATGCTATAGAAGATGACATTGTCAAAACACCCTCTATGTCTACAAAAATGCCCAAGGCGGAACTCTTTCTTATTGATGGCATTATTAGATCTGGCAGTTCTGGGATTTCCCTGCCCGATAGGCATGTTGAGGTAAAGAGAGAGAATGTGATGAGAGCGCCTCCCTACGAATGCGCAACTCTACCAATCTTTCCAGACATTTTAGGAAGCATGAAGGATGTCATGCTAATAGGGCTGTAGCTTCTGACGCTTGTATAGTCATCCTTACCATGCTTCGGTATACAATCGATATCAACCAGCCTCCAAGGTTGTGGTATAGAACCCTGTACTCCAATGCGTTACAAAATGAAAAAGTTTATTCTGTGTTTTATTTTAAAGCTTAGGTCGGTTTAATACTTTTCAGTCGCTTTTTATGAAACCGTTTGAAAGCTAGTTCATGTTGCTTTAATGGAATCTTCGTGACGCTGTAAATATCCCCTTTACTTTCCCTATACCTATCCCTTTCTTAAATATTGCAAAATTACTGCACATTAAATGTACTTTCACAATTACATAAAAAAACACTTTAAGCTAAATAATAGTATACTTAAAAGTAATAACAGTGTAAAAAGTAAACATTTGTGTGTATTTCCTTTTTATCTCTTTGTCTCTCTTTTTGAAACGTTTTGATTTTTGAACTATTTAATTAATTTTTTTGCTAAAAACAAGCTTCATAAGAAGAGACGGAAAAAAGTAGTTGTAGTAATAAATTATGCGCCACAGGTAGGTTTGTAGTTGATGAGTGTTGTAAATAATTATGCATCTATTGGTAATAATACGCAAATTAATCGATTTTGGTGGTCTTAAATTTTGCCTTTATTCAAGTATAGATATACATACATACATATGTACCTACATTAGAGCGTACCACCTTACAGGAAAACAAAAGAAAGTTCACCGTAAATCACTGAGTCTTTGGCATTTTTGCAAGGAAATTTGGAACTTATATTTTTTTTGCCGAACCAAAAAATTTTGCAATGGCAACACATTTTTGGTTTTAAATAGTTCCTTATCAAAAGTTTAATGATTTTTGGAGAGCTTTAATTTAGTGGCTGGGTGGTACGTTAGGGTAACATGAACTGTGATCTGAGATCAAAGAACTTTGGAACAAACAGTTTGTATTCTCGAGACAAAAACATCCATATAAAATACTTTAAGATCCAATTGTAAATGTCGAAGATATGACGAAAAATATATGTAGAAAGGTGACCCCTATGATCGGCAAAAAAATTGTTTTACTTTTTTCCAAATTTCCTTGCAATTCTTCATTAGACTCAGGTACGGTCTAATGTACATACATACATATATAATACATATATTTATAATAGTACCAAGTCAGATATACCGCACATTTCACACAGTTATACGTAAGGTTCAGTGCATTATTTCTACGCAATTTATTTTTTCAAAAATAATATTTAAGTTCTTACATGTTCGAGCATATTTAAGCATATTTTTTTTAAGATTTTCGCAGAATATTTTACCCCTCTAACTGCCGTTTTCAGTGATTTTACATTGAACTTTTTTAAGATACTTATTTATGTATCAAAAAGACCCATTATGCTAGGAATTATGGGGTTAAAATGCTTTACGAAAAAATAGCCCGATAAATTTTACTAATGTCTCTTAAGCCATAACTAAATTTGAGGTTGAGGTCCCTTTTATGATGTTTTTTCTAATGAAAAAAAACCACAATAGGCTGCGAATTTGGAGATCGCCACATCTCTTTATCAGACTTACACCCAAGCGTACAAATCAGGTCTTCCACTTACTGAGCTAATTTCTTCGTACCATGTAAATTGTTCCTCTTTGCTTTCAAGCTGTGGTTCGTGCAATGGTACCATGCCTTAGACAGCATGAAGAAAGCTGTGCGACCGACCAGCAAATCTACATAAATACTACACTCTGACAGCAGGGCGGCGTTCCTTGTCTAGAAAGCATTCGCGGTCACAATGCATGGCATTCCGAGTTTAACAGAATCTTGCATACTGCGAGGGCTGCTGGATATTTTTGTTGTTCTAATGGCTACTTAACCCTGCCTAGATCCACTAATGGTTTTCAAATCAAGTTCAACTAACGGCAGGCCCAAGAAACCTGTTGTTTCGATTGTTGTTTGGATGTGGTCGTATCAAAGAGAGAAAGGTTTGAACTGAGTGGGTTTATGGGGGCAAGTGAAGATGTGATTAGTATTATGTAAACCTTCACATGTAGGATATTCGATTTGAATACTGGGACCTACATAGTGTGAGTAAGTTGAAGTTTAACCTACTATAATGCCCCAGGAAAACGGTGGTCTCGCGCGGCAGCTGAAGATCTTCCTCTGTAATAGGCAATGGTTAAATTCCTATAATGTGAATAGGATGTTGTCATTGTCAAAGCATATGAACCATTTACCAGGACGAGTATCATGTGTGACTTATAGTATATAGTTTCTGTACGACGAGAGCGAACTTTACTTCCAAATTGTCTACTTAGTTTAGAGGGCAAGAGTGATTCTCCGGTAGATTTTATGACTGATATTATTATCGTTGTTAATGGTTGTTCTAAGATAGGTGAGTTCGTTTATTTCGAAATTATAGACGTTAACAGTGCAGTGAGTGTTTGTTTGAAGTCAGGAGTCTTGACGCAGGAGGTGATTTGTCTTGTCCCCATTTTCCTCCCGATCCTTTCGATTTGCTTGCACATACAACTTGGAAAAGGCTGAACAAAACGGGGAAGTTGTAGGTACGTAAAAAATGCCCTCGAGCGATTTAGTTCTGCAGTCCTTATCTTCTGCAAGCTGCCCTGTCTGAACTTCGTTTGGCATCGAAAGGGTTGGAGATGCCCATCTTAAATTTGTCATTTGTTCAATGCCATTTTACTTCGTGGGATACTAAATTCAATTTTTCAGCCGCGAAAAAGCTATTTGAACCTCGTCAGAGTCGGGCGGTGGACATCGTTCACGTCGTCCTCGACTGTAGGCTTGGGCTCACCTACTTCACTGGTTTCAGGCTGTAAACATTCAATAAGGTCGAAAAGTGTTCTGCTCGTAATTGAAAGTAGGTTTAGGACTTTGGTGTTCGCTAGATCGTGATGGTAGTTCTTACAAGAAATAAAAATTTCGGGTGTTTCTTTGACCAGGCTTTTTATTTTTTTGTACGCAAAATAATCTTCACCACTTCAGCGTACAGTATCGCACTGTAAGCAACATATTTTTTCTCTGCAGCGGCGCATGATTCCTCGTCGTACCAATTGCTCTTTCCGGCTTGCTGAAATCGTACTATTTCCTGTCCTCTCAGAGAGCAGGTAGGATATTCGAGTGGATAAGAACCAGCATCTTTTCTTCAGTTGCAGGGCGCATAATTTTTGAAGCACAAAGACGAGTGCGTATCTTGGCTGCAACAAGAGTCAATGTTTAGTCCTCAAAAGGTTCGTATGTACATCTAAAACAACGAAGAGTGCCTTCTGCGTATCATAATATCTTGGACTTGGTTTCTCGTTTTTCAACCTGGCTAAAGTATTGAAGTCTGATCTATCCTTTTATGCTGGAGCCTAGTAATGTATAATACAATGTTTCGGGCCACGGCCTAAGTCCGATATCAGACAGCTCATGGTTGTATCTATATTTTTAGACGATTGCATCAGTGATATCTACTTTTTCTACCCAGACTTTGAAATCGCCAATCATGATTGATGCTCTCGTAAAAGTGATCTGCGTTTTCATACTCTTTTCCTCCTTTGTGGTTTGGGCGTAAATGAGCGATATCCGGATTGTGGCGAGAAACTCGTTTGCCTGCTTTATCGACAGTACTAAGTGACGCAGTCTCTCTACATCCTTAAATCCAATACCGAATTAGGCATGCCTTCCGTGCCAGTATACGTCTCTCTGAGAACTTATGAGTACTAAGTGCAATCGGGTACTTTTCGACGATACCTTGGGGAGTGTCGAGCATATTCGCGAGACTGCATGAGTAGAGATATCGATAATATGGTGGTATAAGATGAATATTACCCACAGATAGCGCCCCATTTTTAAATGACATAAACTTTTGAAGTGAAATTTCTTTAGCGGCGGTAGTGAATTAAAAAATCTTCACGGAAATGTGTGAATTTGCGATGCAACAGAAGTGCATCCATTTTCCCACTAAGCCGTTGACGAATTCAAAGACCATTACCGAGCCAAAGACAAATATTGCGACGAATACGAAGACGTGGGCGAAGGTGAATACGAAGACGAATACAAAAACGAAGTCAAATACGAATATACAAAGGGGACTATGTACTAAGACGAGTTAGAAAACAAGTAGAAAGACCAAGGCGAAAAGTGAAGAGTAGTATAAATGTTAAATGAACTAGAAATCATTCGAAGGAAGTTTCACTTAAGTTTTTTCTTTATTTGATTACAACCCTGATCGGGTACTGGTCGCAACAAAGTTTTCGTTTCACTTCATTCTGCCCTAATTTCCTTTACTCGAACCGATAGTAGCGAACTCTACCGAAAACTAGTTATATTAAGTAAAGCGCAGCTTGAGTAGCAAAGCAGCTGATTGTTGGTGGTTTTCTAGTACTTTGGGGAAAAGTCTCCACTAGGGGTGTTTGTGCCAAAACGATAACGACCCATCGTAAAGAAAATAGGCACTTTTGTGGGTTCGTTAACTTTTGGTTGGTCCTCAACTCGGGTGCACCTCAAAACAAGGTTTTGTTTTTGGAATTAGTATTGGATAGCATAAAAAAGTGGTTGCATATTTCAAGAGGACCTATTTGTTTTTTTTTTTCTGTGCACTTTCATGTTCTTTGTATAAAGATTTCGTCTAAGAATACCCCTAGTGAAATTTTGCGGGTAATAATTTTCTAGAACATTTTAAAACTCTAGCGACCTCATAAATGCCATTTTATTGAGACTTTCCAAAAAACAGGTCAAAATGAGCCTTTCGTGAGAGAGCTGATGGGCTAAAGTGTTCTAGAAAATTATTCCTCGTGAAATTTTAGTATACGTGCCCCAACTATATATTTCGCACCAATATAAGTTTTAACCCTTTTTTCTCCTACCTATTCTAAAAATACTTAGGCAAAAAACTGCAAATTTAATATTACCATAAAGAGAAAATTTTATCTGAGAATTCAAAAAGACTTGGAGGTTTTGCTATACGAGTCTAGGTCTTACATCTTGAGCTGTAATCAATCCGCCCCAAAAATGCAGTTGCACTGTGTTATAAATAAATATGTATTCCATCCATCACTTTTAAATACGTACACATTTTTACATGCATAGGATGGATTTCGAACCTAAATTTTAGTATTTTCTTTAGATTATATCTAATCTCTGTGTTAAACTAAGTTGATTAATTAATTTCAAATATTTTGTTATTTTATTTAATTTTTTCTCAAATCTTTATGCAAGTTCTTCTACTTAATATATTATTTTATTTTTTTTCGCCCCTAACCAGATTGAGGAGAATAGCCGCAACCTTGAATATTTGGGTCATGGTATTAGCGGTTCGGTTAGTTCTCTCGACAGCGTTGGCAAAACTGTCAGCGATCAAAAGGCTGAGAAATGGAAGCAAGGTGCTAGGAAGACACTGCTGAATTGGGTTACCAATGCCTTGCCAAAGTAAGTTTTACATACAAACACTTTCGCAAATTATCCCATTTACATTTACCATCTTTTTGTACCCTCCACAGAGACATCGGCATTGAAGTAAAGGATTTCGGCGCCAGTTGGAGAGATGGTGTCGCCTTCCTAGCCCTTATCGATGCAATCAAAGCGAATTTGGTTAATTTGGCTGACTTGAAAAAGGCCAACAATCGTCAACGTCTAGAAACTGCTTTCGATGTGGCTGAAAGTAAGCTGGGCATTGCCAAATTGTTGGATGCTGAGGATGTGGATGTACCAAAACCGGATGAAAAGAGTATAATGACATATGTGGCGCAATTTTTGCACAAGTACCCTGAACCAAAAGTGAGTAGTAGAGTAGTAATTTGCATACAAACACTCTGAGTCTCTCTACTTGTAATTACTCTAACACACACTCTCTCTTTCTCTCTCTCTCGATTTCAATTATTGTAGGGTGGCTCACGTGATACATCACACATACAACAGGAATTGGATGAACTACGCCGTTTCCTGATAGAAAAGACCACAGAATATGAGCCCATGGTCATGTCGAATTCATTCCCGCGTGATTTCGCTGAATATCTGATCGCACGTTCGGAGATTGACGCCCACTTGCCGGTCTACAATCGCCTCAAGCAACTGATGGATAGTCAGAGCGGCTTCCTACAAGTGCCACGCCCGGTGTGGGAGGACATAAATGCATTGTGGCAACGTTTGCAATATCAAATGAACTATTGGCTGTGGTTGTTGGATTCAGAGTTGCCCGGCGAATTCGGTGTGGTCGGCAAGTGGCTAGCGGACGCTGAAAAATTACTAACGGACAATGAGATACCAAGTGCCATGAATGAGGAGACAGCATCGGTGATAAGTAGAAAGCTGGAGGAGCATAAATTATTCTTTGCCGATTTGCCACGTATAATGGCAATGTTTGAGAATGCCAAGCGTTCGCCACTGGTGCAACAAGTGCCGCTTGAGCAGTTGCGCAACATGAAACGCCGGCTGCAAGAGGTGGCACCCAAGGCGGCCGAACGTAGAATACGTTTAAAGTTCCTGGAACATAAGTGCTGTCTCATTGCTTTCCTCAATTTGGTTGAGGACAAAATGAAGGGTTGGACTGGCAAGTATGGCTATGAGGAGAAGGCCAGCCAGCAATTGGAGCAATACAAGAATTTCGTATCGCGCAACAAAATTTTCCAAGAGTTCCAGAAGGCATTCGTCGACATGCAACAAGTGGTGGACGAATACAAGCGTGAGGGCAATGTACTGCGCAAAGACATAACGGAAATCGATCGCTTCATGTACGAGACCGAGGAGCGTTGGAAGCGTGTCTCTATGGAGCTTAAGTGCTGCCAGAACTCGCTGGAAGAGGTTGTGAGCTGTTGGAAGACCTGGAACCAGTTGGCGCCCACTTGTGAGGAGTGGCTCAATTTCGCCGAAACTAAACTATCGCGTACCGAAGATGAACGCTTGGAGTTCTTCCAAGACATAACCACATGGAAGGATAAATTCGATGCAGTCGCCAATGCAGCCAATTATTTGATCGCTTCATGCGAGGATGGCATCGCACACAACCTGCGCCAGAAGCATGGCAATTTATCGGAGCGCTTCGAGCGCCTCTTTGCCAATACCAAGCAATACATGCATGCGGGTGACATCATACGCGCACGCAATGAATACAAATCCGGCATTGAGAAGCTCTCACAATGGCTGCGTCATGCGGAGCAGGTGCTCGAACAGCGCCAAATGCTCGGCAACACGCAACAGATTACCAAATATGGCGAGGAGTTGCAAAAGCTGGCTAGCGAAATTGATGACAACGAGGAGCTCTTCAAGACGGTCAGCCGCAGTTTCCAGGGCCTCATTCAGGACTTGCCACGCGATGAGGTCGACAAAATGATGAAATTACTCAAGCAGGAGAAGGAGTCTTTGGTGTGCATACGCGCGCAAATACCAGCCAAATTGCATCTCTTTCACCAGCTGCTCATACAGCAGGAGTCGCTCGAGGCGGGCCAAAAGGAGATACATCAATGGCTGAACGATGCAGAGGCGCTGCTGAGCACGCATGCACTCTCGGGTGGACGCGATGCCATAAGTGAGGAGTTGAACAAACACAAGACCTTCTTTTCGCGCACCGTCTACTATCGTTCGATGTTGGAGAGCAAGAATAAGGTTTTCCAGAATCTGCTGAAGTCGGTCGCCGCCGATGACAATATCGACACCTCGCAAACGGCGCACAACATGCAGCAGCTGAACGAACGCTTTAACTATGTAATACAGAATGCTGAGCAGTGGGAGCAGCGATTGAATAATGCCTCACGCGGTTGGAACGCCTTCAAAGAGAATGAGCACGTTGTCAGCGAATGGCTAACGCAGGCCGAATCTATGCTTATCGAAAAACACATCGAATCGAAGACCGTAATCGAGACACAAAAGTACTTCTTCGAAAACGTCAACGAGCGCTGGATGCACAATCTGGTGGAGTCGGCGCAGGACTTGTTGAAAACACTGCCGGCGCAAGAGCAAAAGCCTGTAGTGGATACGGTCGAACAGCTGCAAGCCAAGTGGCAGCACGTCTTATCGCAAGCGCCACTGCATTTGTTGAAGCTCGAATTCCGTCTTGACGAATCGACCTTCTATCAGACGCTGCAAGAAGTCGAACAGGAATTGCATTTGGAGCAACAAGCTTTGAATCGTAATGAAGATATCAACTCCATACTCAATCGCAATGAGCAATTCTTCCGACAGCAGGGACCAATACCGCAAATTGAGAAGAGCTTGCAGAATATGCATCGCATTAGTCAAGCTTATGGTTATCAAAAGCCGACTGACATCAGCCTCGGTCAGGCCTATGACAGCGCTAAGCTGCAGTGGCAGCAATTGTCGGGCAGAATTGATGATATGCGCGAGACTCTGCAGCAAATACCGGCACAGTGGGACAGCTATCATGAGAAGTTCAAGGAGATGGTCGAGTGGATGAATATTGTCGATAAGAGTTTGAAGAATATTGTGAACGAAGTGAACAGCATGGAGGAGTTCGAGAAGGAAAAGGTGGTATTCCAGGTGAGAACAATTCTAAGACTTAATTACAAAATCTGTGTGGATATTGAAGCAAGGGAGTGGTCAAAGATCTTATGAGTATTTTTTCCGCGGGTTATCGTCAAAGTTTACTAAAGGCGGGGAAATGGGAGTTACTAGGAGTGACAAACCCACGAAGACTTTTAGCCATAGCCGTTCTAAAGACAGTTGAAAAGTATATACATACGAGTACCAGCATGGTCCTTGGTGGCGTTATTAATATTTCGGATATGAGGCATTCCAAGCTATTTCAACGAAAATTAAGTACTATTTTATTTTTCCATTTTGATATAAACTGACTACAATGTAGAAATACCTTTAAGGTATGGCAAAATGCGAGGAATGTAAAACAAATTTGCAAAAATTATACAACATCCAAAATATAAGGTCTCTCGGCGAGGGCCGTTGTTTATCACATCATAGCTCGATAAATATTGGTTGTATCAAAAAAAAAAAAAATCAGTTCATACTTTTTTATTGACAAAGAGTGCGAGATTTATAAAAAATTATTCATGCAAATTGCTAAAAATCCTAAAATATACATGTCACCAATAATAAAATCTCGACGTGCTAGAAAAAAGCCAAAGATGTATTTTAATTTAACATGACATTAAAAATTATAAATTTAATAATTTTTGCTAAAAAGATGGAGTTTTCCGCTTTATTCAAGTTATGATGTCATAAACAATGGCTTACGGCGATAAGGATAAGGATAAGGATAAGGATAAGGATAAGGATAAGGATAA
>NW_023458560.1:32164024-32168145 GCF_013731165.1 Rhagoletis pomonella
GGATAAGGATAAGGATAAGGATAAGGATAAGGATAAGGATAAGGATAGGGATAAGGAGAAGGGTAAGGATAAGCATAAGGATAAGGATAAGGATAATAATAAGGATATGAATGATAAGGATAAGAATGAGAATAAGATGAAGGATAAGCATAAGCATTAGGATAAATGTAAGATAAACAAAGTTAAAGATAAAATAAACAAAAGGATAAAGAGGGAGTCAAAGGTAAAGATAGAGAGCGGGATAGAGATAAAGATGTAGAGGGAAAGTTAAGAAAAATGGATATTAATATATGGGCATTTCCAATCTGGCGTTACGTTACATTTGTATGCTAAAAAGTCAAACTTTTAAAAAGGTTTTTCTACATATATTTAAATAATAATTAACGATCTTTATTCAGTTAAAAAACTACAACTATTGCTAGCAGAGACTCAAAGATATTAGTAAACGTATACGCTGGCGTGACGTTACAAAAATCAGATGTGGATTTTGACTTGGGTTACAAAATTGCAAAACTCTGCGAATAAGACAAGACTATTTGTATAAAATATTTTGTGGTAATATTTTAAATATTCAAGGTTAATTTTACAAGTTTTTAAATGAAGAAATATTTTATGCTTTTTTTTAATCAGCTAAACACTGTGACGGTTATTAAAAGTTCCATTGAAAAACTTTTGCTGATATTTTTTTTAACGAATTTTAAACGCGAAGGAAACATGCATTTTATGTCGAATATTTTTTTTTGTTTTGACATCAGCGCCACCAGCGGTTCCATTTTTTGCATATTTATCTGTTACTACGTTTTAACTAAACATGCCATAAACAAATCAGAGCATAAATACGACCTTCTCGACCCTGGCACCACTTAGCTAAATCATTTTTCGCAAATAAGAAGCCAAATTGCCCCGAAAGGAAATTAGATAAATTATTTTTAATTTTTTTACGCGGTAGACTTTCGGCTGGGAACACCCATATGTTTTGTCATATTATGCTGCTCATCTCACCTCACTTCACATCAACTCAACTCATCTCAACTAACTCACCTCACTCCAACTCACCCCAAATCGCATCAATTCACCTCATCTTAAGTCAATGAAACAAATCACAAATACAATTTATTTCTTGCTTTGTTAAAATAAGAAATCACATAGAACAAAAATCCTTACATTACACAACACTTTACTATAGACATATGTATATGAAACCTAATTTTGACATCTTAAATAAATGATTTGACACTTTCTCTCTCTCTAAGACTGTAAAGCAGCTCGCACGTGTTTTTAATTTCTATCAGGTTATGGGCACCTCGCTTTTAAAAGTTAAAAATTAATCAAAGTAATTTTATTAGTTTTGCATTTTTGGCCATAATCAATTCTTTTTACAAGCATTCGTTGCGAAGCGCATTTGTTGCGTCAACTCAAAAAGAAATTGCACAATGGCGAGATCACAACAAGAATTCATCTTAGAGAAGCTAAATGGAGCAGATAACTATCAGGACTGGGCTTTTGCCATGGAAAATCTGTTGGAATCGAAGGGTCTTGCGAACTGTTTCAAGGCAGCGAAGAATGATGCTACTGTGGCCGTAGAAACAAATGAAAACAAGCTGAGCGCCGCGAAAGCAACGATAGTGCTGTCCGTTGAAAAAGTCCGCATTAGAAATGTGGACGAAATTGAAGCAGTTGTTTGAAGATCGAGGATTTCTGCGAACCGTAAGCCTGCTGATTAAATTTGTGACGGTCCGATTGGAAAATTGTGATTCAATGCAATCGTATATTGAATCTATAACATCTTTGTACTACAAATTAAATTCTGTTGGTTGGGAAGTTGATGATCGGTGGCTCGCAGGCATATACTGTCTTGGCCTACCTGAACAGTTTATGCCACTGTTAATGGTTTTCGAAGACCGACAATCAAAGCCATCCTCAGATGAAGTTAAAGCAAAGCTGCTAGATTTAGAATTTAAACCTTCGCAGCAATCGGATAGCCCATTCTTATCTAAAAATAAACACAAACCATCAAGAAAACAGGTAAATCGTAACATCAAGTGTTATTCGTGTGGGGGTAAAAATCATAAGGCAATTGACTGCCCAGTTAAGTCGAAAGAAAAGTCGACCCACTCAGCAAAACGATCTTTTTCGGCGAACCTTGCCACGAAAAATCAAGTAAGGGAATGGTTTGTAGATAGCGGAGCATCCAGTCATATGACCCCCAACATTAACCTTTTAAGTAATTGCAAACCTTCTGCAATAGTTGAAATAATTACTGCTAACGATGCGAAAATGGCAGTAAAGTGCGTAGGTGATACGAAATTAAAGCTTAAATCAGATGAAGTACAAGTAAACAATGTACTTCATATACCCGATTTATCTGCAAATTTATTATCTGTTTACCGAATGGTAGAAGCAGGCAACAAAGTCGTATTTGACATGAATGGGTGCACAATTTATGATAGACAAGGGGTTCCGTATGCACATTGTAAGCCAAAAGATAGGGTATACAAATTCGTATCCGGATCATCGTTATTAGCCAAAAGTATAGAAAATTCAATAACAACCTGGCATCGTAGGTTAGGTCACATAAATTGTCAAAGCTTGATACAAATGAAAAATGGAATCGTATCGGGCATGCACTTTGACGACAAAACTAGTCTCGTAAATTGTGAAGTATGCGCTAAAGGAAAACAAACGAGAAAATCATTTAAGATGAGCAGCTCTGAAACGAAAAGCATGTTGGAAATTGTTCACTCAGATATGGTTGGGCCAATGGAAACGACCTCCATCGGTGGAGCGAAATACTTTATCACCTTCATCGATGTTTATAGTAGAAAAGTTTTCTTGTATTTTTTGAAGCAAAAATCAGAAGCTATAGATGCATTCGTAGATTTTAAAGCGTACGTTGAAAACCAAGCTGAACGGAAAATAAAAATACTACGCACAGATGGCGGAACTGAACACCGTTCCAAGCAATTTATTCGGCTTTTCAAGATGAATGGTATTTAGCATCAGGTGACGAATGCTTACACACCTCAACAGAATGGTGTCGCCGAGCGCATGAATCGCACCATTGTTGAAAGAGCTAGGTGCATGATCATCGATGCAGAATTAGACAATTCATTCTGGGCTGAAGCGTGTGCAATGGCCGCTTACATTATCAATCGATCGGTTTGCTCGGCATTAGTGAACAAGACGCCTGAAGAAGTTTGGTCAGGCGTAAAAGTAGACATTTCCAGTATACGAATTTTTGGATCACCCGTTATGGTACATGTACCAAAGCAACGTCGCTCAAAATGGAATGCAAAGTCACAAAAATTGATATTTGTCGGTTTCGATAGCGATAAAAAAGGTTTTCGCTGCATTGACCCGAAAACTAAGAACCTGACTATTAGCCGTGATGTAATTTTTCATGAGCGCCTGCCAACTTCGAAAATAGAAGTATCCATAGATACTGCGATTGTCGATTCAAATCAAGTGAGGAGATTGAGCACGAGTGAATGTGATGTAAACCAACAACCCGATAGTAAGTTGGATCGAGACAGTATTTCAATTGGTTCAGATGCAGTGAGGGATAATAAGCTCAATATTTCAAATGACCTATATATTGCTGAGCCGTCCGACAACGATGGTGCACAACGTGGAGCGGCTATTACAAAGAGTAACGATAAGAATTGGAGTCCGGGCTACGAGCCAAAAGCTGAAACTTCAATTCAGCCAACCAGAAAGTCGTCTCGTGAGCCGAAGAAGAAAGTCTTTGAAGGGTATGTTTCACATGTTGCCTATACAAACAAACTTCCTTCTGATCCACTAACAGTTAAAGAGGCATTAAACACTAAAGAGCACATTGACTGGAAACGAGCTATGGAGGAGGAAATTCAGTTGCACAAAGAAAACAATACGTGGACGTTAGTCGAGCTGCCTCGAGATCGCAAACCCATAAAAGGTAAATGGGTATTTAAAACCAAACGTGACGATCAGGGAAATGTTTTGCGTTACAAGGCCCAATTTGTGACCAAGGGCTGTGCCCAAATATATGGTTTAGACTATATTGAAACTTTTTCACCTGTCGTTCGCTACGCGACCATTCGTTTGTTAATTGCACTAGCAATAAAAAAGGGGTTAAAAGTCGA
>NW_023458560.1:32168245-32171415 GCF_013731165.1 Rhagoletis pomonella
GCCTATTGCCTTGTATGTTGCCAGCAACGTTCTTTGCCCCAGGTACTGCCGGGTAGCGACTTGAGGACTTTGTTGCGGCTCTGTACTTTGTTGACAACAGCGGTTGCGTGCGCAGAGGAGAGCAGGCTGTCAAATGTTACTCCGAGTATTTTCGGGTTATTCACCGTCGGAATTGGTGTGTCATCGACGTGAATACCTAGCGGTAGCCTGACCTCCTTCGTCCAGGTTGTGAACAGGGTCGCCATGATCGAGCAATCGTCGGCATAAGAGACAATCGAGACTCCCTCTGGTGGTTAAGGCCACGAGTTATCTGAGTGTTTATGGCGTTAAGTGCTAATGTACTGTGCAGTTTACGGAAACCATGCTGATGCTTCGCTGGGGTCAGGTGGTTCGGGAAATACGGGAGCAGCAGGGCCTCAAGTGTCTTCGCTACCGGGGAAAGGAGTGTTATCGGTCGATAAGAATCTCCTTTGTTGGCTGGTTTCCCCGGTTTGAGCAGTGGGACCACTCTCCCCACCTTCCAGATGTCTGGGATGATGAGAGTGGCCATAGACAAATTGAGGACCTCCGTTAGGTACGCTACTCCCGCAGGACCCAAATTTTTCAGCATCAGCATGCATATTCCGTCGGGACCCATGGCTCTGGAGGCTTTCGCCTTCCCGATGGCCACCTGAACTTCACCGCAGGTGAAAGCAAGGGGGCACAATTTGTTGGCAGTTTGTGCAGCCTTCTGGTCACTCGACGCTTGGTTTTGTCCACCGCAGGATGCAGTATGAACTGCCGGCTAAAGTAGTTCGCGCATCGCTCCGGGTCCGACGAGGCATGGTCCCCGAAAGAAATTTCGACTCTGTCGTCGTGCATCGTCGGGTTGGACACTGACCTCACGGTTGACCAAAGCTTACTCACACCAGAGGTGAAGTGACAGGTCTTCAGATGTTCTTCCCACTTCCGCTTATGTACGTTCACTAGTTGCCGAATCTCCGCGTTGAGATCCCTGATACGGGGTCTCCGGGATCGGCCTGACGAAGGCTTGCACGCAGGGAAATTTGGACGTGGTTCAGTGATGCATCCTGCCGGTACGAAGCGAGCTGCAGCAGCGGTGACAGCCCTGCGGAACTTACGTTCACCAAGGTGGACGTCGGTTGGTGTGGAGAGAGCAGCGAAGGTGTGTTCAGTAAATTCCGCGAAGCCTATCCAATCAGCTTTGGAGAAGCTTATATAGGTTCGATGCTCCGCGGAAGCAAAGTTGGTTTATCTATCGAGATGACTACGGGCAGATGGTCGGATGCCAAGGTCAGCATAGGTCGCCATGATATGCTGTTTATCAGACCAGCGCTGACTATTGTTATGTCTGGCGAGCTGCAGCAGCTGCCCATATTCCTGGTGGGTGCGTCGTCGTTCATTGTGCAGAATGCCAAATCGTCTATCTGCTCAGCCAAATCTGTTCCCCTACGATCGTTTGACAGGCTTGAGTGCCAAAGATCGTGGTGCGCATTAACCCATTTTTTCCTGTTGAAATAAGAAATCACATAGAACAAAATTCCTTACATTACACAACACTGTACTATAGACATATGTATATGAAACCTAATTTTGACATCTTAAATAAATGATTTGACACTTTCTCTCTCTCTAAGACTGTAAAGCAGCTCGCACGTGTTTTTAATTTCTATCATTGCACATTAGGTCAAATGATTAATTTGGCTTTGCGAAATTCCAATTTCGTAAACGCAGTTTTATATTATTTTTTGATGCCATTCTATAGGGAATACTCCAAAATAACAGAAACTTCACTTTATTTTTGTAAAATAAAAATCACCGTTAGACAGCAATCAAACAAAGTTACACTTTCAAAACGTTATTGACACGTTGTTTGCGCAACCGGTTTATTTCTTAAGTTTAAAGTGCATTTTTTTATAAAGTTCGAATAATTCAAGGAACATTTTTAATGGGAAACAAAAATATAAGTGAGAACCTATGTCCTAATTAAAAAAAAGTGATTTTTTATCACATGTTTGCAAAAAAAACTGACTTATTTGCATAACCTCAAAAATTGTCTGATTTATTTTCATTTATGATTTAATGTAAGCTTTTAAAATTTTGTTAACTTTCGGCAAACAAAATGGAAATGGAAATGGATAAACTGGTATGTAATGAGTTGATCTTAATTTACTTAAACCGCCGTTTTTAGCCGTTTTCAAGAAAAACTGTTTTTTCTGGGCTATCATGCTATTACAAAGGCGAGATGTTCGTTTGACTGCTTGGATGTTCAAAGAAAGAAAGGCTTTCTTCGGTTGTCAACCATGTTGAAAAACAATTTTGGTGCTGTTGATATTTGCGAAAGTTTCATGAAACTCTTAGGAGAAAAAACGCGCCTTTTTTTACAATTATTTACCAAACAAAGACGAAAATTATGGAATTATTATCCCGTTTCTTACTGATGAAGTTGTTTTAGAAATCAAAGCCAACTGTGTCGACCAGCAGCCGGATTCTAACTTTCGCTATCGCTAAAATGCGAAAGCTAACATTTTATCCGCATTTTTGGCTAGCTCAAAAATTGCGGTTCTGTCCTCCCTTTCGCTACAAATAACTTAGCTTAAATTTAAATATTTTACCCAGCCGCAAGTGGCGCTGTACAACAACAGCAGCTGTCAAAATTTGCTTGCATTTTAATGGTGGTAAATAGTCCATTTTAATGGTGGTAAAGAGTCCATTTTAATGGTGATAAATAGTGAAAATGGAAGTATGTGATAGCAAAAAAAAAATACCAGCCTCAATTTGGATTACATTTCATCTCCTGTAGCATAGCTATGTTACAAAGACACTCGCGTCGATTCGCAAAGACTATTGATGAGCAGCCTTCGCAAAAAGGCAAATCCTTGAGAGAATCTACGGATTGCAATTTCGAAATTTGTAGCTGAAGGTGAATAGAGCTTTGAACATTCTCTTCGTAAACTAGTTTCAAAAACATTCGTATTCTTTTGAGGAAATTACCAGCGATTTTTGGTAAATGTGTTACAATGCAGCATTTCCATTCTGAATATAAATAATATCGGTTAATAATTTGGGAAAACTCTTAAGTGAAAATGAAGTGTTTTATGAAGACTAACTGCTTTAGGAATCTCTCCTCAAGGCATATCTGCGAGACATGTAGTAAATGTTTTTTTTTT
>NW_023458560.1:32171515-32190902 GCF_013731165.1 Rhagoletis pomonella
TTAAAAAAAAAATCTGTTCTTTCATTCCAATTCCCGCTAGTTAAAAAACAGTTGGCAAGGGGCTAGTTCGCAATGAACTACTTAGTTTGAAATAGGTTCCTCATCCAGTCGTTTAGTTACTGCAGTTTATACAAATCTACACACATGTGAATGCATGTGTCCACTTCTGTCTATTGCAAATTTCTACAAAAATGCAAGAGTCTCTGCTTATTTGCATTCACATACACACACACATTCACACGCACACACCGTTTGGCAGCCGCATCATATTTTCCCTACAAATAAAAAAAAACCAAGAAGAGCACAAAAACCAAAATACGCCGCATAGCCGGCTTGCGTGGCTGCATTTAACTCGCTCGTCTTCAGCTGCAGTCCCATTGCAACATTGCTGGCATTTAAAATAGATTTCTGATTTGCATTTGGAATGCGCTCGACAGTCGTTAGTTTAGCGGCAGCACCCGGCAAGCGGTGAACGCGTGTGCGAATAAGCGGCAAATAGTCGTGCAAATTTTACTGCATTACTAAGTGGATTAGTTAGTGTAGTCAAAGAAAGGAATTCAGATAAAAAGCTTAAAAAAATATAAAACTGTGTAAGCAAAGCTATTGGTTGAAAAATTTGCACATCCACCTTCTATGTAAAATCGATAGGAGAGTAATTTCAATTCGATTGGGAAAAGCTGCAAATCTAATTTTATTTGCATTTGGCAAGGAAGAGTACTCGTCTTCTAGAAATAGCAAAACTTGGAGACGCCAAGTTTATGTCGCGTGGAACCAGTAGCAACACAATTGCATTTGCCAACTACTTAGATATCAAAGTATGTATGTTTATTAGGTTGACTCAGAAAAAACATTTTTTAAGCATAACGTAGTAAAAATTGTTTAATGTAATTCTGATTTTTATATTTAATGAACGATACGTTGTACTGTAAAGGTATTGGAGTATTTTTGTGGAGAATTGAAAGCTCTATAAAACAAGTCCGAAGTCGTAAAGTATGTACGGTAATGCAAATTTGAAAATGCACGGAATTCATTTCAAATGTGCATGATTCTCTTTTGGTGTGTAAGGATGATAATATTTCAGCTGTGAGTTAGGATGCCTTGAAATTACTTTTACTTCGCCTCACGTTTGCCTATACTACCATTAGTTAGTTTTAAAATGAACGATTATTTTCGAAAGAAAAAAGTATTTACATTTAAAAGGATTTGTAAATGATTTTTTTTTTAATCAAAATACCATTTTAAAAGCTACATAGATATTTTTTATTTTTTTATGAATAAGGCGATAAGCCAAGAAATCGCGAGGACTGAAAACTTTTATAAAACGCGAAAGTGGCCCATTCTCCATCTGAGAACATATAAAATAATTATGCTGGACTTTCAACTGCAAGCATTTCTTACGCTCCAAATGTGATAACCAGAATCCAAAATAGATTATCTGACAAAAGTCTGCAGATTTTTATACCCGAGCGCATTTGTGCACAAGGGTATATTTACTTTGTTCTTATAACGGTTGTTTGTAACAGCCTAAAGGAATCGAGATAGATATACACAAATATATACATAAATGTTCAGAATGAAAAGAGAAATCGATAAAGTCAGGTCGGTCTGTCCGTCCGTTCATGTACACGATAACTCTAGCAAAATATTTATATAACTCAACGCAATTTGGTGTGTAGGTGGCCCTTTATCCAAGGTAGGTTTGTATTGAAAATATGCGAAATCGGACTGTAACCACGCCCACTTCCCATATAATGGTGGTGTCGAAAAATATAAAAACTATGATATTTCAGTAAATAACGGATGCAAATTGTTGAAAATTAGTATGTGAATTAAAATTTTGGTAAAAAAAAATATTATGAAATTTTTGGAAAATGTATGATGAATTTGTTGTATCTCAGCATTCGTATCACCAATCCTTACCAAAATTGGTACGAGCCTTTCTTAGGGTCCAGTTAAGAAATGTGTTGAAAATCTTTGAAATCGGGCAGTAACCACGCCCACCTCCCATATAACGGTAATTTACACAAACACCTAAACTGCGATAGATCAGTAACTACTGAAGCTAAGTAATTCAGTCAAAATCGATGATGCAATAATCACTTAGCAGAAAATTAGATAATTATAAATGTTTGGATAATGGGCGTGACGCCGCCCACTTATACCTACAAAGGTGTATCTCGGCAACCGCTTTATCGACGGTTCGAAAACGAAAAAAAATGTATGCTATTTAAAAAATGCCATGTGGAAACAGACGTAATGACTATTTTTTTATTTATGAATGTAATGGCACCTATTTTTTAATACCCAACATTGTCATTTAAAATTATGTCATTTAATGCCTAGTGCAAATTTAGCATAAGCCTTGATGATGGCGAGTTTTTTTTTATTTTCTTAATATCGTATTTGGGTTAAAAATATGCTTCGAAAACCATTAGTAAACCAATTTTTGGCATTAATACATTCTGCATCAAAGTAAAAAAACCATGCTCGTATCGTTAACTTAATGTAAAAACAATTTTTTTTAACTTGAAGTTTTTTGGAAATTTTGTTAGTTAATAATATCTCTCTTTTAAACTCCAATAAAAATAGCTACTCTATTACTTAAGTCGCTTTATCTTTGAGGAAGTAACAGAGCTCTTGATATATATGGAGATTTCTAGATAAAATTAACGATATATGCATGTGTCATCTTGAATCTCATCTAAATACATATATATATATACATAAGTTATGCATGTCAGAGTATTTTCAAAGATCCATACTTCAACAAAAAATTAAACGTTTGCTATTGATTTCCACCAAGCCTTAACTGCAGTTTATGCCGTTTAAAAAACGGAGATTGCAACTCGAAGGGGGTAATTCCACATATTAAGTAGAAGCAAACGATAGGAAAAAAGCAAAACTTAAGAATAAACCATTCTGATCACCCCATGTTGGAATTATTTGAACTTTTCTGAGCTCTTAACTGCAGTTAAGCCTTTGGTGGAAATAGGCTATAAGTTACGCTCCCCCATTGACCTTAAACCTGTTGCATACAAAAAACCAACCATCTTGCATTTCTACAAAATCAACTAAACTGCCTGTGTCCTCAAATAAACACTTTTGTCTTTTGTATATATACATATGTAGATTAGAGTGCCTCACCAAAAAAAAGTTGCAGTTTTTCCCGCTGACTTATAAAACAAGTTATATTTTAAGACTTTCGCAAAAATATTTCGGATAAATTATTAAGACTTACGTTTAGCTAGACCGATTTGATAATGCTTCCAAAGTGATCATTATTTTCATGTTTAAATATTTTTTTCCAGACCTTTTAAGCTTAAACTCCTCATCATCTGAGTTTAAAAAAAAAAAAATATTTTTAAAAACAATTTTTTTATTATTTTGATTCCGTTAGTAAAGTTTTTAAACATTTTTAGCTTAAACCCCTCATCATCTGACGTGATTTAAAAAAAATATATATTTATAAAAACTTATTTCATTATTATTTCGATTGCGTTAATAAAGTTTTTAAACATTAGCTTAAACTCCTCATGATCTGATGAGATCTTTTTTGAAAAAAAATATTTTCAAAAACTAATTTTCTTTACATATAAAATAACTAAATTTTTGGAGCTATTTTCGAATCGGCGCAGTTGCTGTAAATCTTAATGCTTTTCCGAAATATTTGGCGGAATTCTTCAAATACAAAAAATTTCATAATTCCGATGGAAAAACCATGTACCATATTTTTTTTTGTATGGCGAGTGATGCACCCTAAAACGCAAACATTCATTTAATAACATTTCGCTAATTTACGAGCATGTACATATCTACAACTCATACATAGCATAACTAAACGCTGTGTCAAAAAAAAGGAATGCCTTTGTTTCTATCCCATTTGTACAAAATTTTAAGTATTATCATCTGTTTCTACAAAAAATCTGCGCTATTTGTTTCATTGTTCCAGCTGTTTCTGGTGCGTTTCTAAATATTTATTATTCGCACAATTTTGGGTTTCCTGCATAGAAAATAAAAAAATATAAAATATATCAGCGACTTAATTTTTCGCACATCCCTTTGACTCATTTCGCTCCTTATCTACTTTTTTATTCTATATTTATTGTTCTATATGTTTGGCATTATTATTCTCATTTTCGCCCTACTTTCTTTTGGCTTTTGTTTTATGTAATCTAAAAAAAAAAAATTAACAAAAAATTTCAATTTTTCACTTTAAATACAACTCACATTATTAATACGAATGTTATAGGAGTTAACGCACGATATCGAAGATTTACTGCAATCCCTGTCGACGGTTGAAGATGGCATTGGCAATTTGCCCAGCGCAAGTTTGGATGGTATGCTGCAAGGATTGAAGGTACGTTGTTTTGCGCGCGAATGCGAACGCGATGTAGTATTGTCTGTAAATACATTTACATATGTATGTAAGTATGTGGTTAACAACTTATTTGTTTTGCATTTGATTACACCTACTTATGTACATACATACTTATACATACATACATATATAGCATATTGTTAATGACACTTTTTATGCATACAATTCCCCAACAAACCAACGACACATTTACATCCACAGAGCATACTAAGTTTAACATATTTTTTTATATAATTGCAACACCTTTTTAAATTCCCTTCTTCTATTATATTTATATTCAAAAAAAAAAATATAGTATTAGTTAGATCCAGAGTTTTGGGTAACTAACAAATACTTACAAGTATGTACGCATCTAACTTTTTTATTTTAAGAAAAAAATATCCGATTTAATGATAGCTGGCGTGTGTCGCATAAAATTAGTAACACAACCGCATCATTCATATATCGCACATTTATTTTGATTTATTAAATTTTTTCGTTTTTATTTCATTTGGTTTTTCTTCTTCTTAATATTAGTTCTAGTTTGTTTTGCCGTAATCTTGTTTATATAAAAAAAAGTAAATTTTTAGGTTAATAAATTAGTTAGCAATACTATTTTTCATGATGGAAACGTTAAGATTTGTAGGTATGAGTCGTTTAGCAATAGTTATGCCGTATTTCCACTAGGTATTACAATATGAAAAATGACAAATAATTTTCGACCATTAAAAAATGACATCTGACAGCATATGTAATCATTATAATTTTCAAATATTTGTCTGGCTAAAAATTCGTGTCTAGTGGAAATACGGTATTTAGTAAAAGAATTTTAAGCCTGCGACCTCCAATGCTATATAAAAAATGGAAAAATAAATTAACTTACATAGATGATTTTTACGACAGGGTAGCAGGATGATTTATCTTGGTACGAATTTTCATCATCACCTGTCAAGTTTGGTTTGGCGACGAACCGGTTTTTGGCGTTGTGCAATCTTCAGAGTCATTCTTCGTTCTGACAATGAAGATAGCACAACCGCGAAACCGCTTGAGAAAGGATTGCGGAAACTTGTTCAAAAGTAAATAACATACAAGAGTCTGTAATATAATTGTAATGCTATATATATCCTTGTAGACCTGCTTAGAATAAAAAAAAAACTAAAAACATTGAAAAGCTTTACGAGTGGAGGTCAAAAAGTTCAGGAAATAAAGAGAAGGGCGAGTAATATTAAATGTGGCGTCGTTTTTCCTATCCTATAAATTTGTTCGAGATTTTATACCATATATGTGGCATACCAGCCCAATTTGGACACAATTTGGCTTTTGCGTCTCCTATTTTTTCCATAATTTTTTATGTTATAGTACCAATCGAGAGTGGCCTCCCTGATTTTACATTTTTGAAAATAATAATGCTCCTGTTTTTTAAATGCCTATATTTTTGCGAAAAATGCACCGATTGGGACCATTTTTGTTTAGAAATTTCCTATTTTCAAGAGACTCAAGACGAAATTGGCTTAGCGAGTTAGTTTTGTTTATACTTTAACAGCTTTTTGAGGGGCGTTGGAGTAGCCCACTACTCGCAAGGGTCCCTATATATCAAAGAAAAGCATATTGTTTCGTCGAAGTCCTCACACCACGGGACTGCCGTCAAGCACTACATCGAGAGGAGGAAAGGTGATTATCACTGCCTGCTGAACTGTAGCCCTTCGGGGGTTCTCAGCCTCTTCGTCGCCCTTGGTATTCGGGTGTTTACATGGGGCGATTTTATAGGCAACTTTTATTTGAAAGCAACAAACGTCTGGCGCCACTGCAACGGCCTTTCAACTAATCACTTCTAATGAAATTGGGGGCAACGAACTGTTCACCTCTAAAATTGCTAAAATCGCTTCATATTAACACCGGATATTGACTCATGAGCTGTCATACATTGCTGCTGCTTTGTATTTAGCAGCTTTTCCAATCTGGCATGCAGCGACATGTCCAACGGCCCTTTGTTGCGTTGCTCCATCTATTCTGGCAAGTTTGGGTGCTGGCTTCTCGTGCTCTGGAACGATCCATTCTACTCTCCGAAATAGTTGTCGCTTCATTTGCCAGTATATCATCGGGTACATTCTGGCGATTTCTAATGCTGCTTCGTCTGATACGGTTTTAAACACGCAGCATATACGAAGCGCGCACAGGCGGTACGTTGCCTTTATGCCCCACAGGTACGACGCGTGCCGCATGGAAGAATGCCAGACTGAAGCACCGTATCGTATTTGGCTCTTTACAACTCTTGCGACTAATTGCCGCTGGCTTTGCTTTGGTTCGCGTGCATTTAGCATTATTCGCGATAATGCTGTTACTGTAGCTGATGCTCTTTCGTTGACGTATTCGAGGTGGGATTTGAACGAGAGCCTCCTGTCTATCATGATACCCAGGTACTTAACTTAACCGATGGCAGCGAAGTAATGTTGTGGTCGCCGATCTTTATTGTGACGAACTCCAACTTCTTCCTACTGGATATGAGCGCTGACTCTGTTTTCTGCTCCGCGAGCTGAAGTCCATTTTGCATAAGACACGACTGAACAGAAGCTATAGTTCCATTTGCTATTTCGCAAATTTCGCTAAGATGTTTTGTAGTTACGATTAAAGCAATATCGTCTGCAAAGTCGATGATTTTGGCACCGTTGGGATTTTTAAGGCGTAAGACACCGTCGTACATGACATTCCATAGTAATGGGCCGAGCACGGAACCCACGGGAACACCGCCTGTAACATTTAAATGCGGCTCGTGCCTGCTGATGTATTGTCCTCCAGAATACGTCCTTCAAAATAGCTGCGGATGTTTCCCAATGCGAAAGGAATAGAGGTGAAGGAAACCAGCTTCCTTTGTTCGGTAGTGAGGAAAAAGTGACAGTGTAATAAGCATCGTGGGCCGGTAAGGTAATAGAGTCGAAATAACGTCAACTCTCGGCGCGATGCTGCCATAATCCATGAATTTTTTATTGCCAATTTTCTTTATATCTCCACGATTTACTCGCCTAACCGGCGACATCTCAAGCTTTAATGAAGAGATTTGACTGATACATATGCATGTGGTATTCAGAAGAATTACGTGATATTGCTGAATAATTCGTAGACCGATTTTGCGAGAAGTCTAGGTATATGCTATTACTCAAACATAATGCAGTCATAGCATTTTGGATTCAAAGAACGACTTATAGTTGGTTTCTCGAAACTCGCACTGTGATTGGTTTAATGATAACTCCAATTGAGTCGTCAGATAGTGGTAGTTTAGAAAAAAAACGAAAAAAGCACCCTCCTCTTTCCAACCCCTCTACTCCGGGAACTTTTTGACCATACCTCGTAAAAGTTTTTTTCTGGGCAAGTTAGTTTTTTCTTTTCAAATTAAATCCACATTCCTTACTCCTTTACAAATAAAACTTAGACACTTTAAAGAACATTTATGTAAGCTTAAATATAAGTTTGAAAATAACTTAAAAATGTAGCTTTTATATTTAGTAGCTCGGCAGTATTTTTATTGCTTTTTTAGAAAGCTTCAAACAACATGATAATGTAGTTGGCTTATATTTCAATTACACAATTGTATAAAATTACAAATATAAAAGCGTACTTAGTACTTTTTATGTAATGTAACTGTAGTTGTATATTGTAGCTGTTGAACATATACTTATGTACATTAGACCGTATCACCTTACAAGCAAACAAAAAAAAATAAAAAATTGCCCGTAGAGCTCTGAGTGTTAAGGTATTTTTGCAAGGCAATTTCAAAAAAGTTTTGTTTTGCCGAACCTAGGGGTCGGCTTTTTACATTTTACAGTGTCACCAACATTCGGCAACAAAAATACTTATCTAAAAGAGTTCTACTGGAATAATGAAAATATTTCCGTTTAACCGCAATAATACTTTTTTAAATAGTTCTACTGGATTAATCGAAAATTTTCTTTGACAAATTTGCATGATTTTTAGCGAGCTTTGATCTACTGGCATTAGGGTGATGTTTTACGTTGGGTAAAAAAAAACAATTGTTTTTCGAAATTGTCTCCTCGAGTCAAGAACATTGATATCGCACACGATCTTCAAATAATTGACACAACTCAAAATTTTGCATTTTTGAAATTATGCACTAAAAATGTACACCAAGCCTTTATTTACCATTCAGCAAGAGCTGATGTAAATTTTTGTCATAACTTGTTGAAGAAACCTAAGGCCATAAGATTAGCGTGTACTAAGAAATAGTTTTTCGCTTTTCTGACGACCGTGTAATTTTGGGTTGTGTCACTTTTGAAGATCGTGTGCGATATATCTTAATTTGAAATCTGACTGTAAATGCCGAATAGACGAAAAATGTGAAAAAAGACACCTACGTTCGGCAAAAAAAAACCTCGAAAATGCCTTGGAAGCGAAGTACTATACGTGGCAATGATCTTTGAAAAAAATATCAATATATTATACTTTAAGATCCAACTCTTAATGCTTAAGATATGATGAAAAACGTAAAAAGGCGACCCTTACGTTCGGCAAAAAAAAAAAATCTAAATTGCCTAGCAAGAATATTTTAGACTTAAGAGTGAGTGTACGGCGACCTTTTTTTGGTTCGGTCTAATGTATTTATTAAAAAAAAATAACTATAAACCATGAAATACTGCCTATTATACTCGCATATTATACAAAAGTGCATTAACTAAAATTTTTTCTATATTAAAAATGTTCGCAGCTTATATGTTTACCCTTCAGCAATAGTTGAAAAATTATTTAATTGTGATTTTCGCAAGTTTTTTTCCGATACATTTTCGCATTCATAGAATCAGTTTTTTTATATCAACATATTTTCTAAAAATTGAGAAATTTTGAGTTAACGCGCTTTTGAAGACGAGTGTGATAAGTATTTGTTAGTAAAAGGCGCTAGAAGTGAAAAACTACAAAGAATTTTTATAATTAAAAACCAATTATTGGCTTTGCAGATTTTACCTGACTTTTTTGTGAACTTTTTTAAGGTTTTTTTTCTTATGGTGGCCATATACATAGCTATAAATTTTTAGGTTTCTATTTCATTAGATTTCTTTGGAAGTATGACTATAACTGCCTTAAATGCTTCAAGTTAAGTGCCATTTTTTTTTTAACTTTTAAAACTTTCAAAAACTTTAAATTTTCATATTTTATGTAAAGTTGGCTTTAATGTCGTTCATTGCATACTAAATAAATATGTCCATGAGAAAATAAATTAAAATATCTAAAAAGTGGCAACGCTAAAAAACTATTGTGGAATAAAAAACAAATTTCTTCAAAATTTTGATAAATCGGTCGCGTATATCTTTCGTTCGATACCCAAAATTATTTAAAAGAACAATAATGGTTGAAAAAGTGACAGCTCTCAAACGGAAATTCGAAAATGAGGCATTATTTTTTTCTACGCTTATGTAAAGCAAATTGAAATACCTTTTGTTTTAACTTAAACAATTTTTTAAAGGAGTTCAGCCTTCCAACATTGTTCGAATGCCAAGAGGAAAGATTTTTGTATAAATAGCTGCTTAAATAACTTTTGCTTCCAACAACATTCATCAAATTTTCCATTAGACGAAAAAAATATGGCAGCCCTTTAACAGTTTGCTATGTTTGAGCCTTACATTTTTTTAGATTACGTGTAGCCTCTAAGATATCATGCGTTTAATATAAAACTTGTATTTAAAAAAAAAAAAAATTATTAGCTAAAAAGTGGCAACTCTACTCGAAAGTTTCTTCGCTTTAAAAAACTCTCAGAAACTGTTTTGTTTGATAAATATTTAAACTGTTTAACTTTTTATTTTTATATATAGTACATTTATGTACATATATGTATATAGGTGCCGAAGCCATTCAAAAACCATGTCTAGGTTAAAATTTTTTCAAAATGTTTTCATTTGATGTGAATATTGTAGTACCTCCGCTCCACTTCACTTACGTTTGTTTTTGAATAATTATTTAGATAGGTGGCAACCTCATCCAAAAGATATTTCCTTTGTAAATCGGCGCCTTATTGAATATCTCAATCAACTTTTTGTATGTAATTCATTTAATATTTTGGGCAGGTGGCAACCCTGTTCTGAGATGTGGCAAAAAAGCAAATCCATTGATCCAATCCGCTGGTTTTTTATGAAAGGCTAAATTTTTCAACAACAAAATAATTTTCACTTCTAGCGGTTTCTACGTTAATGTTATAATTTTTATTTGGTTTCTATGCATTGTATAGTTTCATATGCAAACTCTTTAGTAACCATACCCTCTACTGCATTTAGCTAATCCAAGAGAATCTGGAATACCAAGAGAAGGAGGCAATACGCTTACAAGAAATAAGTCAGACGCTACCCACAGACCCGGTAACAGAGCGAACACTCAACGAGATCAAGGATCGCATCGATCTTTTGCTGCGACGCACACAGCAAGGCATCACAATGATTGCGGTATGTCAAAGAAAAATAATTTAATGGCATATGGCGCTAATACTAATTTGTGTCTCTTTCTCTCTCTCTCTCTCTCTCTCTCTCTCTTTCCTTTACCGCCCCCACAGAACGCCATGCATGGACAGAAGAAGCGCGAAGAGGAGCTCAACGAATACCAAATGCATTTGATCGCCCTACAAGAATGGATTATGGAAGTATCACAGCAGCTGAAGGACCTCGAGCCAACACCTGAAGTCGCCGAAGATGAGGAGCAGCTTAAGGCACAAGCCGAACGCAGCCAACAGCTGCTACGCACACTCAAGGATAAGCAGCAATCACTCGAAGAGTTAGTTGAAAAGACCCGCCTGCTGCAGCAGCATGAAGATGTTGCGCCCATGGCCTGCGATTTGATGGATCAACTCGAGCATATTATTACGCTGCTGCGCGAACAAATCACTGTAGCCACTACGCGCATTTACACGATCGAAAAGACAATTGTGGAGCTGCGTAAGTCTAGACAGGAGGAGGAGCATCGCAAGCGCGTTGCTGCCGAAGCATTGATACAGCCACCGACTAGCGTGGCTGCCGAAGCATCATTGATACAGCCAACGACCAGCGCGCCAGCCTCGATTACATCGAATGCTAGTACAATTGATTCCGCACCAATGCCAGAGGAGGAGGTGAAACCACCCACCACTGCTGGCGCACAGGTACAAGCAGTAGAAACTCAAACGTCCGAAAGTATTGCCGTGCCACAGGCACAACCACAGGTGCAGCCCCAGCCACAACCTATTGTAGAGACACACACTGTAGAAGCACAAACTAGTTTGGTGGAACCTGTTGCGCTATTGGCACCTTTTTTCGAAACTATTGAGACTGCCATGCACACGCAGAAGCAGCGTAAGCCCACCGAGAACATTCTTGTCACATCAACAATGCAAGCGGGACAGGAGACTATACAAATCGATACCATACCGAATAAGGAGATACCAGAAGTACCAGACGATGTTGAATTTGAAGCACCCTATCACCAACAGCCGCAAGGCGACGTCGATCGCGCTACCGAATTGGTGTTGAAGAATGTGCCACAAGCCTTCGAGACTACCTTTGTTGAACCCGATCAGACAACCACTGAAGTAGTGGTAGATGCGGATGGCACCAAACACATCATAGTAAAGAAAGTGACGCGTACGCGCCAACAAGTGGTGCAGCATCAGCAAATCAGCCCGATTGCAACGGTTACCGATGCCGAAGGCAACATCCAGGTGCAATCCACCGGTCAACTGAATCTCGAAAATGTGCATATCGCAGATACCAGCGGCGATGATCAGCGCGGCTATCAGACAGTGGTAACGCAACAGACACGCGGCACTGTAGTCGACGGATCTGATCCGAATGCGATTATCCTTAAGGAGTTCGAGACCGAACCAACAGTGGAGCGGTACGAGCAATTGCAAATGCCTGAGGGTCAAACTGATATTGTCACCGTCACCACTGAGGGACCCGCGACTACAGCCACAACGCAAAGCAGCATACGCGCCATTGTACACCAAGTTACACGCAAGATTATACGCAAGACACGCAAAATTATTAAGCGTATTGTGGTAATCGATGGTGTTGAGCATGTCACCGAAGAGGTGGTCGAAGAGCCAGAAGAGGTTGAAGTCAGCGAGGAGGAGCTGCCGCCGCAAGTGAATGTGAACATCATACGCACTGTTAACGGTAAGGTGGTAACCGAGGAAGAATTCGAACGGCTGACAAAAGAACCTGGCGTGGTAATTGAAGAGGTTTCTACAGATTTATTAGAACCGAAAGTGTCAACACCGCCGCCAAGCGAACCCGTTGAAGTCGAAGCTGTGTCAACGGTGACAGACGCGGTGCAGCCGCCACAGGTATTTGACATTGAAACTTCTACCATCACTACAACAACAACACCACAAACACAACCAACAACAACCAGTATTATAACAACAAGTATAACAGAAAGAACAAAAACAACAACATCAACAGACCAAGCACCAGTAGAATTTGTTGATTTGCCAGCACCAAAAGTAGTTGAACAAAGAATCATTGAAACCGTAGAAGCTACTAGCACTAGCCCCGTTAATATTTTAGCGGATTTAAGTACAACACCACACGACGAAGAGCAGATAGTAGTAGTCGAAGAGACGATTTCACCAAGCGTGCAGACTACTGAACCCGTTAAAGCTATAGAAAATGTAAGTGATATTTGGCCCAGAGAGCATCATTTGATACCAACAGATATCGAATTTTCACATCACGTCGACGAGCCAGCTAAACCGGCTCACGAGGTGATAGTAACAAGCGATTCAAAGCCAGTGGAGGCAGTTTGGCCAATTGACGAAGATACTGGTTATCCGGTTTCGCTGGAAGAGTATAAATATGTAAAGTTGGTGGAGCCAAAACCGCTGCCGATAGAGACCGAGCCCACTGGGCAATCGCAAGTGGTTACAACAACAACTACAACTGTCACAACCACAGAAAAAGTGGCGCCGGAAGTAACTCATGAAGTGAGTGAGATAACTGAAGAGCCAGCATCAGCAACACTGATGCCACCATTGGCGCCATTCAAAGAACTCGAAGAAGAAGAAGAAACCGCAATAGAAACCTCAGTAACAATATCGGAAGTGCCTACACTAGCGCCTGAAACAAAAGTATTAGCTCCCACACCCGTCGGCGAGCCAGAAGTTTTGCCAACAGAAGTTCAGGAAGTAACTCCTAAGACACCCGAACCAGCAGTATTAGCACCACAGATGCCTTTGCCCACAGGAGTAATCAGCGTAGACGAGGTTACGTTAGTAGAACCTATTCAGCAAACGGCCGAGACGGTCACTGAAGTTACTACTGTAACATCAGAGAAAATTACTACACCTCCACTCGAAGCGGAACCTCTCTCACTCACTTCTACCGAGACTGGCACAGCTACGCCACCGGAGGACAAGTTCCTGCAAGCTGCACTTGCACCTACACCTGCTGATAAATCCAAAATCGACATACGCGCTGCTACACAACTTTTCATTTCAGGTGAAGTATTGGCCACTGTCAGCGATTCGCCACGCAAGTCATTCACCGTAACAGCGCCCTACATCGTGCAAACTGGCAGCGGTGTTTTGAAAGTTGTTATGACACCCGAGGAAGACATTGATCCCAATCAATTGCCACCTAAAGTAACCATGACAATTGTTCAGACTACAACGGTGACGGAGACAGAGCGAGAAGACACCACGTCACGCGGCGACGAGTTGAATATCGCAGCCGGCGATACCAAGCGAAGTCGCAAGAAAAAGAAAAGAAAGGAAGAAGTCGCGCCTGAACTTGAACAAAGCGAAGAAGAGCCCAAGGTCGAGAAACCTGAAGTGCCAATATCAAGAGTTTCAGTATCCGAAATCGATATTGAATCTCCACATGAAACCGGCTATGAAGCAAATGACAAAACTCTGGATGATGGCGATATGGACGATGGCAAGAAGAAGCGCCGCAAGAAGAAGAAGCAAAAGGTCAAGGCACGCGAAGATGAAGAATCGCATGTGCCATCCTCAGAGGCGACGCCACGCGATGTTGAATCGCCCAGCTTGGAGTCCGAAGGTAAAGTCAAGCACGAGGCAATTACTGAAATTAGTCCTGAGAGTGAAGCTACTAGCATTGAAGTAGATACTTCAGTAAAGGTGGTCGAAGAAGCCGTTGTGACGCCTGATTCTGAGTCACTACGCGAGCCCTTCATGGAGCTGGTCATACCTACAGAAGTGATAGAAATCGCCTACGTAGAAGATGAGCAGCAGCAGACAACCCCACGCGAAGAAGCGCCTGCGCCTGCGCCGGTGCTGGAGAAGCCAATAACAGAGTTGAAGTCTTCTCAGACAACACCGGAGCACAAACCAAAGCAGGAAGAAATATCACTGCAACCCAGTATTGAAATTGCGCCCGCAATACAAGACACCGAGGCGCAAACAATAACAGTGGAGGTGACGGAAACGGAAATTCAGACAACACCACGCACTGAAGAGACAATCGCTCAGATAGTGGCTGAGCCGAAGGAAACTGAGGAAGAAGCAGTGCAAACTGACGTGGCGTTCGACGTGCCTGTACCTCAAGCAGAAGTGCCAATAAAGCCCGAAACTACTGAAATATCGAATCAAACAATTGTTGTTACCACAATTGAAAAAGAGCTACAGACCACGCCTAAGGAGTCACCACACACGCCTGAGCCCAGCAGCACAGACATCATACAGCCGTTAGTGCAGGAGCTGGTCAAGGATATGACTACTGATCTGCCTGCTGAAAAAGTAGAAAAGTCAGATCAAGCAATTGGCACCGAGCCCACAGTTACGCAAGAGATTCATGTGAAAACCATCACACCCGAATCGGTGGAGCATGTTAGGCCAGCCAGTACACCCGAACCCGTGATTGAAGAATTTATTGAACCGGTGCAAGTGGTGAAGGCACCCGCAGAACAGCGCGACCAGCACACGACTACCTTTGAGTTGACTCAATTTGTAGACTCAACTTCACAGACTACACCACGTCACGAACCGAAATCGCAACCGCAAGAAGTGGAGCAGCCAACAGTGGTAGAGCAGCCTGTGGTGGTGGAGCAGCCAGAATCGTTGGAACAGCCAGCATCCTTGGATCCACTAACATTAACGGAAAATATCTCATCAACACTGACTTCCATATCCGAGCCCTATAAGATAGAAATACAGACCTCTGTGGCAATACCACCCGACACAGATAACTCTGAAATGGAGCCTGTTGTATATGAACATACACAAACCATTGAATTGCCCAAGCGTGATAAAAAGAAGAAAGATAAGAAAAAGAAGAAAAAGCATGCGCCACAAGAGGATGAGGAATCGGTGTCCGAACAGCTACCCGAAGTAAATGTTAATATTGAAATAGCAAATAACATGGTACCTGAAGCGGGCGTCGTGGTTACCACCACTCAACATGTGTCAGAGCCGGTTCAAGCGACCGACGACAAAACAATGCCTGATGTAGAAAAGAAGCCGCAATTGGTGCAGCTGCAAATCACAAAAACTACAGTATACGAGGAGTTCCCCGATATGCAGCTACAAATTAGTGAGCAAAGTAAGGTCAATGTGTCCGGCCAACAGGCTGCCAAACCGCGTTCTAGACCTACTTCTACGATCATGATTGAAGAAGTCGGTTCCCCGACCGAGGAGCTAGTTGTACCCATTACGCCAGGTCCAGACAAGGAAATTCCACAAAGCACGGCTGACAGCATTTGGTTAACCGCAACATCCGCTGCCATTGGCGTGGATAAGACGCCAAAAGACGCTTCCCAGGCAATGATTATGTCCGAAAGTCTGCAACACTATCCCGGCCCGCAGGTGCAATCAAAACCAGTTGAAGTTTGGGCGGAAACGAAACAGGTGATAGGCGGACGCATAAGATGCTTGAAAGAGTCTACGCCAGAGCATACGTCACTCAGCAATGTCCTGCATTTGGCTACGCTGTCCGACAGAATAAAAGATGTACCCCCTGAGGTACGCGCGCAGGAAGTCAATCAAGGCCTACATGATTTGGAGGACGCCGTAAAACATGGTGATCGCACTGTGATCGAAACCACGGTCATAACTGTGATCGAAAAGGTATCAACATGGCTGGAAACTATTGAATATCGCGTCTATCTGATCAGACAGAACTCTGATGAGGGTCCATCTGAGGAAAAGTTGGACAATTATAATCAACTGAACGATGAGCTCAGCACCATTAAGACAAACGTCAACACACTGGAAACGCAGCTAGAGAAGGCTGATCACTTGACCGGCTGTAAGGTGCAGCAATGCGTGGATGCGCTCAAAGAGCACGTCGATGCTGTGCAAGGTATAACCAAAGACAACCAGGCGCAAGATTCTAAGGAGTTGGAGAAGTGGAACAACTTCGTTGTGTTGATACATCGTAGCACCACAATTTTGGAAGAACTACAGGAGCGTTACGACACCATCGTGACACAAGATCTAACGCTGAACGCGAAACTGCGCAGCCTTGACGAGTTGGAAACCCAAAATGCGGACGTACAAAGTAGCATCGCAGAATTGACGCACAGCGCGCGCGCATTCCAACGCAACTTCCCTGGCAAAAAAGTACCGCAAGACCTTTACAATTCTTACGAAGTGTGCAAGAATATCGAAAACAACATACTTGCTGAGCGCGATCGCTTACTGCAGTTGCAGTCGCTCGGCGATGAGTACGAGCAGACGCTAAAGGAGTTTACAAACATCACAGTTCTGGCCGATAAAATGGTTGAAAGTCCCATTATTTCCAGCTCATTGGAACAACTCAACCACGAAGTGCAGAAACATCGCAAATTCTTCGTCAACTTGAGTCATTGCCGCGCAATGCTGGAGTCGCTGGAAGAGAATATCGACTCCGAAACGCGCGAGAAGCATGCCGAGTTGCATAAAGATCTCTACAATCGCGCAACTGTGCTGTTGGAGAAAGCCTCCGAGCGTTCATCGAAATTGGTGCAAGCTGCTTCGCGCTGGACTGTGTTGGAGAAGGGCATGAATGATGAATTGCAATGGCTGCATGTTGCACAGCAGCGTGTACCTGATTTGTCCGCTGTCACTTCGGCTGATTACGATCAATACACAACACTCTACCAGTCACTCAGCACCGATATCTCACATCACTATCTAAAAATGACACAACTATCGAATATTGCGAACAAATTACAAGACCTCGTGCAATCGCCTAATCTGGTTGAGGAGACTAATGAAGCGCTCATTGTGCTATTGAAGTTGCGTGAAGAAGTCTCTTTGTACCTGCATCGTCTGCTCGTCTTCAAAGAGATCTGGGCGCAGTATGAAAACCAAACCGACAAAATCGAAGCATTTGTGCGCGAGGCCGAAAGGGAATTGCGCCAAATACATATACCCGAAGATCCGCTGGAGCAACCTATTGAACATATGCGCCAGTTCTGGGAGATGAAAGCGCATTTCGAAGTGCACAACAATGTACGCGACTTGGCTGGACATAGTTTCGAAAAGGCGCTGCAAGTCATACCGCTCGCTGATGAGATGCTGCAACGCCAATTCCACGCGCAGCTGGAAGAACGCTGGCAAAATATTGCTACGTCCATCGAGCGCATACAAAGCAACATTGGCAACAGCCTCGCCTCACAAGACATGCCAGCCGAAGATAAATTAAAGTTGGTCGAACGTGAGCTGCACGAAATCTATCTCACCATGACCAGTATTAAGGGTGTCATCAAGAACGAGGAGGAGCTGTGTCTCTACTTCGAACGCATTCAAGTATTACGCACGCGTGTTGGCTTCATTGGCAACAAATTGGGACGCATTGGTCTGCAGGTTCCCGCCATTGAACCAGAGAAAGTGGGAGAACTCTTCGCGCTCTCAAACAAAATCAACACACAGATTGCCGAAGAATTGGAGGGTGCCTCCGTGCTGCGCGAACAGCTGCGCACCATACAAGAAGGCATACAGAATTTACGTAAACATCAAACCAAACTTTCCGTCATACTAGATGAATGTGAAAACGCTGAAAAATTGAGCAGCGAAGCAATAGAGAAGGCGGTAAACGACTGTCAGGCGGTGGGTGAAGATCTCATAGGCAATTGGCAAGAAATCATGCGTCTCCGTCAAATGTTGCATACGCTGCCAATGCGCTTGAAAATGTCTGTGTCACCAGTAAAATTGGAGCGTGACATATCGCAGCTACAAGACGACCATGCTTTCTTGGAGAGCAAATGCACGAACATTTTGGGTATACTAAGAAATCGTTTGGCGTTGTGGATGCGCTATGAGCGGCAATTGGAGATGGTGCATGAGTCGGTGCAAGAGACAGACTTTATGATGGAACTGTTGAAGGTGCACGGCCAGGTGGACTATGAGCGGCTACGCAAAGCCACCGAACGGCTAGAGGTGAGTAAAATGGGGCAGAGTTATAATATATATGTATGCGTGGGGATTGTGCAAAGGCTTGCGACGTAATGCTTTGCTCAGGCAACCAGCTAATCAAATTGAGGAATTAAGTAATTTTCGAGGAAATACCATAACTGAGCATGGTTAAGCAAATTGAGCAATTAATAAATTTGAGTTCTGGAAGGCTCAGGTAGCAAGTTGACAAAATTGGGGAATCCAGAAATTTTATAAATTTAGTTATTAATTAAATTCGGTTTATAAATTGCGCGTTTTATGTAAACTTAATTACAACCAAATTTAATCAAATAATCTGAATAAATTAGAAAAAATTTAGTACGGAATTTTTTGATTTCTGTATTTTTGCAATAATTTAACCAGCTCAATTTAACTACCACTCTGAACATAGTATAAACATTCAAATTGAAATTTCAAAGGAAAAGAAAGAGGGAAATAACTGCTTGTGAGTATAAAGTTTAGTTTCTTTTGTTGTGGATACAAAGCTTTGAATATATGCAATATTTTAATCTGAGTTTAACGGCTGTAGATTTTCAGTATACAAACTGAAAATTATGTTTTTGGAAATAAAGGTGTTTGGAGATAGAGATTGTGATTTCCATTAAGGTAGACCTGTTAGTTTTGTTGATTAACTCATGATTTTATTAAAAGGAAATGCATATTTAATAAGC
>NW_023458560.1:32200902-32236908 GCF_013731165.1 Rhagoletis pomonella
GAACTTGAAGCAGACAGTCCCATGCCAGCAGTGCTCACACACACACAGCCAACGGGCGGTCAACGAAATGACGCGGAAACTAGTCCTTTTCGCTCATATCGGCGCGGAACCAATTCTGGCCACCGAGATGACGCGGAAACTCGTCCTTTTCGCTCATTTTGGCGCAAGCGTAATTGCAGCCAGCGTGATGGCGCGGAAACTCGTCCTTTTCGCTCGTCGCGTTGGCAAGCAATAAGGGCCGCACGACACCGACGTGGCGACCGTTCCTCCCTCACCATCCAACGCATTCCATCGGGTGGATTCCGGACAGGCAAGTTAAAAACAATCGCGGTTCCAGCACCAATAATGCGCTCATTCGTAGCCATCGCCCCAACCGCAATTGTACGAATCGAGTCAGGCGGCCGACTTCATCTGGTGCGGGCGTTGATTGACTCTTGCGCCCCCAGCAGTACCATCGACAGGGACCTAGCACGGGAGCTTCAGCTCGAGGTCAGCAACGCCCGCGCGAAAACATGTTCCCTCGTGCTGCGAGGAAAGTACGGGGTCGCGGAACGAGTAATTACTCAGGCCAGGCTAGTTACGCGATACAGCCGACTCAGTCCCGCGGCTAACATCGACCCAACGATAGCGACGCCGTTTCAATTTATGCGTCTGGCGGATCCACAGTTCTATCGGGCCACCCCCACTCGACTAACACTTGGCGCTGATGTATACGCCCAGGTCATGGTATGTGGCACTCCGCCAACAACGATCGGCGGTTTACTGGCGCAAGCTTCCATGTTCGGGCTGATTATATCAGGAGCTCACCAAATGTGACAAAATAGTTAAAATTTTATATTTAGTATTCATGAATACATACCGAATTTAAATAAAAGTGCAATGAAATGATCAACCACACCTTTTTTTCCTATTAGCTTTTTCTTCCATTTTTCCCCGTAGCTAGAGATTGCAAGGAGGACCGGAGAACGTGCGGACTAGATCCCCGGGCAAGGACCAATCTGAGCGGGAATTCACAAAGTTAAAGAACATAATTTACAATGTAAATAAATGTAAATGTAAGGTGTGGTGGCTGAACCATCTTTGAAACGTTGCTTATAGCAAGGGGGCCGGTATGTTTAGGCCTCCACGCTAAATCAAGTACTTAAAGCAAATTATCGGGTGTACCACCCTAATGTTAATTTAACAGATGCACACATGTATGTATGTATGTATGTGAAACACGACAAAAAGAAAAACTGCACTTTTCCTGTCAGTGCACCTTCGTTAAATTTCCCCTGAAAACGGAACTCTTCAAACCGTTTAGAGGGTTCGACTTCAGTTTCTAACTTTTTAAACTTTCTATTGGATTTCAATCACCAGCGATTACGGACGTTCCGCCACCACACCACTTCATAATCAAGGTAATATTGTAAGCCCCCTTGAATTTTAATATACCTATTAAATAAACCGTCAAACTTAATTGTATTTCATACTAAAACCTGGTGCTTTTGTTTTCTTATTTTTCCAATAAAAAACACTGGTGCATTTATCGAGTCTATACTCATTAAGTCGCCAAGGTTTTTCAAATTCCTTTGAAAGGATTTGAAAATGTAATTTTTTTTCCAATTCCTTTGAAAGGAATTGAAAATGTAATTGATTTTTTTTCCAATTCCATTCCTCAAAGTAATTTAAAAAGTAATCGAAAAATTTATAAAAAAAACATTTTTACTGTTGAATTGCAATAGCTTTGTTAAATTTCCTGCTAGTATTTCATACAAAATATTATTGCACTTTCACTTAACCCTTGCAAACTTGTTTATTTATCCATCGATTTTCATCGGTAGTAGTGTTTTAACCCGCAAAACAAGCAGAGTTTGGCTAGTCTATACTAATATATATTTTGAAAGGCGTTTTTTTCTGTTCGCAAAGCTCGAGAAAGGCCATACCGATTTTTTTGAAATTTCGGAATCTACTGCAGACTTTCCAAGGATGGTTATAGCTAAAAAAAGTTTCGATATAGAAAGGGGGCGTGGCACCTCCCATACAAACCGAATTTTTCAAACTGCATATATTTGTGGTAGAGGACTAGAACTGGGTATGGTGATATCTATATATGTACATATATAAGACCAATTCCATACTCATGGAGAAAAATTTGCATGGTTGGAGAATGGCGTGTAGCATCTCCCATATAAACCGAACTTTTCATATTGCATATTTCTGGAAGTGTTCATGGTAGACTGCCTTTTTAAAACTCTTTAGTTTGACACCCACATGCCAACATTGCATTTACTTTATCAATTTAACTGAGTTACAATTTCCAAATAGGTGGCAGCCCCCTCAAAAATATTTCCAGCAGTTATCTTTCTCAAACCTTTTTAATTTGATACCCATATTGTAATATTTTATTTATTTTATCAATGTAATTTAGTTAAATTTTCAAACAGATGGCAACCCTCCTCAAACATATTTTCGGCAGTAAGCCTTCTTAAAACTCTTTAGCTTGACACCCACATGGCAATATTTCATTTTTTTTTAACAATTTGACTGAGTTTAAATTTTCAAATAGGAGGCCACCCTCGTCAAAAATACTTCCAGCAGTTATCTTTCTTAAACCTCTTTAACTTAATACCCATATTGTAATAATTCATTGATTTTAAATTAATTAAATTTTAAAATAGGTGGCAACCCACCAAATTTTTGCGATATCATTGCTTCTGGTATTATACCGAATAATAAAAAAAATATTATTCAAATCGGTTCAGCCGTTCTCGGGTTTTGATGACCGTGACATACGAACACAACATTTTTATATATATATACATAGAAGATGTCCAACGTGTGCTTTCGATTTTAATCTTTGACCACAACAAAAATTCCACATTGTATATTCGTGAATGAAGTTTCAGTTTCTCGATTACTTTTACAATTCCTTTGAGTAATTGGAAAAACTAAAGTACTCTTGCAATTCCAGGTAATGGAATTGAAAACAAATCAATTACATTTTCAATTCCTTTCAAAGGAATTGGAAAAAAAATTACATTACTAGCACGTAATTTATTCCAATTACAATATGAAATTTCTTGTAATGGAATTAAAGAAAAACCCAATTACATTTGAAATTACTTCAAGGAATTGAAAAAGTAATCGATTCCTTTGCTGTGGACTGAAGGAATTGATTCCTAATTACAATTCCTTGTAATCTGTAATTGGGAGTAATTTAATTCCTAAAGGAATCATTACGACCCAACTAATTTATCAGATATTTCTTATTTATTGCTGCTTTGAAAGTATTGAAGATAAATTTTGGATCATAAATATATATGTAAATATAGGAATGTATATAGCAAATGCCGCAAATTAGTCGTCTTGCACTTAATACCAGGAAAATGTACGGCAGTCTTCCCGTAGCAAATGGTGACCTTGGCGAGATTGCGCAAACTACTATGTTTTAAAAGTCAGCATACTTCAGCGATAGCAAATACTTATAACAGCAAAACACTTGTAGTTAGCTCTCGGCGCGAGAAAGACTCCGAACGGCCTTTGCAAATCTATTTGAGGCCACCTATAATCAGTGTCTAGTCTTATTTTGAACTCCAATGGAGAATCCACTCCGTTCTCTTTGTCTTACAGCAGATACTGAAGCGGTGTACACTAAGGGAAGATCTACATATGTATAGGAAATAGATTTGTAATAGGTAGGTGGGTAGGTAGGTAGAGATGGCTGCCGCTTTAGCGGCACACTTAGGCCATATATAGAAGGCCAATTGTGTTACCACAGTTGACACCGTTCAATTATCCTCCCTATTGAACCGCTTCGTGTCGCTGATGAATATCATCAGGCACCTGGCATCGGCATTTGAAACCTCCCTAGGGTCGGTCAGGAATGGTGAACCCAGATGACGCAGCCTGCTTCTGCACATCGCAGTGCATTTACACATGAGATGCAAGACTGTTTCCTCTTCTTCGTCGTCCTTGCAGCTTCTTTAACGTCTACAAAAAGGTGCCCCGAGCCTCTTTGCATGCTTACCTATTAAGCAGTGCCCGGTTAGGGCCCCCACGACGTTAGATATATCCACCCTTCTAAGAGAGTATATCCTTCGTGACCGCCCCCGGTCCCATTCAGGCCAAGTCTGCCTGGAAATTCGACAAGTAGTACTTTGACTCCATCTTTCTTCAGCTAGTTTGTAAACATATTCACTAATTAGCAGCTTTGCAAGAGGCAAAAGGCATACCAATGCGTTCTTTACCAGGAAAAATCTGCCTGTTCGTGCCTTGCCTTGCAAGTTCATCTGCCATGCAGTCTCCCTCTATGTCCCTATGACCAAAGACCCAAGTCAGGTGAAGTCTGTTCTGCTTGGCTATATCCTGTAGAGAGAGGCGGAAGTCCAGCGCAATCTTTGAGTGAAACGTGAAGGAGCTCAGAGCTTTGATTGCAGCCTGGCTATCACTAAAAATATAGATGTCCCTTCCCATAATTTCGGTTCCAAGCTTCTCAGCAGCTTCCATGATAGCTGAAACTTCAGCTTGGAATACGCTGCAGTAGTGCGGTAACCTAAAAGAGATTTTTAAAGGAGGGTTTCGTGAGAAAACGCCGCCTTCTACCTTGCCGTCGAGTTTTGAATCATCTGTATAGATGTCAATGCTATCGGATGAAGTGTTGAAATCTTCTTTCCACTCCTCCCTGCTTGGGATTCTGGTGGTGAAGTTGCTCTCCGGAACCGATATCGAAGCACAGCGGTCTGTGCTGTTCGGAATGAAGCAAAATTCATTTAATATACAAGTGTCCCTGGGCTACAGGTTGCCATTGGGATGCCCCTCTTAAGCGAAGAGCAGCGAGCGCTGCCATCTACTTTCCTACCAAATCCAGTAGCAGAAGATCCAAAATAGCGTTCAGAGCATCGTTTGGCGTAGTTCTGAGCGCTCCGCTTATGCAGATTATACTGGGCCTTTGCACCTTGGTGAGAAGCCTGAGATTTGTTATAATATTGAGAGAATCGAGCAAGTTCTCATTGCCTCTGCTGTGCCGATACATGCTGCTCTCTGATATCTGCCTAGTTTTACAAGATTATATTGGTTACATACGACATGCCCAAGCCAATACGATCGTTGTATTTTTACGCGATTAACTATGTTCATTTCGTTAAAAAGCTCGTACAGTTCGTCTTTCTATCTTCTTTGGTGTCCGTTACCCACGCAAACAGAGCCATGGCTGAATTCTAGAACAGCTCTCTGTAAAGCCCTGAAGTATTTTTACTTTTGCCCAACATCGCTCACAGAAATAGCTTTGCTTTCAATTGCCTACCGAGCCCAATGTAGCACCTGTTGGCAGAAGTTATTATTTGATTGATCTCAACGCTGAAATCATTGGTAGTGTGAGTGCTGCATCCTAGGTGGACGAACACTTCAAAGTTATAACTACACAGTGACGTGTGTCGCGATACGCGAAGACCCTTCGTAAGTTGCCTTCTTTTCCTGCCTTCCAACCTCTTTTGCTCCTTTTTATAAGATGGAAAATGCCGCGCTTACGAGCCTAATGTTGAGTTCGACGATGTCAATGACATCTGTATTCGCCAGCCACTTGGTGCTCGTGTTATATTTGTATGGTTCGCTGCGATTCAGATTGACAGCTCGTATGTAGTACGTTTACCAACATCAGATTGAAGAATTTGCCTGGCTAAAACCCCGTTGAATCTCTAACGGCTCCTTCCTAATTTAAACTGAGCAATTTTTCAGTTATGCTCAATGTCATATACTCAGCCGTATTAGTTTTGTAGGGGTCATAAATTCGTGTATTAAAAGCAGCTTTAAAATCGGCAACTAGGTTGCTTCTAAGATATTTTGTAGGCTTCGACGTAATATGAAAAGCTGGTCTGGTCGCTAAAGTCTGTTTTTTTTTAAGGTCTGAATCCACACTGATAAATAATGGGCAATCAGTTGATTCATGAATGCCTTCAGTATATCGCACAGAATTGTCAATAGGACCTTATAGGCAATGGTCTGAAGGCCATATATTAGGGAATATATTTATTCATCGTACCAAAGTTTGGTTCACAGCTGGTACATGCGCCAGACCAGCTTATTGTCACCGGCTTTGAACAGCTGGACCTATATACCGTCGGCTTCCGATGCCTTTCTTGTTTTTAACCCGCCGCATTACCATGGGAACCTGTTCGTGAAACGCGTCACTTCTGTTTCCTTCGTCTGTTAACAGATTTCTATTTCCGCCTTTGCAGAAACTTGCCCTGGTCATGATACCATTCAATTGCTGCCTCATTTTCTGTTAAAATTTTCGCGGCGCAGCATCTTAAGCTTCTCGCACTCACGTCCTTCCTCCCTTCCTTATCTTCTCGTTGAAGAGTCGTCTTTCTTCCCTCCTTATTCCTCTCTACTTCAGTTAATATCTATTAAATTTTTTTCCTGGGTGGCAACCTTATTTTACAATATATGTCTAAAATGTGAGTCAATTCACTGACTAATAACTTCTGCAATAGGCACTTATATTCATATTTACTTTATAAACGAAAATTGAACCTACAAACATAGCAAATCTCTATATCTGATAGCCCTTTTTGAAAATACTTTATAGTCTTCTGAAGTTATTGGGTATTTGTTTTTTACTAAGGTTTCCATCTTTAGCGTTCACTTCCGTACATTTTTATGACCCGAGCGCACTTGTGCACAAGGGTATATTAATTTTGTTCACATAACGGTTGTTTGTAACAGCCAAAACGAATCGAAATAGATATAGACAAATGTATACATATATGCTCAGAATGAATAGAGAAATCGATTAAGCCATGTCTGTCTGTCCGTCCGTCTGTCCGTCTGTCCGTCTGTCCGTGTACACGATAACTCGAGGAAAAATTGAGATATCTCAACGAAATTTGGTATGTAGGTTTCTGCTAATCCAAGGTAGGTTGGTATTGAAAATGGGCGAAATCGGACAGTAACCACGCCCACTTCCCATATAACGGTAATTTCCAGAAATATGAAAACTGCGATATTTTAGTAACTACCGAAGATAATTCACTCAAAATTGATATTTGTAATAACTTTTAGACGAAAAATAAGAATATTATAAATTTTTGGAAAATGGGCGTAGCCACGCCCACTTATGGTTATATATGTATATCTTGGTAACCGCTGCACGAATTTCTTCCAAACTCGGCACAGTTGTTGGCCTTGATACAGCATACTAAATGGCCGAAAATTTAAAAAATCGGACAATAACCACGCCTACTTCCCATATAACGGTAATTTCCAGAAATACGAAAACTGCGATATTTTAGTAACTACTGAAGATTATTCACTCAAAATTGATATTTGTAATAATTTTCAGACGAAAAATAAGAATATTATAAATTTTTGGAAAATGGGCGTAGCCACGCCCACTTATGGTTACATGTGTATATCTTGGTAACCGCTGCACAGATTTCTTCCAAACTTGGCACAGTTGTTGGCCTTGATACAGCATACTAAATGGCCGAAAATAAAAAAATCGGACAATAACCACGCCCACATCACATATAACGGTAATTTTTAGAAATACGAACACTGCGATATTTTAGTAACTACTGAAGAGTATTCACTCAAAATTGATATTTGTAATAATTTTCAGACGAAAAATAAGAATATTATAAATTTTTGGAAAATGGGCGTAGCCACGCCCACTTATGGTTACATGTGCATATCTTGGTAACCGCTGCACCAATTTCTTCCAAACTTGGCACAGTTGTTGGCCTTGGTACAGCATACTAAATGGCCAAAAATTTAAAAAATCGGACAATAACCACGCCCACATCCCATATAACGGTAATTTAGAGAAATACAAAATCTTCGATAAATCAGTAACTATTAACGCTAATTTATTCAAAATTGATGCTTGCAACAATTCTTTACCAAAAAATATGTTTATGGTAAAATTTTGGAAAATGGGCGTGGCACCGCCCACTTATGATAACATGTACGTATATCGGTAACCGTTCTACCAATTTGTACCAAACTCGGTGTGGTTATTGTACTTGCCACATGAAAGCCAATTATTAAAAATTATTGAACTCAGGCTAAAATTACGGCCGCTTTTCATATAACGGTAAATTTCAGAAATGCTTGAAACTGCAATATTTCGAAATTTAAGGACGCTACTCAAAACTGGTACACCCCGGTTTACCATCTAGCGGTAAATTTCGGAAAGGTGAAAAAACATATATTTAATACTTGCGCCGGGTATTTAATGTTCGGCTCCGCCCGAACTTAGACTTTCTTACTTGTTTCCTTTAAGGTTGCACAATATTTTCCACTAAAAATAAGTCACTTCTTTATCCACACTAGGCCTGGGTAACGGCGCAAATTTTTTGGCGCTGGTGCACTAACTCCAGCGCCACTGTCGGATTCAGCACAGTGTGTTGGCGCAATTGCGCCTCTTCAAGCTAAAGCTCATTTCCTTTATTGCTGAACGCTCCACCAAAGTGAATTAATACAAGGTGATATCGGTTGAGAAAAAACTCAAGTATACCCAAGTTCAAAACACAAAAATACAACAAAACCATCCTTTTCACATTCAGAAGGACCGCGACGAATTCTAGCAACACCACCTTGTATAAATTCGCCTTGTGCTGCATATTTTACAAAAGACACTTCTATTTCGGGTGTTCTTTGCGACACCCGGTGTTGTCGGTGTTCCGGTGTTGAACTAAGGTGAATCAATACAAGGTGGTATCGGTTGGGTAAAAACAACTCAAGTATACCCAAGTTCAAAACCCAAAAATACAACAAACACATGATTTTCACATTCAGAAGGACCGCGGCTAATTTTAGCAACACCACCTTGTATAAATTCGCCTTGTGCTGCACATTTTACAAGTGACACTTCGCTTTTGGGTGTTCTTTGCTGGTTCTTTGCGCCGCCTGGTGTCGTCAGTGTTCCGGTGTTGCTGGCACCATTGCGTCACTGAGTTGTGAAAATCGGTATCGGCGCCAGTAACTCATCTCTCGGTATCAGCACAATGGCGCGGCGCCGCACTGTGTTACCCACGGCTAATCCACACCAATTTGGTATGTTTGCGATATTTTTATGGCTACCAAGACAATTGTGAAGAAAAATATAATTAGCCATGTCCAATGCGGCAAATGAAGTGAAAATGAAGCTCTAAGCATATTCAGAAGTGTACGTCCATTACTCAGGAACATATGAACATTCAAACATACATACATTATGTATGTATATGTATGTTTTATGTATTTACATTAGAGTGTCTCACCAACAAATGGTATAGTTTTTTCCATCGGAATTATAAAGTGTATTATAGTAAACTTTGAGTAGCATAATAACAAGTATATATACATATGTATGTACATTAGGGTGTATTACGCGCCATACAAAAAAAAAATGGTACTGTTTTTACGTCGGAATTATAACATTTATTATATTTTAAGTCATCTGCAAAATATTTCGGCAAAATATTAAGATTTACGTGAGCTGGACCGATTCGAAAATAGCTCTAAAACTGTCATTATTTTGATGCCATTGGAAAAAGTAGTTTTGAGCATTTTTATGCAGACCTTGTAATCTTAAACTCTTTTATTTTTTGGAAAAAAAAATTTAAAACTAATTTTATAAAAAAAAATTAGGTCTTTCAAATCGGTCCAGCTCACGTAAATCTTAATATTTTTTCGGAATATTTTGGCGGCTGTCTTAAAATATAATAAATGTTATATTCCAATGTAAAAACAGTACCAATTTTGTATTTTTTAATTTTTGTACGGCGAGTGATACATCCTAATGTGCATGCATGCATGTATATACATATGCATTTAAGTATGCTACTCAAAGTTTAGCAGCGCCTACGAACTTGGTGCCTTAAGTATGAGGAGTAGCAACTGAACACACATTCGCATGTGCCAAGAATTTGGGTCTGCCATTAGAAGTGGCATAGAGAGTGTTTGAACGTCGGCCATTCGGCGGCCGATTGTAGCGCTACAGTGGGCCGCACAAAGTTGGGAGCGCTTGAGGTTTGGCGCTTTTAGCTGGTTAAGTTGTATTTGCTTGTTGCTGTTGTTGTTTTTTTTTATTTCAATACATTGTTTTGAAAATATTTCCTTTGGTTTTGCTTTTGTGTTTTAGTAATTTTTTTTGCTAGCCCTTTTGTGTTGATTACTTTTTAGTACGTGCTAAGCTTTCGATGCGAACGGATGCCTATAACGGCAAAACATGCTAACGGCAATTTAATAGGAAGCATAGTAAAAGTGTAGTTGAATGCTTAAGTAGCGGCAATGTTTCGTAAACGAAAGCCATAACAATTTGAAAATGCTGAACAGGTTAAATTAAAATACATATACGCGCGAGTTACATCCTCGAATATTATATACCTACATATGTACCTTTGTTAAACATATACCTTTTAAAAAAGTTATTTTTATAATTACATTTGTCTTTATTGATATATCTAAGATTTTCTTGTTGGAAAAATGTGAAAGTTTTTCATTCAATTGTTAACGTTTAAACAAATAACATCAAAATATTAAAATATTAAATCCTTAAAAATATAAAGTTATTTAAATAATTTTGGAAATCTCCTAAAGGAATAAATAATACAATTCCTAAGGATTGTAAAAAGAAAATATTTAAAAAAGAAGTTATTCGCGCGCAACCTTTGCACTAATTTCCTGTGAATATATCTAGTACTATAGAGTATGTGGTACATATGTATGTGCATGCATACCCTAAAGTGTGTTAGTTATTTATTGAAGTGAATTTCCTTTTTTTGTTTCCAAAAATCAGGGTCTTGCTGGTGATTTGCAAAATCGTGAAACACTCTTGGACTACTTAAAGTCCTCGGCTAAGCCCCTTATCGAGACGTGCGATGTGCAAATTGTCGAACAAATCGAATCGGCCGTACAGAAAGCGGTTGTAGCTCGGAATGATACTTCAGATAATTTACAACAATTATGTACGCGTTATCAACGCGCCGTTGAATTGTGGGAGAAATATCGTAACGCATCGGCCGCTGTACGCAATTACGTTGAACAGCAAATGGATGCAGTGAAGAATTTGGAGCAACCACTGGAGACATTGCAAAATGCGAAGGTAAGTGATTGTTATTGCTCAATATATAGTCCTTGTTTTTTATTGCTTGAAAGTGCACGATTTAGCTAAAATGTCAGTATTGAAAATAGGATTTAAAATATTTAAGACTAAAAACTAGTAAATTAAGAGTATGTAAGGGATATAATCCATCCCCTTGATACCGCACGGCACGGAACTATCGATGAACTTGTAAGGCACAAGTATATGAAGTAATTATAAATTCTTAGAAAAAATTACAAGTTTTCTCCCATATTTAAACCAAAAAGAAGCTTGACAAAAACAAAAATTTGAAAATTTAATACATTTATATGTGAAGGCATGCCCCACTTTAGAAACCCTAAAAATTTTAGATTTAACTTTCAAATTTAAATACCTCTAACAGCTGATTTTACCAGCAATTTAAGTTGAAAATGATTTTTTTATTTTCTGTCAATTTTCATACAAAATTCAAAAAATTAAAATCATTTGCACTTAAATTGTTTTCGTGAAATTGGCTGTAAAATTTGTAAGTTACGAAATTTCGAAATCGGTTGCTATGGAAAAGTTAAAGTGAAGTCGTAGACAATTTTTGAAATCAAACTGAAAGGGTTACTGCAAAAAAAAAAAACCAATATAAAAAAAAAAAAAAAAAACTGAAAGGTCACGAATTTCGTAAAAAATTCCAACTTTAATAACTTTTATTTAAACAAAAATTTTGCTACTCTTCTTTCTAATAAACAATGACTTTAAAATACTTTGGGTAAAAAACTGAAAAATCACGAATTTCGTAAAAAAATCCAAATTTTTTTAACTTTTTGTTCCTGCTCTTATTTTTAATAAAAAATTACTTAAAAATACCTGATTAAAAAACCCTGAAAAATTACGAATTTCGCAACAAAAATGTCCAAACTTTCATTAAAAAAAAATACAAAAATGCTGCCACCCTTCTTTCTAATATAAATATAAAATATATAAATATTTAATAAATTACATGAAAATACCCAATTAAAAAAGCAAAAAATCGCGGACTCGGTAAAAAAATCAAAACTTTTGCAACTTTTATTTAAAAAAACTCAAACATAAAAATGGTATCAAAAGGAAGCAGGCGCAGAAGCACTGAACATTTCCTCGCTTTTATAAGAAAGCGTTTGAAAAAATATACCTAAATTTTTTCTGGTTATAATTTTTAATAAAAAAGCGCGCTTAAGTTTCTTTAAAAAAAGTCTGCTTCAAAAACTCACAACTTGTATAACTTTCATTTTTATAAACAAACCAGCCGCGAAAAGATCTAATTTTGTATGTTTTATAAAGAAGTCTTCGAACATTTTCACGTAAAGTAAACGAAAAATCGGATTGAAAAATTCCAAATATTCATAACTTTTATTTCTATAGGCAAAAAAGCCGCGCAAATAGCTAAAAATTTTAAATTTTGTTTACTGTTATTTGTATTAAAAAATCGAAGACTATCAAAAAACAAAAATTATCAAAATAAACAGGCACAAGAAGGTGAAATTTTTGTTGCTCTCATGAAAAAGTTAAAAAAAACAAAAATTTTTTTTTCAAAATCCCAATACTCTAATTTATGTTGTTCATACAAAAAGCGTCTAAAAAAGGGTTTGGCAATATATATATTTTTTCTAATTATTTCTGTTTAAAAAATGCTCGAATATGTTTTTCGATAAATCCTAAAGCTGAAATTTGTGTTGCTTATACAAAACCAATTTTCTAAACCAATTTTTTATAATTCCTGTTTCCAATAAAAGAAAACTGAGCAAATCATTTTTCGAAATTTCTCTTATTTTTTCGAAAATCCAAGAGCACAAATTTAGGTGCTCATAAAAACAGGGTTTACAAGCCATAGTCCTGTTTTCAGTAAAAAATGAGCAAATAAATTAAAAAATAATAATAAAAAAAGAGGAGGTTATCAGTTCGTCGGAATATATATATATTTTTTATGTAGATATGATACCGCATAACTTGGGGCCACGTTAACCGATTTCGATAATTTCACCGGAAAGGTGGTACCTCAAAGGTGGTCTACATACTAATTTTGTTTAGATCCGATAATTGGATCGTCAAGAAATTCTTAAATTTTTATATGAGAACTAAAGTCGGTTTTGTTTTTTTGCTTAAAAATTACTTGTTTAATATTCAAATATCGCTAATTTGAGTGCTTTAGTTAATAAAAAAAAAGCAAGAATGGAAAAGTCCCTTTTTTTGTGAGTCTTAACAGGTTTGCCTAAGTAGTTTTGCTTTTCAACGACCCATACATCTGTTTTTGAGATACCCAAACAAAAATTAAGTCAGAAGAATTGTTTTCACCGATATGTGAAATAAATCATGTTTGGGAAATTGTAAACATCTCACTAAAGCTTGCTTTAAAATATGCCCATAACTATTAAAATTTCTACAGAATATTAGTAAATATTTGCTGCTTCATGTATAAAATATTCGGTTTTTGGAGGTATTCTAACATTAGTCTAGCTCGCGTACAGCTAAACATTTTGGAAGAAGTCTTAAAAAATATAAAAATTCTATAATTCCGATGGAAAAACCGTACCTTTTTTTTTGTTTAGACAGTGATGCACCCTAATATACATATGTGCATAGTCAGTTGAAAAATTGTCTCACTTGACAACAAAATTACTGTGAAACACTTTTTTGGAAGCTTTATTCTTAGCGGTTTCGGCTTGCGACTTGAAGAGTTACAACCAAATAACCGTTGCGGGTTAAAAATATTCCCCGTTATATGTTACTGTTATAAATAAATCTTAAATTAGGTATTAGCTGTCGTCAAGATTAATCGATTATTGACCATTATAACATATAACCCGTTGTTTGTAGGTTCATTAGAGTAAAACGATCTATTAATATTCTTCTGTCAAAGGGCCTAAACCAAATACTGAGTTGGACTAACAGAAGCTTACATAGTTAAGCACATGCATACATATGTATGTGAATACTAGATATATTTATACCGTATGTACGTATGTAAATAAGTTTACTAATTAAACAATAAACACTATCCAAAAGGGATGGTCTAAATTTAGTAGATGATGCAAACTAAGTATAAACAAGTAAGAAAGTCTAAGTTCGGGCGGAGCCGAACATTAAATACCCGGCGCAAGTATTAAATATATGTTTTCCTCCTTTCCAAAAGCTACCGCCACATGATAAGCCGGCGTGTATAAATTTTAAGTAAACTAGCGTCCTTAAAATTCAAAATATTTAAATTTCAAGCATTTCTGAAATTTACTGTTATATGAAAAGCGGCCGTAATTTTAGTCCGATTTCAACAATTTTCAATGGTTTACTTTTATGTGGCAAGCACAATAACCATACCGAGTTTGGTACAAATTGCTAGAACGGTTAGCGAGATACATATACGTGATCATAAGTGGGCGGTGCCACGCCCATTTTCCAAAATTTTATCATAAACGTATTTCCTGGCAAAGAATTGTTGCAACCATCATTTTGAATAAATTAGCTTTAATATTTACTGATTTATCGAGGATTTCGTATTTCTCGAAATTACCGTTATATGGGATGTGGGCGTGGTTATTGTCCGATTTTAAAAATTTTCGGCCATTTGGTATGCTATACCAGGGCCAACAACTGTGCCAAGTTTGGAATAAATTGATGCAGCGGTTACCAAGATATACATCTGTAACCATAAGTGGGCGTGGCTACGCCCATTTTCAAAAAATTGTTAATATTCTTATTTTTCGTCTAAAATTTATTATAAATATCAATTTTGAGTGAATTATCTTCAGTAGTTACTAAAATATCGCAGTTTTTGTATATCTGAAAATTACCGTTATATGGGAGGTAGGCGTGGTTATTGTCCGATTTTGCCCATTTTCAATACCATCCGTCCTACGCCCGAAAGAAGTACACGTACCAAGTTTCGTTAAGATATCTTAATTTTTACTCGAGTTATCGTGTGCACAGACGGACGGACAGACGGACGGACGGACGGACAGACAGTCACCGCTTAATCGATTTCTCTTTTCATTCTGATCATTTATGTATACATTTGTCTATATCTATCTCGATTCGTTTTGCCTGTTACAAACAACCGTTATGTGAACAAAGTTATAATACCCTTGTGCACAAGTGCGCTCGGGTATAAAAAATAGCCAACTGTTGGGGGCGTGAATTCGTGTTAGAATTACAAATCATTTGTAAAGTTCAACAGCTCAAGTTTGTTACTTATTTTAATCAGCAGCTACATACATACGTGCATGCAAACAAAATAATCTGAATTGATTACATAAAAATATTGTGAAGGTCAGCATTCAGTAGTCAATAAAGTAAAAATTTGCTTGTAGGGTTCTTAAGAAGCTTCCATTAAATAATTCGGATCTACTTTACAAACCGTGGAATAGCACATTTCATAGTGCTCATATGAGTATTTAGTTTAAAAATAGAAAATCGGCCTGAATTGGAAATAAAACTTGTATCAAAGTGACGAGGCACAACTAGACTTAGTTGTCCCGAAGAGAGACTAATCTGATTTTCATTGCATCGGCTAGAAATAATGTCTCAGATATAGAGTCTTGCAAGATATCAAAGAAGCTCTAGCCTTACTATAATAGGACGGAGACTTCCAGTCTGCATAATTAATCAATGATAGAAGTATTCAGAGTAGTAGCCACACTCATCTGGCACTGGCCTCTAGGCAAGCATGTGGCAAGAATAGGACTTCCCTATAATACGTAAATACATAGAACTTGCCGCAACTGTTCTTTCGAATATTAGGTATAAAGCGCTAGGAACATCATGGAAAAAAATTTGGGGAAACTATAAGCAAAGTATGTAGTTAAATTCATTTGGAAATCGAGGTGGTTCTGAATTTTCAAACATGAAATTCATTTTTTTAGTTCGTGAAAATCCTTTGCAAGGAATACCGAATATCTGCTTCTTCAAGTGCTTTCTGACTCATGTGGTATACCGGAGTATCTTAGACTGACGATCCTGTCCTATTGGAATTCGCGTTGTAAGGCTAAACTTAATCCAAAATTTGACAGCTGTTTTGCGGCTGACGTCGACATACCTCGCAACCTGCTTCCTAAAAAGTCATTGCAGCTCTATCTAGCTCGTTTCTGTAACTCTTCTCTATCGATTATTTCTCCACTGGTAGAGAATATTCGTCATTCTCTACTACTCGTTAGCAGTGGAGAACAATATGGATATATGAATTCGCCTTGATCGAGAATTGTAATAGAAACGTGCTACTGGTATTGACATCAAGTCGGCGGCAGAACTTCATTTTCGGTAGGCAAAGATTTGCGTAACTGCGTAAAGGAGGCCCTAGACGATCAATCAAATGATTGAATAAAGGATGATTGGGCGCGTATGAACCTCATTTGTGCCTTACTGATGACTCTGATTGAGAGAAAGTTTGAAAAGCGCATGTGGTGGACAATTGTGTTGTACCGTGAGGCCAATTTTGTGCAAGCATTGCGTCAGGCAGTTAGTTCCTCAGCTCAGGCTTAGGGATAATGCAGTGAAGAAATTTAATATTTTCCAAATCCATGTTAGAAGCCAGGTACCCCAGTGTGACATCTTCACGACAGATCTTCCGAGTCAAGAACTCAATTGAAAACGAGTCTACCAAAATATTGATGGCTTGTTTGAAGATTAATTGGAGTGAGCGTAAATCGATGGAAATTTTGGCCGAACGTCGCGAAATTTTCTTGAATTGCCAATTTTTTTTACAAAGTTGAACTTTAAGTTTGTTAGATTTTCAAATTTTTTTGGTTTATTACGTTCTACTATCCTAGGACGGCTGCCTTCGTGGGTGGAAACGTATTTAGACTTGTAGATCAACTGACTTTATCTGTGCCGTTTCGAAAGGAAGAATATACAAAGAAAAAAGGAGAAGGAAAGTTTAGCAATAACGTTAAAGCGTTTATGCTAGAAAACTGCTCAGTTCCAACAACAAAGCTCCGCAAGCGGATAATCTCTGTTCCCCAAAGCTCCACGGTAGCCCAGAAAGAAATGAGATTCAAGGAATTGAAACCTAAAACTCGCGTTGACTGTTCAGCTGAGTTGGAGTTGTTGCGGACATTTCACCTCATCATTCTTTATACAGCTGCAGCAGTAGGGGGTTGAAGTGATGTACTGGTACTCTCTACTAGTTACTCGTTAGCATTGCAGCTGCCTCGATATCTCTGTGGCATGAAATCCAAATAAGCCTAATTACGAAATAATTTGGTGCTTTCGAAAGAAAAGCCGGGCATTCCCTGTTCGCTTTCGTACATACATATTATCAAGGAACTAAGGAGCTTATTTGCCGTCTGACTATCAGAGTACGTAGTAAGTACTGCAAGAGTTCAACCCACCTTTCCATCCGGTTTCGATACATCGGAACCCCTGTGGAGGAGAAGTGGGTAGTGAATGATTCCTTCTGACCCAGCGTCGATATGCTGTCACTCGTAAATATTTAAAATATTACCAATTTCTTTTTTGGCGCAACCCAACCATATCGGATTATTGCCGCTGAGAAAAATGTGTTTGCTTATTTTACTGTTAATTTACACAGTTGCAATTTTATTGTTCCTCATAAGAAAGTGAAATTTACAGATAAATTTAGTATAATACAGGAAAAAAAACAAATAAAAATTAAAATAAAACTTAAATAAAATTTTGTTTCCTTTCAAGCTTATCTGCGGTTATTAAACTGAAATATATGTATATGAGGAATGTATGTACATGAGTAAATATGCATATATGTATGTATGTATGTATAGAAATATATTTGCACTTCACTGTGGAAACCAAGCAAGAGTTAATGTAATTTCCATCTCAAGCTTATCGCAGTTTTTAGTACTTTTTTTTTATAAAGTTAAAAAACAACAGAAGCCAATATTTGTTGTACTAAGAATAAAATGAAATCATGAATTTATGAAGGCAAAGAAATGAAGAAAATAAATGCGTCGCAGCAATAGTTGGTTTAAAAACAGTTTTTTGCCTTACGATTACTGAAATCTTTCGGAGATCATATTGCGACTGCTACAATTTCGTAATTTTTTACTTATTTTTTATTTTTTTTTTTTTGTATAATGTATGCATGTAGTTCACATGCTGACAAATTAATTAGAAACTGTCGGGCGGCAATGTTGAAATTTTACAAATCCCATTTCAATGTCGAAAACGTGCAGCATAGATAAGCATAGAGCATAGATAGCCTAGAATATTATGTATATGTATACGAATATGTACATATGTACACATCTAAGTAAGCAGAGACAAGCGATTTTTCATAACAATTTCTACTTGCATACGTTTTTACCTGTGTAAGCATAACATAGGATTAGATGACATCACTGTGATATTATAGCAGCATAGAAATTGTATAAACCACAAACAGTTGGTGAATTCCGATCATGTCTGTTAGATAGGAGATAAAGTAATGTGTCGGTAAAGTCGCTTTAAAGGCAATTTTAATGCGCATAATTTTGTGCCCAAAAATCAGTGAGGACAAAAAAAATTTTCCCGTCATGGGGCACAAAGCGAAGGTGGATAGGGTGCCACGTTGACACTACATACCAGCGTAGGAACAGCTTAGGTATACATTAGTATGTATTCAGCATTTTTAGCTAGATATATATCGCACACGATCTTCAAAGTAACCAAAGTTAGGTGGACGAAATTCGAGGATGTGTCCTAATATATAATTTTTAGCCCTTAATATATAATTTTTTCAAAAATATATACATACTAGCTTATACCCGCGGGTTTCACCCCGCGCTTTTATACAAATTGTGAAAAATAATTTAATGATGTTAGATTTTATTTCTGTACCCATTTCGTTATAGCTCGTTATTTTTTAAGCGAGTTAAGGTATTTAGGCCGTTTAAAACTATGGAATTATAAAATCTCGTCTGCGCGCTAGGCATACGAAAGATATCAATCCCTCTAAGTTTACCTTAAAATGGTTCCAGGTATACGACGCGTGAACGTCGAGGTGCCACGGCGGGTTCTAATATTTCAAATTTAGTAACATGGCCTTGATAAAATACCACTTCTCATTACTGTAGCAAATGCCTCAAGAGAGCTTTAGACTATAAGGCCGAACCGGGCTCTCCCTTTTCCATTTAATGAAATTTATTCTGTCAGTACGGCACTTATAAAATAAATCTCCATAACAAATTTAAAATACTTCGAGAGATTTTCTATCCTTCCAGAGATATGTATTAAGAAGTTTTTTAGTATGTATGGGAGGCGACATGCCTTCTTGTTTAATAACTCACATTTTCCCCATGAGCAATTGATACATTTTGTATACACAACTCCTACCATGTTCCAGTATTCTTCCACAAACACTTCCAGGGATATGTGGCAAGAAAAAATAAATTTGTACTGTAAGTTCCATACCCCTTTTTCTTATAACCCTAATCTTCTTCCATGAATTTAGAATTGATTTAACATACCCCAGTACCAAGTCCCAGTACTCTACCATGAACATCTCTAGAGATAAGCAGTATAAAACAGTAAATTTGTACGGGAGGAACTATGTTCCCTTTTCGAATAACGCAAAATTTTCTCCATGAATATGGTTTTAATTTTGTATACACATCTCGGTGCCGAGTTCCAGTCCTCTGCAATAAACACCTCCAAAGATATGCAGCATAGAAAAATCAATTTGCACGGGAGTTGCCACACCACCTTTTCCAATAACTCTAATTTTTCTCCATGAGTATGCTATTAGTTTCACATATATACTTACATATGTATTTCCATACCAGGCTTGAGTGCTTTACCCCAAACATTTGAAGAGATATGCAATATGAACTGTTCAGTCGTTTCCGCGTATTAATTTAATGAAAACTTTTTTAACAGGTGGCAACTCTTCCAAAAAATTTGCCTATTTCCCATTGTAGGTCATAAGCTATCTGCTTGCAACATTTCATGCAAATCCGTTCAGACTTTTCCGTGTATTAATTTAATTAAACTTTTTAACAGGTGGCAACTCTTCCAAGAAATTTGCCTATTTCCCACTATAGGTCATAAGCTATCTGCTTGCAAAATTTCATGCAAATCCATTCAGTCGTTTCCGCGTATTAATTAAATGAAACTTTTCTAACAGGTGGCAACTCTTAAGAGAATTAGCCTATTTTCTAATCTAGGTCATAAGCTAGCTGTGTGCAAATTTTCATGCAAATCCAGTCTGTCGTTCCCGCATATTAAATAATTTAACTTTTCTAATATAGCCTATTAACCAATCTGGCTCATAAGCTATCTGCGTACAAAATTTCAAGCAAATCCGTTCAGTCGTTTCCCCGTGATGATTTCCCAAACATCCAAACTTACAAACTTTCAAATTTATAATATTAGTAAGATTTCGAATTTTCAAGGATAAAATTTTAATGGGAAAGTTTCCATACCCATTCGTCCCTGTGCACCAATAAATTTATTTATTTTTTTAGTTCTGTAGGATTTTCTCTTTTATTTGATACCCACATTGTTATTCTACATTTCACTGAAATCTTTTAATCATTTTTTTAATTAATCACATTTTTTAAATTTAAAAAAATCCTGACGTAGAGTGAAAAATTAAAAACGCAGTTTTACTATATTTTGCCCATTTTTTTCGCGAATATATTATGTGTAAAATATACTGTCGCAAATATACTGTAACAAAAATTTGCTCCAGCTTTTGCTGAAAGGTAAACAAAAGCTCTGTGTACATTTTTAATGCATAATTTAAAAAATGCCAAATTTTGAGTTGTGTCAGTTTTGAAGAACGTGTGCGATATGAGAAGTCAATTATTTTAGCAAGCACGCAAGCACGATATACTACCAATTTCGAATAGTCATGGAAAATAAATCCTATTTCGGATGCGTCATTGCGAAGACATGGTAAGCGTCTTGGCGGCTAAAATAAATGCCTTCGCAACATTTATTAGAAAATAATTCTTATTCTGTAGAGAAAACTATTGGCCAATCTAGCAGCATAAATGAAATTCACCTTTATCGATCTGAAGATCATATTCAACAATTTTTATTGAGCTTGAGGCCGTGTTTAATTAAAAACTATTGTGGAAAGGCAACAAAAATTTGATAAAATGGTAGAAGTGATAGCTATTTCGGAAATCACCACATTTCCTCATCAGACTTCTTCAGCGGGATTCGAACCGTTGCCAGTTGCCTACGCACTGTGCTAAGTTCGCCTTAGAAACTGTTGTTGCTTTTTTCCACTTGTTTCATGTGAGCCACCAACTACAGTCAAGCACAGCTAATCCAATGCTATTTAAACTTGATCATGTGGTTGTTGGTTTTTGTTGATAATTCTATTTTTTAGAGTGTTTCATTTTTAGGTGTGCTCGTCCTTAAGTTATTTGTTTTTGTTATTTATGGCCTTATAACAATTATATTCAACAATTTTTATTGAGCTTGAGGCATACGCCTCGGACCAATGTTTTAGTTACAAGACCATAGAAAGAGATTACGCATGCTTGGCAGAGATCTCGCGGGTGAAAATAAGACCATCGGTAAAGCTCATGACATCGAAAGGGATTAGAATTCTTGGCCTATGTGTCAGAAGGATACTCGCTTTATTGGTTTCAACTTAAACTAAAAATTTTGACTTTATGGACTATTTTTGCTTTTAAATGCTCTTTTGCATTGACCAACGCAAAAATTCCCATTAGGTGCCGCGAAGCAAGCGGGCATTGGCTAGTGTATTAGTAAAAACATACTCACATATATACACGGATATGTATGTATGTAAATATTTCCATGAAAGTTAATTTTTTTTTTACTTCAGATAAAATCAAAACTTCTACTAAAGTAAAATCAATTATTTTGGATAAGTCAACATATATAATCCGAGTTAGTATGTTCATATGTATGTATGTCTGCTTGTATTTATATCTGCGTCCAAACCATAGTTAATGTAGTGTGGTATCGCATGTGCCTAACTACTTACATATATGTATACATGTATGTACGTTAGTCCTTTTTAGTTCGTTAATATCATTTCAGCGGTCAGTATATAATTGACATTCGTGTGAACCGGACTTTACCAAAAGCTTCAAATAGAAATAAAAGTCAGTATAAAAGAGAACTAAAAAAACAAAATAATAGAACAGCACTTAATCGAGCGTAAATGTATTTATACACACACTTATTTAATTAAAGTGCATAGGTGCTAGTGTCACGCAATCAATAATTTGTCGTTACCCTGCAGCGGAAATACTAGTACAGAACTAGTGAGTTCACCAGTTTTCGGGAGTCGAATACCGGTACCTTGCAAATCTACCAGCCATGCTTTCTACTGTCGCATTTAACATGGAGTTGTCCTAGGAGGTGACAATTGACGCTGCGTAACTTTTCACTAGTACTTGTAGTAGTAACATGTAACCTGTAACCGAACCACTTTTTTTCGTTGTGCACTTCACAGATACTTTTTCATAATTAAAAAAAACGAAAGTAAAGATTTTAAATTGTATGTTCTGCATAGTGAGATTTGAACTCGAACACTTTCGGCCGCAACTACACTAAGCGAAATAGCTATATGGGCACTCAAACAAATAAGTTTTTTTTTTATAATAAAACAATCATTGTTAGATCTTTTTATCTTTCAACAAAAATTAACAAAACGATAGCAAGAATAAAATATGTTAAAGGTATTACTTCAGCCTTTTATTGTAAAAATTTAAACTTTTTAAAGAGCGTAAAAGGAAATAGATATATGGGACAAAATTAATATTGAATTCATTCTTAAGAAAAAGAATATAAAATAATATTCAATAGCTTGTATGTCCTCCGTTGTTTATTGTGACTGATACTAGCCGGCGTGGCATGGAATTGACGAGTGACTGAAGGACACTTAGGTCGATTTTTGCCCATTCTTCTTGAATAGCTTTTTTGAGCTGCAATAGGGTATCAAATTGGCGTCCACCTTTATAAACTTGTTTGCTAAGAATGCTCCAGAGGTTCCCATTGGATTTAGGTCTGGACTAACTGCAGGCCACTTCAGCACAGGAATATTTTTCGACGCGAAAAACTCCTTTGTACGCTTAGCACTATGGATTGGAGCATTATCCTGTTGATACGTCCAAGACTCACCGTGAAATTCTTCGGCAAAATTCAATAAAACGTCACCCAATACTTCAATGTAATTTTCTGCGTTCATCTTATGAGAAATAAAACAAATTGGCGTCTTGTCGCGGTAGCTAAAAGCAGCCCAGGTCATAAGAGAGCCACCGTGGAAGTTTCGGGAGTGGCGGATTTGTCGAGGCTCACGAATATCTCTCCTATACTTTTGACAACCATCTGGCCCATCGAGATTAAATTTTTTTTCATCGCTAAAAATGATGGATTGCCATTCATCATCCCAGAACTTATGATTATCGGCGAATTCGAGCCGAGCTGCCTTGTGGCGTGGCGTAAGCTTTGGTTTAGCCAGTCGATTTTGGTATTTTAAATTGGAATCTTCACTCAAAATTTGCTGTATTCTTCTCTTCGTAATATTGAGAGAAAGTTCATTTCTAATTTGGTTAGGGCTGATGTTTTTATTGACAACCAACCGTCTTATCTCTCTCTTACACCTGTCGTCAATCTTAGGTTTCGGACCAGTTCTTTTAGTTTTTCCGTACCCATCGGGATTCTTCAAAAAAATTTGGATGGTATTTTTATTTCGTTTTACTTTTAGCGCTATTTTGCGAACTGAGACTCCCGATTCACTATAAGCTAGAATACTAGCGCGCTCCTCAGTAGATAACTGCGTTCCTCTTGGCATAGTGTCCTAAAAGGTTATTTTCCCAGCATGAGCATTATCTATTTCGTAATTAAAACTACTCAACTTTCCTTAAGGAGTCTTTAAAATTGTTAAATTTGTATAAAAATATCACGCAATTTCCACGACAAGAAATAAAGTGTTCACGGACGCGCTTGTTCCTTATAACTATTTCCTTCTAGAAACTCAAATTTCAAGCAAAGCTCAAACGTAACGGAACTTGAAGCGAAAGAGTAAATAATTTAAAACTACCGCTAGTACGTGCATACATTTGTGTGTATTATAAGGCGACTCAAGAAAATAGTATGCAGATATTTTAGAAGAAAAATTAAGAACTTGGTTTGTCCCATATAGCTATTTCGCTTAGTGTAATTCAGCCAGCATCTTTGCGCACTCAGCTACAGGCACAACATGTAAGTGTGCTTTCAAATGTTCGCTTTGAATCAAGCCTGGCGACGATTTGTTCAAATTTAAATTGGTCTTTGCTATTGTCTTTGCTATTTATTTTCCAGTGATCGAACGTACGAAAGCTGCAGCGTGACGTTGTTTGAAATTTTATTATTGGGCTGAGCTGATTCTTGATAATTTTAACAAAATTGTCATTTAAACGCGCTAATTTCAGTCGTTTGTGTATCGATCGATTTGAAATTTTCACACAATAAACTACAAACTATTCCAAAGAATTTAAGTTTAACACCACTTCTTAATACTTACTACAAATAAAACTACACGTTTATAACTTTTTTATGAGAATTAAGAGGGTGTTTGTTTTCAAATGCAAAAGTTGTGTTATAAAATTTGAAATAAATTTTTTGTTTTAAAACAGTGTTGTAGATGACTATGTAGGGAAGTTTTTGCGAAAGTTTCAAAATTAAACATCAAGTAGTTGCAAAGTTGTAACAATATTATTATGACTCACACGGTTAGCAGATTAGCGCGCTGCGCTCTAAAAGGCTTTTTAACTCGGAAAAGTAAAAAAGTCCGTTTTTATTAGTGATTTATATGTAAAAAGACTTGGTCTTTCGATTGAGATAACTAAAAACAATATTAAAAATTACCATAGTTCAGAAAAATTACAAATAAATTTTCGTTCAGGATTTTCACCATGAAAATGGGAAAATTTTGGAAAACGCATAGTGCCATCGCATAGCCCGTATAAAAATCTATAGAAATCATAGTTTTCGAATTATTTTTCCTATTTTCTGTCTGCTTCGCAGCTAGTCGAAAAGTAACTTGTTTTGCACCGCTCAGGGCGCTGGGACATTTGACGTGAATTGCCCCCAAAATAATTTAAGAAATAGTAGTTATGTAAAAAGGGGTATTACATATGTATTGCTTTATTTTGGTACTTATCAGTCCGATATTTGCTAGGTGGTCACACGAGGGAAACAGAACATATATAAGTATGAAAAATTTATTATTTGTATTTAAATGATAAATAACAAAATGCTTTATGTAATAAGGGAGCACTATTATATTAAAACGGCCAATAACCTTTAGAAAGTGCAATATGTAACCAATAGCTCGATTTATTATTACCTGGAGCATAACATGCAATTGGAACTAGTAATGTAACTAGTACGAAAGCGACAATTGTCTCCGAACCCGCTGCAGGGTATTGATCTCCATATTCCCTTCAACTCAACTCTAACTCAGTCACTCATACGCCGTGCCGACCATTAGGAAAGAATTCTATGTACAATGTGTGTTTGCAGCTGAAGTAACCCTGATACAAAAAAGAAGGTAGTTTCAATAAACAACTTTTGGCGGATAATAAATTTTTTTGAAGTTTCATAAATTGTGAGTATTATCATCGGCCTTGCCACTTTGATAATATTAAAACAATAAATCTGAGTATTTTCCTTCCCATATTTATACCAATGTTGTAATATTTCAAATCAAAAACCATTATCAGTGCTTGGTACTTCTTTTACTTACGTAGCTCGCACTATTTTTTATTCAAAATATATAAAATATAGACTATTAAAGAAGACTTCATCGTAATTGTTCTTTTTATATTATAATAAAAACCACGCGCGCATTATGCTGTTATTTTTTCGTTTTCTTATTTTGAATGCAATCATGCGATCTAAAAATCTAATTCTTAAGAATGTTCCTCCCAAATAAAACCTTTTTATATTTTGGTTTAAATTTACTTTTAATTTTCTCATCAGATTTTGCAACAAATTAGCTTTCACAAATTTTGAACTTAAAGTTTCTAATGTATGCAAAAAACCTGAAGTCGGCTTAAACAGACCACCCTCCAATAAACAATTAACATATCGTCGTATAAAGTACAAAACCGCGTATCAACAAAATGCAAAACTGCGTATGTGAAGTTGCATAAATTATTTCCTAGAGAGTAAAAACACTCATCGTTGCCTTAATATAGAAAGGCCCTATCTCACATCGTCGCTGAAATGCACAAAGCCGTAACTAACTAAAATCTTTTATTGCATAAAACGATTTGGGGCCACATAATGCGATCAAATGCATCATTATCAATTAAAACGTAAATTTTCGATTTTTAGTTAGTTACGGCTTTTTGTATATCAGCGACGATGTCAGATAGGGCCTTTCTATATTAAGGTAGCGTCATATTTCAAAATTATTATCTTTTTTATAAATCAATCGCATTTCTTGCTAGCATATTTCTGGACGGATGGATAAGGCTCGAGCCAAGAGCTTGTGTGAGAAAATCCAATTTTTGGCAAAAAATGTTAGTTACGCGGTTTTGCAGAACGACGATACGCGGTTTTGTACTTTAATACTACGTTCAAATTGAGGAGCTAAACATGTTAAATGGGCTTGAACCAGTTAAATGAACAAAAGAAGTTCATAAACTATTTACATCCCATGCAATTGTTGTTGGAAAATTTAACCGGTTAAATCTTTAACTCGTTTGAAAACCAGTTCAGCGCAGAGTTGTATCAGAAAGCTTTCTGCTCCGGCCAATCAGAAAGACCCAAAGCTTTCATTTGACACGCCAACGTTCAAAAAATTTATATTCAGGAAATTATTAAAAATTAAAAATTATCAAAAAATATCATAATTGTATGCATGTCTGCCTGTCTAAAAAGAGGCCCAGGCGGTAATTAGATATTTCCCATGAGGTCTCATCGTACGCAGAGATAAATAGTGCATACGAACTAAACATTTTGAAGTCTCTAAGTTATCCGTATGCGTTAATATCAAGAAGCAGACATTCGCACAAAACAAATTGAAACACAAAGACTTTATTTTGAATATTTGTTTCGAATTGTTATTGGTAATCAAACAACCGTCAAGGTTAACTCCAAATGTTCAATGTGGACGATTGTGTTTTCCAAAAAGCTCTTTTTCATTTAACAAGTTAAACGGGGCCAATTTGAACGTAGTATAAACGACGATATGTAAGTATAATTTTGATCACTTTCCTCATGCGTTCTGAACCCTAGTCATCAACCCCATTTTCGAAATTATGTAGGCGGTATAATTTTAAAGTCCATCATATTCCACATCTTTGAATGTACAGATAAAATCTTCTGCTTTCAAAAAAATATTTTTTCTAGTGATCAAGTAGCATGAATTTGATGAAATGTCATAATTTTATTAAAAGTCAAATGGTTAACAACAACAACGAATGTCATTAAATGGAACTACCTTCTTTTTTGTATCATGGAAGTAGGGTTGCCAGACGGCCTGGACTCGCCTGGATTGTACAGATATTTTACTATGTGTCCAGAGTCCAGATATTTTAAAATTTGTCCAGATATTTCTATTTTTTCCTTTTTTAAGGATATTTAAAAAAAAATGTTGGTGCTAAAGGAAACAAATACCAAACTCTGTACGGAGTTCATTTTCGGTATTGAGTACTTCTTATGTACAAGTACTTGTTAGTAGTAGTAGTAGTAGTAATAGTCGTAGTAGTAGTAGTCAGTATCGATACTTTTAAGAATCGGGTACTGTCGATACTTTTCAGCATCGAGTACTGAGTACTTTTGGAATCGATACTGCCCAACACTACTCTGAACATCAGCTGCTTATATTAAATCGAATTTTGCAAGTAAGCAGGTAAGTTATAAAATTATGGAAATATTTGAACTATTTGTTAATAGTAAGTGTTTCATATGTAGTAAAAATGCCAGAAAGCAGCGATGAAGAGCAGCCATCAAAAAATAAGAGAAGAATGGTAACATTTTCAGACAGTTGGACAAATATTCCAGAATATTCTGACTGGCTTCAGAAGATTGATGAACAAACAGCACGGTGCACATATTGCGTAGTAAGCTTTTCAATAAAATATGAAGGTCTTAGTGCATTAAGAAAACACTTTCAATCAAAAAAGCACCAAACTATAAAATCGGCGAAACAAATCGCTGGCTCTCTAAGCAAATTTACTACAAAATCGCAAACGCCGGCAAGAAACTTAGCTGCACGAGCTGAAGTAGCATCGGTTTTTCATAATGTAATTCATGGTTTAAGTTACAATAGTCTTGACTGCCATTTGAAAGTTTCTCGCAATATATTTTGTGATAGTAAAATTGCTGGGGATATGTCATGTGGTCGTACAAAAGCTGCAGCTATAGCACGAAACGTATTAGCACCATACGCTCAACAACAAATTGTGATTGCTATGCAGAAGAATGTTTATTTTTCCATAGGCAATGATGCTTCAAGTATTGGAAATAAAAAGCTATATGCTTTGACTGTCCAGTATTTCGATTCGAACAGTGGAATATGTAAAAAACTTTTAGATTTTTACGAAGATTTTGATGGAAAATCGATTGCCATATTTGAAAATATAAAGCGAATAATTGAAAGCAATGGCCTGGAAATACAAAAAATATCATCTTTTAGTGCAGATAATGCGGCAGTCAACTACGGCATCAACAATTCCGTTTATCAGAAACTCAGTGGACTTAACAAACAAATATTGAAAGCAAATTGCAACTGCCACGTTATAAATAATTGTGTGAAATTTGCAATAAATGCTTTATCTGTTGATATTGAAAATATAGTGATCAAAATATTTAATGAATTTAGCAGTTCGGCGTTAGCTTCGGAAAAGTTAAAACAGTGCTTCGAATTCGCTAATTTGCAATACAAGGCTCTTCTTCGTCATGTACCAACTCGATGGCTTTCCCTGTTTCCTGCCATAGAACGCCTCATTTTAAACTGGCCAGCAGTCAAAAGGTACTTTCTTCTAAAGGGCAAAAAAGCTACACGAAAGGAATTATGGGACTTTGTTTCTAAAAATTTGCCAGAGTCAGAAGTTATAAGTGAGAACGAGGAATGTTTTCAAGAGGGACTTTCAGAAGCATATTTATATTTTCTACACCATATGTTACCAGATTTTCAGACATCGGTGTTGGCGCTAGAAAGCGACAGTTCTACAATTGTTGATGTAGATCATATAATGCGAAAATTACTGAACACGTTGCAAAGCAAGCTGAAAGATAAATACTTTGGCAGCAAAACAAAGTCAATTTTGGCAAAACTCCCACAAAACGAAAGAAATATTTTCAAAGAAGAAGCTGAAAACTTTTTAAAAGCTGCGATTGATTACTTAACGACTCATTATGATTTCAGTGATAACTCAATAAAAAAAATACTTATCTTTGTTAAGCTTAAAAGAAAACTTAATTTCTTGGGATGAAGTAGAAATGGTGATAGCTGCTTTAAACTTAAAAAATGAATTACATATTGACGTCTTATATACGGATTACTGTTCCCTAAGAAGTGTGTACGATGCAATACCAAAGAATGTACCAAATGACCAAATATGGGCATCGTTTTTTCGTTCCGTAAAAGACGAAGAAATGAAGAATTTGAAAAAGTTCATAGCATTTATATATTCCATACCATTGAGTAATGCCTTTTGTGAGAAGGTTTTCAGTATTTTAAATGACTTATATTCCAAAGATCGTAACAAAATGGCTATTGATTTAATTAAAGCTGAATTAGTTATACGATTAAATATAGATGAAAATTGTAAAACGTTCATCGAATTTTTAAATCGAGAAGATAGTACAAAACTATTGGAAGCTGCTCAAAATAACACAAAATATTTATGGAACTGAAATTCTTAAGTTTGTGTTTTTGTAATACTTGTCCGAATTCTTTTCTACAGATACATAATTTATTGTTAAAAATGTATTTGAATATGTACATGTATGTATGTATGTATTTGTAGAAAACTATATATTTTTTTTATATAAATAGCAAATGTATACCATAATGAATTTTTATGTTTTTGTTTGATTTTGAATAAAAAAATTTTTATTTTTTTTACTACACAATTGTTTTATTTTGAGTTTTTAAATTGTACAGAAAAGTCCAGATATTTTTTTTTAAAGTTCAGATAATCCTCGATTGCAATCTGGCAACCCTACATGGAAGTAACTATTGCGCTTCCGAATGAAAAATAGTATTTGACACATTTGCTAACAATACAAATGTTTGCATATATGCATTGGCAGAGAATTATACTAAGCATGTGCTTAGGTAACTACATATGTATGTGAAAAGGTAGATTTATGCATACATATTTACAATATGAAGTGTCTGCGAAAGTGAACGAAGAAGAATGTCAATGTACGCGCGCGCAAAATAGCCACTAGAGGCACGTACATACTCATAAGACAATCGCAAAGACAGGAATTTAAAATTGGACCAGACAGTGTGTGCTAAATGCATTATAAAATAAAGAAGTGAGCACAGAAGTGCGACTGCTAGCATATATACATACATACATACATACACGCATATGTTTATGCTGCCAAGTATTATAAAAACTATGCTATAAGTAGCAGTCACTTTCTTGGACAGGAATTAGATGAGTAACTCGTGTGCTAAATAATTAATTTAAAGCACCGCATGTAAGCGCAAGAGTAAGTAAGTATACAGAGGTGCATAGACGAGTACATAGTACATACAAATGTACTATATACCTTTAGAAATTTTAAAGATTGCTAATATACTCGTACATATAAAAAATCGCTGCACTTTTAAGTTGTCTCGCATTTCCGCTGCATATTTTTGCCAACAAGTACTTAGTTCTAATTTATTTTCTTTCTTTTTTCTGCCCTTCTCTCCATACAGGTTTGCCAGGATAATTTGAATTCACAAACAGATCGTTTGTCCGAGCTGCGCGATATCGTTACGAAATTAGCCGCTGATATTGGTTTGGATGCCTCTGGCCTCATGCAAGGTGAATTGGATGCTTTAGGCCAACGCTTGCAAGATTGCAAGGAGGCCATTACAACATTGGCGAATGTGGCGGAAGCCAAGGATAAAGAACGCAAGGCAATCGAGGAGAATGTGCAACAAACGAAAGCGTACTTGAATAATGTGCAGAAGGTGAGTTGCAATGGAGTTTAGCGAAAAAAAATACTATTGTACATATTAACATTAGGGTGCATCACTCTCCATACAAAAAAAAAAAAATCGGTACTGTTTTTCCATCGGTCCATCGCCAAAATATTTCGAAAAAATACTAAGGTTTACATGAGCTGAACCGATAAGAAAATATATAAAAAATTCAAGTTTTTTTGTATATAAAATTAGTTTTTTGTTGTTGTTAATTTCTGTCCTAACAACAATTTATTTAGAAAATTTTTTTATTGAAATTGATGCCATAAATTATTGTTGTTTTTGCACAAAACGTCTCGTTAATAACGGCCTCAAGCTCAATAAAATTTTTTCAATAAAAATAAATTCGATAAATAGAAAAGTTTACGCTTAAAGGGTCTACATAAAAATGTTAAAAAATAACGAGATTTTCGTAGGTATCTTCACCTAAATCTTAATATTTTTTCGAAATAATTTGGCGAAAGTCTTGAAATATAATATATCTTATAATTCCGATGCAAAACCAGTAACAGTTGTTTGTGATCCATCCTAATGTACGTACATAAACTATAGTATATGCTGCATATATTTAACTAAGTTATGCTCATGTGCAAAACTGTACATATATTCACACATATTTATACAATTTGCTGTTAATTGCCGCTACGCATGCCACGAAATGTTTATTCATGTGGCAGCGAAATATTTCGCAGGTTGCCTATGTAAATATGAATGTGTACAACACTCAGGAATAAGTTTATTAAATGTTTCAGCAATTATTTAGTGATATCAAAAAGTTTTCATTGTTTCTCCTTCCGAGTTTCAATCATTGATTTCATTAATTTGTTAGCGGATTTCTTCGTGAAGAGCGTGCACACCCATGTATAAAAATGTTTGTACATACTTGTGCATGAAAGTATACAAAATTTTACGGCTCTAGGCAAGCCCACGGCATAAAATTGGAAAACACGCGTGTCTGATGTGTTCTCTTACAACAAAATTATTTGAAATGAGACACCAATATTTAACACGAAACAATCAGTAAATTAATTGAAGAAACCAATAAAACTTGTTAAGGCAAGCCAGTTGTCAGATTTTCGTTTTAATGCGCTTTACAATCGAGTTTGATACAAATATTTTTAATAAAAAAAAAAAACCCAAAATTCCTCAAAGCCAACTAAAGACTGTAATATTTTCTGTGGAAATTAGAAGGCAGCATTAGCAATTAACTGCGAGTGCAGAGGACCTACATAGTTATCGTCATTACATGAGTTAGTCTTAGCTAAATGAGCGAGATGCTCGGGATGGCATTAAAAGTTTAGATACTTAAATCCTTCTTCACTTGGTCCTTCCAGTTTGTTCGCGGGTGCCCTTGCTTGCAGAGCTGCTCGTCCAATGTTACGAAGTGACAAAGCCAGCGCAGTCGTGGTTGAAAAGCTGGCACATTTCAACATTCCATCTTCTGCGGTACCCATCATCCACGCAAAAACGGCCATCGATTTTGGGTAGAAGTGCTCGAAAGCCCAAGGACCTTCTCATTTTTGTTTCTGCGCCATGTTAAAGAACATTCATGATGAGAGCTGCATAGAGCTTAATTTTTGTCGGTCGAGAAGGGATTTTGTTTTCAATTGCTCACCGAGCCCATAGTGGCACCTGATGGCAAAAGCTATTCTTGGCTTAATCTCCAGGCTGATATTATTGCTGGTACATTTTTGGGATCCCTGGTAGCAAAAGTCCATCAGTACTTTAAACTTATAACTGCCAGCAGTGTATGCCACCACTTGAAAACTTTTTGTATGTGCTTTTCTAATTTCATCTGCTTGTATGAGCGTTTTGTTTTTTTTTCTTGTATATCGACTGCTGAGTGGAAGATCGACCTATCTCGTCAGTCATTTCGAAAACGCCCGATCTCAAAACACTTTTCAAGAACGCCCTATTTTAGAATTTTATTGAAAAACACTGTATTTCAGAATTAGATTCAAAAAATACCCTATCTCACTTCAAAATGTATTGAAAATGTGCTGATATAGGGCATTTTCGAATCGGCAGCTGAGATAGAGCGTTTTTTAAACGAATTCTGAAATAGGGTCTTCTTCAACCAAATTCTGAAATAGGACTTTTTTAAAAATTTTCTGAGATAGGGCGTTTTCGAACTAGCTCCCCAGATAGGTCGATCCTCCACTCAGCAGTCGATATGGTATCGCTGCGTTCAGGAAATTAAAACTGCACGAATCGCCTTGTCTAAAACCTCCTTCTCCATTTGAAGAGTACTGATGGTTGTGCTCAGTTTCATTCTAAATAGGCGCATAAGTTATGCGGGGTCTCCAAATTTAGAGATGGCATCAAAGAGGCTGGCTCTCTTCATGCTTTCAAAGGTCTGAATCCCGGAAAAAGATTTGACGAGCTTTGAAACTCTGGCCAATTGTTGATGTTGCATGCGCGAAGCGAAGCTGATATGGTCCAATCAGTTCATTTCTAAAGAGCTAGTGACGAGGAACGTACATATGTACGTAGATATGTTGTATATGCAACAATATTAAGCAGGCTTATCCCACGCAAACAGCTTGATATCCCTTCTTGTGGATAGCTGATGTTATGCGGGGTTTGCTGTTAAGCCATCTTGGTCTGGAGGAGGTGGACGCAAGCTTCATCCCCATAGCGCCATCAGTGTCGCTATTAAAAAGCGTCCCCCCATTTAATAAGTGTACAAGGAGTTCTGTTACCAGATTTACATTTTCCTCTTTTCAGGAACTAACTCCGGTCTTGAAACCATTTGGTTCTTCCCTTACTTTCTGATAGAGTTTTCCGGCTATACCCGTATTCCCGCCTGTCAGCAACTCAAGCTCTTCGCATTTAGGTATCTTTCTTCTTCCTCGTGAATAGACGACATTTCTCCCTTCTCTTTTCCCGGTATTGCTCAAGTGATCAGTGGTCACGCAAATCGTTTTGTGTATGCCCCGATGCCGGTATCTTATAAATTCTGCTAACTAACATGCATCGTGCCGCGACGGAGTCGATCAGCCCCTCTCCATTGCCTGGAGTTTTCTGGTGAAAGCTGAAGTTTCCGACTGCACGATCACCCTGAAGTTAAAGTCGTCAATAACAATAAAAATTGTTTTTGGTTTTTTCGGCCACCCACAATTCCATTTCTTTCCATTCCAAGGCTTGGAAACATAAGAACTCTGTTTCACACGCTTCACTGGTTGGGTCCGGTAATTAGAGAGTACGAAAAATTATTCTCTCATAAATGTCAAAATCTGTCCAAAGTATGAAATCAGCCGATTCAAATGTTTTTGTTGTTGCTACTTAAAATGCAAGAAAATGCTACGCACTTTTACTCAAATGTGAAATCAATATTGGTTAATTAAATTTAATTTCATCATGTGATCATTTTAAGAAGAAAGGCAAATACATTCGACTATAAAGTATGCGCCAATCTTATCTTTCCAAAATCACAAAATCGGGCACAAAAAAGAAGACATTTATTAACCAAATGTGGGCATCCGCGGAACTCCGCGGCTCATTTTCAAACAAAAATTTGTTAAGAGAGTTTGAGACTTAAACTAAAAGGTTTGTTTACAAGTTCGAAGTTTCCCGCATGAGGGTGGAAATTAAAATTGAAAAAAAAGAACATTTAATGTAGGTTATTGGATTTGAAAATATAAATACATACACATACACTCACGGAAAAAAGTAATGGTGCAGATAATTTTCCACAATATATAAAAAAAAATTTTTATAATAAAAAAAAGGTTTTACTGCAACAAAAAACATAAAAATATAATTTCTAAACTTTGTACAAAACTAAGGAAAATTCAATAAATTTCCATGCCAATTTTCAACTTTTTAATCAGACTTTTCGAAATTTCCTCGAGTATGCAGTTTTGTAGCAAGTAACTTTTAGTGCAATAAAGTGCCACTTTTAAGTATTTAGGAATTACCGCCGATTTTTGGGAATATTTCTACATAAATTTTCGAAAACACCTTTAACAAAAAAAAATTCTCAAAATTCAACGCGATTATTTAGCATTTTCAAACTTGTTTTTTTATGGGCCACAAAACTGCATACTCTAAAAAATCTGATAAAAAAGTGGAAAATTTTAGTGCAATAAAGTGCCACTTTTAAGTAGCTAATAGCGTTTTCTTTTCTCGAAAAAAGGCTGCACTTATTCTGCCTTGTGCTAGCGCTGTCACATTTTCATGTTCTTTTCTCAGCCCTTTCACAAGGCGTCGTGTTCTTTTCTCAGCAGGTTGCGCTCTGATCCGGCGAAAGTGCTGCCTTTTCTGCCCTCAAATAAACGTGAGGGTGGGAGTTGCATGGTAGATTTTTAATTTAATCTTGTAAAAATGCAATTATTTTCCCTATCAGAAATAAGTGTTTTGCTTTAAAATTGTTAAAGACTTACAGGCCAAGTGAATAATTCAGCTTTATTAAGTTCTATAAATAAATTGTGATGGAGTAGTATATTTTCTGTTTCATTCTCATATAAAGAGCGCAACATTTTCTCAGGTTTCAGGGCAACGCAAAGCAAGAGTTCCCATATAAAAGGGCAGAACCTTTTTTGAGAAAAGAAAACGCTATAAGACTTGCCGTTGGTTTTTGGGCAATTTTTTTACGAGTTTTCTTCCATATAAAAAAAATTCGAAAACAACTTCAACAAAAAAAAAAAAAAATTCTTATAGTCAACGCGATTTGTTTAGCAATTTCAATATGCATTTTTAATGCGCACAAGACTGCATATTAAAAAAATTCTAAAAAGTCTGCTTAAAGAGTGGAAAATTTGTTGAACTTTCCTGAGTTTAGCTTAAAGTTTAGGGTTTATATTTTTATATTTTTTTGTAGTACTGTGAACCATATAAAATTCAATTAAAACCGTTG